>NC_083878.1:60088710-60401377 GCF_032452875.1 Bos javanicus
GCTTTGGGTCACATTTGTGAAATGGAATGGAGAAAAGGTTCCTTTCAGAGTTTTTTTAACTGATGCTTTTAGTTACACAGAGAAAGGTGGGGAGGGAGAAGGTGAAAAGACTTAACGTAGTTACTGAAAATAATTTTGGAATAATTGTCAAGTATTATATCAGGACAACAATGAAAAGGATGGCCCAACATCTGGATCTGCTGATGAGTCAGATGCATCTCTCTTGAAGATAGTAGTTAGTAAGACAGGTTAGCAGAAATTAACAATTTTCAGAGACCCAGGGATCCAAATAACCTACTAAATGACTGGTCTCAGAAACTGAACTCGCTGTTATCTACATCTCATAGACAAAGAAGAGATGACACATAATCCACAGTAAGGGACTAGAAGTCCTTAATGTTTTTGAGAAGGCATTTGAACTGGAAATCATAAAAATAAACTTAGCACGGGGTGCCCAGTAATATGGTTTCTTTATTCCCAAATCCTTTATCTAAAGTTAAAAAAAAATAAGTGGAAATATTTGAGGCTCTTTTGGTTTTAAGTTCCCTAGGCAAAGTGTCAGCAAATCATTGTAAGTGTCAGCAAATCATTCCTATTTATTTGTTTAGCCCCCTCCATTACAGTATGTTTATGATTTGTCTTTGTAACTGTTCCTTGGCACTCTTGTACTAAGTAATGTCAAAAAGCAAGATACGTTGTAGGTATTGATATAGTTTCCTGCCAAGGGCCCTTGATAAATTAAGATTTAATCTTATACTCTTACCTTTTATAAAAAGGTGACTATAAGAAATGTCTTTTCAAAGAAATATTTCCTGTATCTTTTGTAAAGTCAAATCAAAGACATCCATTAATTCATTAACAAATATTTATTGAATCCTGATTACATGGCAGGCTGGCGATACAAACATGGATGAAACCCAGTGCCAGCCCTGAAGGAGAAGCCAACCCGGCAAGCTACGGACACATAAATAAATCATAATACAGTGTCAGAGTGTCTGTAATTAAAAGCACAAATACAGTGCTATGGGAACAGAAAGAGAGGGAGTAAGTCAGCCTCCAGGTAAAGGAAGGCTTCTCATAGGACAACAGAAGAAAGTTGGATATTGAAGGTTGAGAAGGGCTTCCCTGACCAAGAGGGGAGAAGAGAAGAGCCAGAGCCAAGAGCTGAATGAATAAAGCTGGACAAGCATTGATTCATAAATTCAGAGAACAGTCATTAGGATAGAAAAAGGACACTAGGAAGTATCCTGAGATGAGGCCAGAAAAGTAGGTTACGGCTCAACTTTATTTATTTATTTATTATTAATTTTTTTTCTTTGCAAAGTGAAGGTTGTGTATTGCTTATTGTGATTTTGACAGGCAAGACTCTATATAGGAACTGTAATACTTACAGGTGATCTTTACCAAATGCCTGCACAGACACAAATGTTGGAATGAACTTCATGTGTGTGTGTTTTCCTGGAGTTCTCACTTACCCTTTCCTGGTGAAGCAGAGCTCCCATCTTCCCAGCGAAGGAATCCAGAGACAGACAGTGGGGCCTGTGCTGGGGCTATGTGCTTGCCCGTCACCTCCCCTCACTCCGTCCACACCCAAACAGCCCGGTTTCAAAGGTACTTGCGGCATAATGGATGACATTTAGGCCCTGGAGTCAGACTGCCCTGTGTAACTAATTTACTATTTTCTAGCTATAAAATCTGGAGAAGGAAATGGCAATCCAGTCCAGTATTCTTGCCTAGAGAATCCCATGGACAGAGGAGCCTGATGGGCTGCTGTCCGTAGGGTCGCACAGAGTTGGACACGACTGAAGTGACTTAGCATGCAGGCATGCATTGGAGAAGGAAATGGCAACCCGCTCCAGTGTTCTTGCCTGGAGAATCCCAGGGACGGAGGAGCCTGGTGGGTTGCCATCTGTGGGGTCACACAGAGTCGGACACAACTGAAGCAACTTAGCAGCAGCAGCAGCTATAAAATCTTGGATGACTCAACATCCTAAGCCTCAGCTTTGTCTCCCCATCTGTAAAAGAAGAATGCATTCATTCAACAGTATTTATTGATCAGCCACTATGGGCCAAGCACTTAATAATAATACCTGTCTAATAGGGTTGTTGGGAGGACAAGTTAATAAATGTAAAGCATTTTGACTGGTGCTTGACCCACAGTAAGTACTGACTAAATGTTAGTTACTAGTATTAATGATTGTAAGGTTAAAATGTCTTCTTTAATGACAAAGGGTATGTTTTTCATCCTGAAAATGAGAAGCTATTTTAGATTTCTAGGCAAGGAACAAGATTGGATTTCATTTTAGAAAAATTATTGGCTAAAGAGGATAAGGGGAAAATTGGAGAGAAAGAGATTAGAGATGGGAAGAAAAAGTAGGAAGTGATGCCAATAGTCTGAGATTGAGCACATAACACGTATTAGTGGTGTTAAGGTTGGAAATGAAGGCAGAGATCTGAGAGATGTCTAGATGAGAGAACTTGAGTTGAGGTAGGGTTGAGGAATTAAAGACGACCTTCACAATTCTGGTGTGGGTGATAGGATTAATGGCCTCCTTAACTGAGACAGATAACACAAGAAATTGTTATGATGTAGGCAGAAGTTGGATGACTAAGTGTCCAGCCTCAGACAACAGGAAAGGAACATAGACTGGTAAGTGAGGAAAATAACTTTTATTTAAAAAAATTTTTGGCCATGACGTGCAGCATACAGGATCTTATTCCTGAAACAGGAATCAAATCTGTGACCCCTCCATTGGGAGTACAGAGTCTCAACCACCGGACCACCAGTGAAATCCCTTAGTAACTTTAATATTGTACACTTTGCCTTTCATAGTGAAGATAGGAAGAAGCAAGAAACAAAGAAAAACCAAACAAACAAATCTAGATTTCAACAGAGAGGTGCTATAGAATCAGAGATTTGAGAGTCATAAAAGCAGCAGCAGCAGCAGTGCTGTAGCTAGGAGCTGAATCGTGGAAAGAGATCTTGCCAAGATAGCCTTAACGATAACTGACATTTCACCAGTGAGCTGAGAAACAGAAATCAATCCTTCTCAATATTTGAAGCTCTCATAGTGCCCAACCTGTTTTGTTCCTCTCTTCATTTCAATATAATCATTACCCTGATTTTTGTAGTCATCACTCTCTTATTTTCCTTCAGTTTTATGACACACATATATATGTTATTAAATGTCTCATGCTTTCATTGCATTTTTCACATTTCATGTACCCCAACATTGTTTGTGAGATTCATCCATGATAACATAGGAAACTATAGTACTTAATTTTCACTGTTCTATAATATTCCATCACATCAGGATAAAACTATCTGTCCATTCTACTATGAAGGAGCATTCAGGTTGTTTCCATTTTTTGCTCTTAAGAGCATAGCTACTGGTATATAGTGCAAGAGTTTTTCTTGGATTTCCAGTTATGATTTGAATCACTAGGTGGTTGGATATTATTTGTCAACTTTCTCAAATAATACCTAATTATTTTCAAAGTAATTATACCAACTTAAATTCTATTTGTTGTCGTTCAGTCACTAAGTCGTGTCCACCTCATTGCAACCCCGTGGACTGCAGCATGACAGACTTCTCTGTCCTCCACTATCTTCCGGAGTTTACTCAAATTCATGTCCATTACGTCAATGATGTTATCTAACCATCTTGTCCTCTGTCGCCACCTTCTGCTTTTGCCTTCAATCTTTCCCAGCATCAGGGTTTTTTCCAATTAGTTGGCTCTTTGAATCAGGTAGCCAAAGTATTGGAGCTTCAGCTTCAGTATCAATCCTTCCAATGAATATATAGTGTTGATTTCCTTTAGGATTGACTGGTTTGATCTCCTTGTAGTCCAAGGAACTCTTCAAGAATCTTCCCCAGCATGACAATTCGAAAGCATCAATTCTTCCGTACTCAGCCTTTGTAATGGTCCAGCTCTCACATCTGTACATGACTACTGGAAAAAAACATAGCTTTGATTATACGGATCTTTGTCAGCAAAATTATGACTCTGCTTTTTAATATGCTGTCTAGGTTTGTAATAGCTTTCCTTCCAAGGAGCAAGCGTCTTTTAATTTCATGTCTGCTGTCACTGTCCAAAGTGATTCTGGAGCCCAAGAAAATAAAATTTGTCACTGCTTCCACTTTTTCCCCATCTATTTGCCATGAAGTGATGGGACAAGTTGCCACGATGTTAGTTTTGTGAATGTTGATTTCAAACCAGCTTTTTCACTCTGCTCTTTTGCCCTCATCAGGAGGTTCATTATTTTCTCTTCACTTGCTGCCATTAGAGTGTTATCACATGTATATCTGAGATAGTTGATATTTCTCCTGGCAATCTTTATCTATGATCCAGAGAATGTTGGCAATTTGATTTCTGGTTCCTCTGCCTTTTCTAAATCAAGCTTGTGCATCTGGACGTTCTCGGTTAACATGCTATTGAAGAATGGGCCCTAGATGGTGGAGTAGAAGGATGTGTGCTCATCTTCTCCTGCGAGAACTACAAAATTGCACCTTGCTGCTGAACAACCATCGACAGGAGAGTATTGAATCCCACCAAAAAAAGATACCCCACATCCAAAGGCAAAGAAGCCCCAGCAAGATGGTATGGGGTGAAATCAAGTTTGCAATCAAACCCCATGCCCCGCAGAGACGCTCGGAGGGTTCAAACAAAACCAGGACCCAGAGAGCTTATTCATCAGAGAGCAGACAGAATGAAAACCACAATCACAGAAAACTAACCAATCTGATCACATGGACCACAGCCTTGTCTAACTCAGTGAAACTATGAGCCATGCCATGTAGGGCCACCCAAGACCGACAGATCACAGTGAAGAGCTCTGACAGAACATGGTCCACTGGAGAAGGAATGGCAAATCATTTCAGTATTTTTGCCATGAGAACCCCATGAACAGTATGAAAAGGCAAAAAGATATTACACTGAAAGATGAACTTCCCCGGTCAGTAGGTGCCCAATATGCTACTGGAGAATAGTGGAGAAATAACTCCAGAAAGAATGAAGAGACAGAGCCAAAGCAAAAATAGTGCCCAGCTGTGGATGTGACTGTTGATGGAAGTAAAGTCTGATGCTGTAAAGAACAATAGTGCATAGGAACCTGGAATGTTAGATCCATGAATCAAGGTAAATTGGAAGTGGTCAAACAGAAGATGGCAAGTGAACAGCAACATTTTAAGAATCAGTGAACTGAAATGGACTGGAATGGGTGAATGTAATTCAGATGATCATTGTATCTACTACTGTGGGGAGGAATCCCTTAAAGAAATGGAGTAGCCTTCATAGTCAAGAAAAGAGGCTGAAATGCAGTACTTGCATGCAATCTCAAAAATGACAGAATGATCTCTATTCATTTCCAGGGCAAACCGTTAAATACCACAGTAATCTAAGTCTATGCCCCAACCACTAATGCTGAAGAAGCTGAAGTTGAACGGTTCTATGAAGACCTACAAGGCCTTCTAGAACTAACACCCAAAAAGATGTCTTTTTCATCATAGGGGACTGGAATGTAAAAGTAGGAAGTCAAGAAACACCTGGAGTAACAGGCAAATTTGGCCTTGGAATACGGAATGAAGCAGGGCAAAGACTAATAGAGTTTTGCCAAGAAAATGCACTGGTCATAACAAACACCCTCTTCCAACAACACAAGAGAAGACTCTATACATGGACATCACCAGATGGTCAACACCGAAATCAGATTGATTATATTCTTTGCAGCCAAAGATGGAGAAGCCCTATACAGTCAGCAAAAACAAGACCAGGAGCTGACTGTGGCTCAGACCATGAACTCCTTATTACCAAATTCAGACTTAAATTGAAGAAAGTAGGGAAAACCACTAGACCATTCAGGTATGACCTAAATCAAATCCCTTATGATTATACAGTGGAAGTGACAAATAGATTCAAGAGATTAGATCTGAAAAAGTGCATGAAGAACTATGGGTGGAGGCTCATGATTATGTACAGGAGACAGGGATCAAGACCATCCCCAAGGAAAAGAAATGCAAAAAGGCAAAATGGTTGTCTGAAGAGGCCTCACAAATAGCTAAGAAAAGAAGAGAAGCAAAAGGCAAAGGAGAAAAGGGAAGATATACCCATCTGAATGAGGAGTTCCAAAGAATAGCAAGGAGAGATAAGAAAGCCTTCTTCAGAGATCAATGCAAAGAGAGAGAGGAAAACAATAGAATAGGAAAGACTAGAGATCACTGCAAGAAAATTTGAGATACCAAGGGAACATTTCAAGCAAAGATGGGCACAAAAAGGACAGAAATGGTATGGACCTAACAGAAGCAGAAGATATTAAGAAGAGGTGGCAAGAATACACAGAACTATACAAAAAAGATTTTCATGACCCAGATAATCATGATGGTGTGATCATTCATCTAGAGCCAGATATCCTGGAATGTGTAGTCAAGTGGGCCTTAGGAAGCATGACCACAAACAAAGCTAGTGGAGGTGATGGAATTCCAGTTGAGCTATTTCAAATCCTAAAAGATGATGCTGTGAAAGTGCTGCACTCAATATGTCAGCAAATTTGGAAAACTCAGGAGTGGCCACAGGACTGCAAAAGGTTAGCTTGCATTCCAATCCCTAAGAAAGGCAATGCCAAAGAATGTTCAAACTACTACACAATTACACTCATCTCATATGCTAACAAAGTAATGCTCAAAATTCTCTAAGCCAGGCTTCAATAGTATGTGAACTGTGAACTTCCATATGTTCACAGATTTAGAAAAGGCAGGGGAACCAAAGATCAAATTGCCAGCATCCACTGGATCATAGAAAAAGCAAGAGAATTCCAGAAAAACATCTACTTCTGCTTTATTGACTATGCCAAAGCCTTTCTGTAGATCACAATAAACTGGAAATTTTTCAAGTAAGGAATACCAGACCACCTGACCTGCCTCCTGAAAAATCTGTATGCAGGTCAAGAAGCAACACTTAGAACTGAATATGGAACATCAGACTGGTTCCAAATCGGGAAAGGAGTTTGTCAGGGCTGTATATTGTCACCCTGCTTATTTAACTTGTGGAGTACATAATGAGAAATGCTGGGCTGGATGAAGCATAAGCTGGAATCAAGATTGCTGGGAGAAATGTCAATAACCTCAGATATGCAGATGACACCACCCTTATGGCAGAAAGCGAAGAATTAAAGAGCCTCTTGATGAAAGTGAAAGAGGAGAGTGAAAAAGCCAGCTTAAAACTCAACATTCAAAAATTAAGATCATGGCATCTGGTCCCATCACTTCATGGCAAATGAATGGGGAAACAATGGAAACAGTGACAGACTTTATTTTCTTAGGTTCCAAAATCATTGCAGATGGTGACTGTAGCCACGAAATGAAAAGATGCTTGCTCCTTGGAAGAAAAGCTATGACCAATCTAGACAGCATATTAAAAACCAGAGATATTACTTTGCGACAAAGGTTCATCTAGTCAAAGTTATAGTTTTTCCAGTAGTCATGTATGGATGTGAGATTTGGCCTATAAAGAAAGCTGAGCACTGAAGAATTGATGCTTTTGAACTGTGGTGTTGGTGAAGACTCTTGAGAGTCCCTTGGACTGCAAGATCAAACCAGTCAATCCTGAAGAAAATCAGTCCTGAATATTCATTGCAAGGACTGATTTTGAAGCTGAAACTCCAATATTTTAACCACCTGATGAAAAGAACTGACTCACTGGAAAGACCCTGATGCTGGGAAAAATTGAAGGCAGGAGGAAAAGGGGATGACAGAGGATGAGATGGTTAGATGGCATCACCATCTCAATGGACATCAGTTTGAGCAAGCTCCAGGAGCTGGTGATGGACAGGGAAGCCTGGTGTGCTGCAGTCCATGAGGTCACAAAGAGTCAGACATGACTGAGTGATTGTTATGAGTTGAACTGAAGCCTAACTTGGAGAATTTTGAGCATAATCTTCCTTGCATGTGAAATGAGCACAATTGTATGTTAGTTTGAAAATTCTTTGGCATAACCTTTCTTTGGGGTTGGAGTGAAAACTGGCCTTTTCCAGTCCTGTGGCCACTGCTGAGTTTTCCAAATCTGCTGACGTATGAGTATAGCACTTTAACACCATCATCTTTATGATTTGAAGTAGCTGAGCTGGAATTCCATCACTTCCACCAGCTCTGTAGTAATACTTCCTAAGGCCCACTTGAGTTCATACTCCAGAATGTCTGGCTCTAGGTGAGTGACCACACCATCAGGTTATCTGGGTCATTAAGAAAATATTTTTTGGTATAATTCTTCTGGGAATTCTTGCCATCTCTTCTTAACCTCTTCTGTTTCTGTTAAGTCCTTACTGTTTCTGTCCTTTATCATGCCTGCCCTTGCATGAAATGTTCCCTTGATACCTCCAGCTTTCTTGAGGAGATCTAGTCTTTCTTATTCTACTGTTTTCCTCTAATTCTTTGCATTGTTCACTTAAGAAGGCCTTCTTATTTCTCCTCACTATTCTCTGGAACTCTGCATTCAGTTGAGTGTATCCTTCCCTTTCTCCCTTGCCTTTCTCTTCTTTTCTTTCCTCAACTATTTGTAAAGCCTCCTCAGACAACCACTTTGCCTTTTTGCATTTCTTTGGGAAGATTTTAGTCACTGTCTCCTGTGCAATGTTACAAACCTCCATCCATAGTTCTTTAGGCACTCTAACAGATCTAATCCTTGAATCTATTTGTCACTTCCACTGTATTTATGTATCATAAGGGATTTGATTTAGGTCATACCTCAATGACCTAGTGGTTTTCCCTGCTGCTGCTGCTGCTGCTAAGTCACTTCAGTCGTGTCCAACTCTGTGTGATCCCATAGACGGCAGCCCACCAGGCTCCGCCGTCCCTGGGGTTCTCCAGGCAAGAACACTGGAGTGGGTTGCCATTTCCTTCTCCAATGCATGAAAGTGAAAAGTGAAAGGGAAGTGACTCAGTCGTGTCCAACCCTCAGCGACCCCATGGATTGCATCCTACCAGGCTTCTCCATCCATGGGATTTTCCAGGCAGGAGTACTGGAGTGGGGTGCCATTGCCTTCTCCGAGTGGTTTTCCCTACTTTCTTCAATTTAAGCCTGAATTTTGCAATAAAGAGCTCATGATTTGATCTACAGTCAGCATCTTCAGTAGCAAAGAACATAATCAATCTGATTTCAGTATTGATCATCTGGTGATGTCCATGTGTAGAGCTGTCTCTTGTGTTGTTGCAAAATGGTGTTTGCTATGAAGAGCGTGTTCTTTTGACAAAACTCTATTAGCCTTTGCCTGGCTTCCTTTTGTACTCCAAGACCAAACTGTTATTTTGGGTATCTCTTGACTTCCTACTTTTGCATTCCATTCCCGTACGATGAAAAGGATATCTTTTTTTGGTGTTAGTTCTAGAAGGTCTTGTAGGTCTTCATAGGACCTGTCAACTTCAGCTTCTTCAGCATCAGTGATTGGGCCATAGACTTGGATAACCATGATGTTGAATGTTTTGCCTTGGAAATGAACTGAGATCATTCTGTTATTTTTGAGATTGTACCCAAATACTGCATTTCTGGAGCTTCCCAGGTGGCACGAGTGGTAAAGAACCCCTCCTGCCAATGCAGGAAACATAAGAGACTCCAGTTGATCCCTGGGCTGGGAAGATCCCCTGGAGGAGGGCATGGCAACCCACTCAAGTATTCTTGCCTGGAGAATCCCATGGACACAGGAGCCTGGTGGTTTATGGTTCATAGGGTTGCAGAGTCAGAGACGACTGAAGCGATTTAGCATGCACTGCATTTCAGACTCTTTTTTTGCCCATCAGGGCTGCTCCATTTCTTCTGAGGGATTTTTACCCACAGTAGTAGATGTAATGGTCATCTGAATTAAATTTGCCAATTCTTGTCCATTTTAGCTCACTGATACCTAAGGTGTTGATATTCAATCTTACTATCTCCTGCTTGACCATGTCCAATTTACCTTGACTTATGGACCTAACACTCCTAGTTCCTATGCATTATTCTTCTTTATAGCATCAGACTTTACTTTCACCACCAGACACATCCATAACAGCATCATTTCTGTTTTGGCCCAGCCCCTTCATTCTTTCTGGAGCTCTTAGTAATCGCCATCGACTCTTCTCCAGAAGCATATAGGACCTCTTCTGACCCGGGGGGTTCATCTTCCGGTGTCATATCTGTTTGCCTTTTCATACTGTTCATGGGGTTCTCCAAGCAGGAGTATTGGAATGGGTTCCCATTTCCCCGTCCAGCGGACCACATTTTGTCAGAACGCTTCACTATGACCTGTCCATCTTGGGTGGCCTTGCATGGCATGGCTCGTAGCTTCATTGAGTTACCCAAGCCCCTTTGCCACAACAAGGCTGTGATCCATGAAGGGGTCAAATTCTATAAGCAGTGTATAACAGTTGTATCCTCACCAGCATGTGCTATTATATAATTTTTTCTTTTTACCAATCTGAAATTTATAAAGTAGTGTTTCATTGTAGTTTGAATTTTCAGTTCTCTGATTACCAATGAAGTTGTGTATCTTTTCTAATATTTATTATCTTTCAGTATTTCCCATCCATGAAATGCACCTTTGTATCTTTTACCTTGCTTGGTTATGTGTCTTTTGGTTAGGTATCTTGTAAATCCTAGACATGAGGCTAAGGACTTTAATGCAGGTTATCGCACAACGTACTTCCTTAAATCTTTTTTGGGGTCAGAAAGTGAAATTGAAAGTTGCTCAGTTATGTCCAACCCTATAAGACCCCATGGACTCCAGTCCATGGAATTCTCCAGGCCAGAATATTGGAATGGGTAGCTGATCCCTTCTCCGGGGGATCTTCCCAACCCAGGGATCAAACCCACATCTCCCGTATTGCAGGCGGATTCTTTATCAGCTGAGCCACCAGGGAAGTCAAAGGATTTTGGGGTCAAGGGATTTATATATGTTAATAAACGTTGCCTTTATATAAAGTATCTGTCTACAGATTGAAAGAAAAAGGAACACAGTTGCAAGTTTCCTAACCTATTAGCAAAGTGTTAGGCATCCAGACCCAGCACATTTATTTTAGGAATGACTTTAATTCTGGCTTTATTTCACAAATACTATCTGAAAGTAGCATTAGTTTTGTCAGTTAAAGCTTTTGTTATTGTTCATCAAAAATAGCTTGCATTTGAAACAGAGGATCATGAAAGACAGCAAGAGACTAGTGGTTTAGCTCCTTGCTTCTTCAAGTCTGAAACACAGACCAGCAGCGTCAGCATCACTTGGAGCTTGTTAGAAATGCATTAGCCTCATCCCAGACCTAATAAAAAGCTGCATTTTACCTGGTCTCCACGTGACTCTTTAGGCACTTTATAAAGTAAGAGAGGGGCTGGTTAGCTAAATGGTGGTAGACACTATGTGTGATATCTTAAGAACATCTTTGTTTTTGCAGCACCTGGAGAGCAAAACTATGCCTGGCGTTTTTAGGTATGAGTGTTTGAATCTCTGAGGGGCCCACCTAGATGAGCTGAGAATGGAGCTGAGAAGAAGCCAGTTGCCTCGATCCATTTGGTAGGATTCTGTCTTATAGGCCCAGAAAAGTAAAAAAGAATAAACAATTTGGCTTGAAATATATCTAACTGAGGTCCAATTTACTTTTGATTTCTTTCCAGAATGATCCATACAATTGATCCAACTCTCCACGTCACTTTGAGTGTATGATTCAGGCTGACAGTCTAAACATTAACTAGATGGGTTCAACTAATAGATTTTCAAGCCATAGGATGATAGAAACCCCTTGTACCTACAGTCTCATTTTACAGGTGAGACAAATGAAGCATTGAGCAAATAAGTGAGAGATCATGTAGCAGCTGGTAAAGACTTGAGTCCCAATATCAGGCTTTCCCTATTAAATCAGAGGCCCACATTAGGAGTTTCTCAACTCTAGATACATCTCCTAGCCTGAACAGGGTAAAATTCAGTCTTTTTTTTTCCTTTCAGGAGAATAAATTAATATTTTGGAAAAATAGCCTGATAATACAAAATGATGCAGAAAGCAACTTTCTTAATGAAAGGGTTCTATGATGCCCATCTGTTTTTAATCCCTATTATAATTATAAGAAGCAAAACAACTTAAGTGGCACCATCTTCTGTGTCCTTTTCTAACTCCAGTGCAGTGTTTGGATCTAGAGAAACATCTAACACACAGAGTTTTCCACTCTTCTCACCATATTCTCTTAGAATTCAAAGTAATGACTTAATATTTTAACCCTGGTGACTTTCTGATCCCTAAATTACATTAATTAGGCTGACTCTAGTGACTGACTGTAGTGGCCCCACCTCCAGAAGGGCAGCGGTGGAGTGGCCCTATTGTTCTGGACTTCCTTTCTTTGTCCGCTCCCAGCCTCTGGCCAGTCACCTTAAGTCATCCCTGTCCTGCTCTCAGAGATCTAAAAATGGCCTGGGGTTTTCCCTGCTGCTGGACTAGTTTATGACAAATACCATTGCTCCCCTATTTTAAAACTTCCCTTTCCCCATAATGAGTATTTATGTGATCAGTGGGGACTTTTACAACTAACAATAGACACTGAAATTCAAGTAACTCAAAAGGATTTACATATATTTTCAAAAATCATAAAAGAAGGATATGAATAAATTGCCAGCAGAGGTGATCTCCTGGGAAGGAGGTGGGGTGGGTGGAGGGTGGTCTGAACTGCCTCATTTGAAATGACCCTGATGCTGGGAAAGATTGCAGGCTGGAGGAGAAGGGGACAACAGAGGATGAGATAGTTGGATGGCATCACCAACTCAATGGACATGAGTTTGAGCCAGCTCAGGGAGATGTTGAAGGACAGGGAAGCCTGGTGTGCTGCAGTCTACTGGGTCACAAAGAGTCGGATATGAGTGAGCGATTGAACAACAACAAGGAATGCCAGGTTTATGGTGGAGAAGTGCTGAGTCAGGCAGAGGCCTTGTTTGAAATATCCAGAGGATAACCAAGGGCAACCTACGACCAGAGGTCTCCTGAGATATTGACACTGCCACAAATGGAAGGCAGTGGCAACTTGGTTAGAACAGTGGACAGGCTGTGAGTTCAGAAGTGGAGGTTGAAATGATCCCCTGGGCCAGCCTCCATCAGCTACAAGGCCAGATCCTGACAGCTTCAAACACAGAGGTCAAAGGCACAAGTGGTTTGTTGTCACACAGCTTTCCTTGGGAGGAGACGCGGGTGTGGTCCATGTGATAGGCATCTCCTGGCTTGGTGATTGGTTGCTGGAGAGGGATGAGGAATTAAGATTTGTTGTGTTTTCTTTGGACGAAAGATAGTTGAGAATCTTCTCTAAGTAGGGTTGCCCAAAACACAGGCTACTCAGTTACATTTGGATTTCAGATGAATAATGAATGCTTTTTTTTTAGTATGTTCCAAATATTGCAATCATATAGTTGCTCCTTTTTAAAGAGAATAGATAAGTTTAGGGGAGAATGCAGGAAGCTCCTTATTTATTTTTATTTTTGACTGCACTAGGTCTTCATTGCTTTGTGTGGGCTTTTCTCTAGTTGCAACAAAGCGGGGCTACTCTGTTGCAGTGCTCAGGTTTCTCATTATGATGGCTTCTCTTGTTGCAGAGCATAGGCCCTAGGCAAGTGGGCTTCAGTTGTGGCAGCACACGGGCTTAGTAGCTGTGGCATACAGGCTTAGTTGCTCTGCGGCATGTGGAATCTTCCCCAGGATTGAACCTGGGTCCCCTGCGCTGGCAGATGGATTTTTATCCAGTGCACTATCAGGGAAGTCCAGGAAGTTCCTCTTCTCTAAAATGAGGGCAGCTGCTGAAAGGGAGAAGGAAGGTGGGGAGCAGGGGTTTTGAGGAGAGGGCTAGACTTGCTGCAACTGTTGAGGCCACTGGATAAACAGGTGACGAGGGCCGCCTGGATGCAGAGACAGGTAGTGAGCTGCTCGCAATGGTGAGGACTCAGGTTTGGAACCACACTTCCAGGGGCTGTACCTCTTCCTAACTTTGGTTTTAGGCAATTTACCTATCCTCCCTGCTCTTGTCTCCTCATCTCTAAAATGGGCTCCCTAATGGGACCTTCTTCATGGGGTTGTTGTGAGGTTAGGTGAAGTGATGCAAGCAATACACTCACACCTGTACCTATCACAGAGTCAGTGCTTGTCATTGTCAAATGGCAGTGGCACGAATCTTCATGACTGTGTGCCTTTTTCAAGCCATTTTCTCCAGGAGAGAAAGTAGATTTCTCAATTGCTTCATCTGTGTTCCTAATTAGAAAATTCAATTTGACTTTTAGAACTGTTAGGCAGCTAAATTTTAATGAACCCAAAATTAAAACAATTTTTTATTACAAAAATAACATACACTCATTGTAGAAGTTTTTGAAAATAAAGATCAGCACAAAGAAAATTAAAACCATCTGTAACTTTATCTTCTGAGAGTAAATACTTAATATGTTCAGTTCAGTTCAGTCGATCAGTCCTGTCCGACTCTTTGCGACCCCATGAATCGCAGCACACCAGGCCTCCCTGTCCATCACATACTCCCGGAGTTCACTCAGACTCACGTCCATCGAGTCAGTGATGCCATCCATCCATCTCATCCTCTGGCGTCCTCTTCTCCTCCTGCCCTCAATCCCTCCCAGCATCAGACTCTTTTCCAATGAGTCAACTCTTCGCATGAGGTGGCCAAAGTGCTGGAGTTTCAGCTTTAGCATCATTCCCTCCAAAGAAATCCCAGGGCTGATCTCCTTCAGAATGGACTGATTGGATCTCCTTGCAGTCCAAGGGACTCTCAAGAATCTTCTCCAATACCACAGTTAAAAAGCATCAATTCTTCGGCGTTCAGCCTTCTTCACAGTCCAACTCTCACATCCATACATGACCACAGGAAAAACCATGCTAGTAAAGTAATGCTCAAAATTCTCCAAGCCAGGCTTCAGCAATACGTGAACCGTGAACTTCCTGATGTTCAAGCTGGTTTTAGAAAAGGCAGAGGAACCAGAGATCAAATTGCCAACATCCGCTGGATCATGGAAAAAGCAAGAGAGTTCCAGAAAAACATCTATTTCTGCTTTATTGACTATGCCAAAGCCTTTGACTGTGTGGATCACAATAAACTGTGGAAAATTCTGAAAGAGATGGGAATACCTGACCACCTGACCTGCCTCTTGAGAAACCCATATGCAGGTCAGGAAGCAACAGTTAGAACTGGACATGGAACAACAGACTGGTTCCAAATAGGAAAAGGAGTCCGTCAAGGCTGTAATTGTCACCCTGCTTATTTAACTTCTATGCAGAGTACATCATGAGAAACGCTGGACTGGAAGAAACACAAGCTGGAATCAAGATTGCTGGGAGAAATATCAATCACCTCAGATATGCAGATGACACCACCCTTATGGCAGAAAGTGAAGAGGAACTAAAAAGCCTCTTGATGAAAGTGAAAGAGGAGAGTGAAAAAGTTGGCCTAAAGCTCAACATTCAGAAAACGAAGATCATGGCGTCCGGTCCCATCACTTCATGGGAAATAGATGGGGAAACAGTGGAAACAGTGTCAGACTTTATTTTTGGGGCTCCAAAATCACTGCAGATGGTGACTGCAGCCATGAAATTAAAAGACGCTTACTCCTTGGAAGGAAAGTTATGACCAAACTAAATAGCATATTCAAAAGCAGACACATTACTTTGCCAACAAAGGTCCGTCTAATCAAGGCTATGGTTTTTCCTGTGGTCATGTATGGATGTGAGAGTTGGACTGTGAAGAAAGCTGAGCACCGAAGAATTGATGCTTTTGAACTGCGGTGTTGGAGAAGACTCTTGAGAGTCCCTTGGCCTGCAAGGAGATCAGCCCTGGGATTTCTTTGGAGGGAATGATGCTGAAGCTGAAACTCCAGTACTTAGGCCACCTCATGCAAAGAGTTGACTCATTGGAAAAGACTCTGATGCTGGGAGGGATTGAGGGCAGGAGGAGAAGGGGACACCAGAGGATGAGATGGCTGGATGGCATCACTGACTCGATGGACTTGAGTCTGAGTGAACTCCGGGAGTTTGTGATGGACAGGAAGGCCTGGTGTGCTGCGATTCATGGGGTCGCAAAGAGTCGGACACGACTGAGCGACTGAACTGAACTGAACTTACTAGATGGACCTTTGTTGGTAAAGTAATGTCTCTACTTTTGAATACGCTATCTAGGTTAGTCCTAACTTTCCTTCCAAGGAGTAAGCGTCTTTTAATTTCATGGCTGCAGTCACCATCTGCAGTGATTTTGGAGCCCCAAAAAATAAAGTCTGACACTGTTTCCACTGTTTCCCCATCTATTTCCCATGAAATGATGGGACCGGATGCCATGATCTTCGTTTTCTGAATGTTGAGCTTTAGGCCAACTTTTTCACTCTCCTCTTTCACTTTCATCAAGAGGCTTTTTAGTTCCTCTTCACTTTCTGCCATAAGGGTGGTGTCATCTGCATATCTGAGGTGATTGATATTTCTCCTGGCAATCTTGATTCCAGCTTGTGTTTCTTCCAGTCCAGCATTTCTCATGATGTACTCTGCATAGAAGTTAAATAAGCAGGGTGACAATATACAGCCTTGACGGACTCCTTTTCCTATTTGGAACCAGTCTGTTGTTCCATGTCCAGTTCTAACTGTTGCTTCCTGACCTGCATACAGATTTCTCAAGAGGCAGGTCAGGTGGTCAGGTATTCCCATCTCTTTCAGAATTTTCCACAGTTCATTGTGATCCACACAGTCAAAGGCTTTGGCATAGTCAATAAAGCAGAAATAGATGTTTTTCTGGAACTCTCTTGCTTTTTCCATGATCCAGCGGATGTTGGCAATTTGATCTCTGGTTCCTCTGCCTTTTCTAAAACCAGCTTGAACATCAGGAAGTTCACGGTTCACGTATTGCTGAAGCCTGGCTTGAAGAATTTTGAGCATTACTTTACTAGTGTGTGAGATGAGGCAATTGTGTGGTAGTTTGAGCATTCTTTGGCATTGCTTTTCTTTTCTTTTCTTTTCTTTTAATTGGCATTGCTTTTCTTTGGGATTGGAATGAATACTGGCCTTTTCCAGTCCTGTGGCCACTGCTGAGTTTTCCAAATTTGCTGGCATATTGAGTGCAGCACTTTCACAGCATCATCTTTCAGGATTTGAAATAGCTCAACTGGAATTCCATCACCTCCACTAGTTTTGTTCGTAGTGATGCTTTCTAAGGCCCACTTGATTTCACATTCCAGGATGTCTGGCTCTAGGTGAGTGATCACACTATCGTGATTATCTGGGTCGTGATGATCTTTTTTGTACAGTTCTTCTGTGTATTCTTGGAACCTCTTCTTAATATCTTCTGCTTCTGTTAGGTCCATACCATTTCTGTCCTTTATCGAGCCCATCTTTGCGTGAAATGTTCCCTTGGTATCTCTAATTTTCTTGAAGAGATCTCTAGTCTTTCCCATTCTGTTGTTTTCCTGTATTTCTTTGCACTGATTGCTGAGGAAGGCTTTCTTATCTCTTCTTGCTATTCTTTGAACTCTGCATTCAGATGCTTATATCTTTCCTTTTCTCCTTTGCTTTTCGCTTCTCTTCTTTTCACAGCTATTTGTAAGGCCTCCCCAGACAGCCATTTTGCTTTTTTGCATTTCTTTTCCATCGGGATGGTCTTGATCCCTGTCTCCTGTACAATGTCACGAACCTCATTCCATAGTTCATCAGGCACTCTATCTATCAGATCTAGGCCCTTAAATCTATTTCTCACTTCCACTGTATAATCATAAGAGATTTGATTTAGGTCATACCTGAATGGTCTAGTGGTTTTCCCTACTTTCTTCAATTTAAGTCTGAATTTGGTAATAAGGAGTTCATGATTTGAGCCACAGTCAGCTCCCGGTCTTGTTTTTGCTGACTGTATAGAGCTTCTCCATCTTTGGCTGCAAAGAATATAATCAATGTGATTTCGGTGTTGACCATCTGGTGATGTCCATGTGTAGAGTCTTCTCTTGTGTTGTTGGAAGAGGGTGTTTGCTATGACCAGTGCATTTTCTTGGCAAAACTCTATTAGTCTTTGCCCTGCTTCATTCCGTATTCCAAGGCCAAATTTGCCTGTTACTCCAGGTGTTTCTTGACTTCCTACTTTTGCATTCCAGTCCTCTATAATGAAAAGGACATCTTTTTTGGGTGTTAGTTCTAAAAGGTCTTGTAGGTCTTCATAGAACCGTTCAACTTCAGCTTCTTCAGCATTACTGGTTAGGGCATAGACTTGGATTACTGTGATGTTGAATGGTTTGCCTTGGAAACGAACAGAGATCATTCTGTCGTTTTTGAGATTGCATGCAAGTACTGCATTTTGGACTCTTTTGTTGACCATGATGGCTACTCCATTTCTTCTGAGGAATTCCTGCCTGTAGTAGTAGATATAATGGTCATCTGAGTTAAGTTCACCCATTCCAGTCCATTTTAGTTCGCTGATTCCTAGAATGTCTACATTCACTCTTGCCATCTCTTATTTGACTTAATATGTTAGTCATTTTCATATTCATTCTGTCCTTATATATTAAAATATTTAATGTTGCTGTATAGTACTTATTTTCACTTCACAATGTATCCTGAACATTCTCTCAGTCACTCATTGGTCCTCTACAACATATCTTAATGGCTACATATTAAATTGATGAACTGAATTGTAAAAAGCAATCTCCTCTATAGGATATATTGTTTGGAGTTTTATGAGACAGATTAATCAAATAATACTTCTTGGTGATCTACATTTACAAAATCCCAATATGTAATTTCTTTAATTTCAGAAGTATTATACTGAAAAATAGGATAAAATAATTTTATTTCCCTAATACAACTAGGTTTAGTTCATCCTCTGTCAATACAGATCTGTGCGTCTGTGTGTTTATATCAGTTGTAGTTGCTGATGTAGTTGAACTGTGTTACCTGGATACCTCTTGGAGAACATGAGGTCACCTTGGCCTGAGGTATTAATATTTAACAGACCTGAGAATGATATGGATTGATGATAGCAAAATTAACTCAATCCACCTAGGTTTCATTCTGTCAACAAAATTAGCAATGCTATTCTACTGACCAGAAAGCAAGCACCTCTGCAAGAAGCAATCAATAGCAATTGATGTTTTTGAACTGTGGTGCTGGAGAAGACTTTTGAGAGTCCCTTGGACTGCAAAGAGATCCAACCAGTCCATCCTAAAGGAAATCAGTCCTGGGTGTTCATTGGAAGGACTGATGCTGAAGCTGAAACTCCAATACTTTGGCCACCTGATATGAAGAGCTGAGAGCTGACTCATTTGAAAAAACCCTGATGTTAGGAAAGATAGAAGGCAGGAGGAGAAGAGGATGATGGAGGATGAGATGGTTAGGTGGCATCACGTACTCAATGGACATGAGTTTGGGTAAACCCTGGGAGTTGGTGATAGACAGGGAGGCCTGGCGTGCTGTGGTTCATGGGGTCACAAAGAGTCGGACACAACTGAGCAACTGAACTGAACTGAACTGTGGCCTCTAGAATCTGGAAATGTGGACAGGCAGCTCCATTGGTTTTCTTTCACCTTTGTTCTCAGACAAATGTCTCTAGATTAGCTGCTGAAGGGTCATATTGTCTCTATCGCCCTTCTTTAAAATCTTGGTATCTCAGTAAAGAAACAGAAAGGCCCACAGAGAAAAGCACATTTTAGTTAGTCTATAATGTTGTCTGGAAAGTCCAGTCTCAGGTAAGGTGTTCAGCCTCATTGCAGAGAGAATTAATCCATCATATACATGCATTGAATAAATGTTCTGCTGAATCAATTAAGTTGGTTTGTATTCTCCAGTGATGCCTCTCACCTTTGGCTTCTGTTAAAGGAAGGTATCCTGGCAGCCTTTTCTCTGCCACAAACGTGTGGGTTTGTAATCTGCTGATATGTTTTAGATACAAAAATCATCAACTCTGGGATGTGAGCCAACACCTTACTTGATATTAACCACATGGTTTTTTGTTTTTGAGATGTTCAGAATAATACAGATGTATCTGTAATCACAGGGAGTATAGATCATTATGTCAGGGGAGTGTGTAATTTCCTCAGTTCTATCTCATTGCAACAAAAATTTGAAGCGATGGACGGACCAGCGTTACAGCCCTCAGTCGGATCAGTGTTACAGCTCCATGTTACAGCTCAGTTTTATTTAGAAAGTAAAGGAAAATACATCCTTGAGGTGTGAGGGCATGCCAACCCAAAAGACATGAAAAGAGGCCCCCGGCCCAGTTTTGGCTCCTCTTTTTATATGTTTTTTTCTCCTCCCCCAAGCCTGCCCTATGTAAATTGCTAGCCAGGAGTGCTGTTTGTTTTACCTGAAGTCCTCACTCTGGTCCTTGGACCTTCCTTTGTTCTATTTTCACAGGCTTTTCCCTTCCTTGTCTGTTAGCCACCACTACTCTGGACTCCTTTTTCCTATTCTAACTACATAACAATTAGAAAAAACAATTCCTTAACCTGAGAAACATCCACAGACTTGCAAATGACCTTACTTCCATCTACTCATGTCGTATTTTGGCAGGCACTTTTCATGTACATTATTTTATTTAAAGCTCAGAGAGGAACTGCTCTAGTGCTTCAGTGGTTAAGACTCCATGTTTCAACTGCTGGGAGCATGGATTTGATCCTTGGTTGGGGAACTAAGATCCCACATGCCACATGGCTCTGCCAAAAAATATAAAAATAATACAAAAGATAAAGCTCAGAGAATAGGCATTGTTATAATTGTCATAAATTAATTCCTCAGTCACAGGTCACTGCCCAGCCCCTCTCTGGCAAACCCCACCTCCGCTCTGCTCTCTATTCACTTCCCTTCCTGGCTGTTCCTCACCAAGCCCACTTAACCACTTAAGAGCCCATGAAATTTGCTTTTCATTTGCCTCCAGAAACCCACACTACTCATACCCTCACAATCCTAGGGTCTTGACTCAATTCTCAGTGTGGCCTTGCCAAGAAAGATATTACTGACTCTATTTAAAATTGTACCCCCTGGCCCTCACACTCCCCATCTTCTTTTCCTTTATTTTTTTCCGTAGTGCTTATTACCATTTAAAATAACATACATTTTCCTTGTTCATTTTGTTTGTTGGTGGTCTTTCCCCACTGGAATGTAAAGTCCATAAAAGTAGGGATGTTTTTGTTTGTTTTGCTCATTACTCAGTCCCCAGTGCCCAGAACTGTGTCCTGCAATGAGCAGGCTCAATAAATATTTGTTAAATGAATGAATGAAAGGCCACTCAGCCTGTATATGGTGGAGGTAGACATTCAAAATTTGGGTCTCCTGGCTTGAAATCTGGTTCTCTTTTCTCAACTCCATGCTGCTTCTGGAGAGAAAAAAGATTTTCTTTCAAAAGCTAACACAGGCAAATGTTAATGGAAGGTAATGGCAAAACCTAGAGAAGGAAATGGTAACCAACTGCAGTATCGTTGCCTGGAGAATCCCATGGACAGAAGAGCCTGGCAGGCTACCGTCCATGAGGTCACAAAGAGTTGGACATGGCTTAGCAACTGAACAAAACAAATAGCAAAACCTGGTCAATACTCCATCCACAATATTTGATAGGTCTGATCCTTACTAGAGTATCCTGAACCAACTGAAAAACTGCATTTAAAGAAAGATTTAGAGAGTTCAGAGAAGATAGAATGACTGAACAGGGGCCAAATTGGTGTTTTCTAGAAGAATTGGAGGAAAAGGCAATGGCAACCCACTCCAGTACTCTTGCCTGGAAAATCCCATAGACAGAGGAGCCTGGGAGGCTACAGTCCATGGGGTCATGAAGAGTTGGACACGACTGAGGGACTTCACTTTCACTTTTCACTTTCATGCATTGGAGAAGGAAATGGCAACCCACTCCAGTACTCTTGCCTGGAAAATCCCAGGAACAGAGGAGCCTGGTGGGCTGCCATCTACAGGGTCGCACAGGGTCGGACACGACTGACGTGACTTAGCAGCAGCAACAGCAGAAGAATTGGAGCCACTGAATTGGTAAAAGGGAAGTCCAAAAGTCACACAGGACCTCAAGCATTTACAAGGTTAAAATGAGATCCCTAACCAATTGTTAGTCATTTCTAAAAGGATGCAACAAGATGAAATAGGTCTTTGTTAAGCCTAAGAAAAATGTTATTGACTCTAAAAATGTTTGAACTTCTGAGTGTAAAGCTCATATCACAGAGAAGTAAAAGAATAAGTAAACACCAGTTATCTGTTCACTCATTCATTCAGTCACCTAATAAGCATTCTTAGAGTGCTTTTCTGTTTACCACTAGGGCTCCAGAACTGCTGTCTTTAGGTATATAACAGTAAATAAGTGAGGCACAGAGTCTCATCATGAGCCTAGCAAATGCTTCAGATGCTGTCTTGGACATATCTAGTGCTAGATTTCTTGAGATCTCTACCAGTTCTCAATTCTCTGAGTATATTTAAAAAAACAGAATTTTAGTGCTCACTTTAGCAGCACATATACTTAAACAATGGAATTCTAAATTTAATTTATTATTATTATTTTTTTACTGTGCTGTGCAGCTTAATGAATCTCGGTTCCCAGACCAGGGATTGAACCCAGGGCCATGGTAGTGAAAGTGCCAAATCCTAGCCACCAGGGAACTCCCTTATTTAATTTCTTGAGGTCACAAAACTTCAAAATTCAAAAAGTATAAAAGTCTCCATCCTCTGTCCCTAGCCACCAGTTCTCCATCTCAGAAGCAACTAGTGTTGGAAGTTTCTTGTGTTCCTTTTCAGAGATGGTCTCTCAGTATATAAGCAAATAGGCACAAGTTACCTTCCCTCTCCCTCCTATCCCCTAACCTCCCACCACCTGTTTTTTTTTACACAATTGCTCACCTTTTTCACTTTACAATATATCATGGCAATCTTTCCCCATCAGAATAAATATCTCCCTATTCCTTTCTAAAGGTGGCATGGTACTCTATTGTATGAAGTCGCTCAGTCATGTCTGACTCTTTGCAACCCCATGGACTGTAGCCTACCAGGCTCCTCTGTCCATGGGATTTTCCAGGCAATAGTACTGGAGTGGATTGCCATTTCCTTCTCCAGGGGATCTTCCCAAACCAGGAATTGAACCCGGGTCTCCCACATTGTAGACAGATGCTTTACTGTCTGAGCCACCAGGGAAGTCCTACTCCATTGTATAGTGGACCATAATTTATTTTACTAGTCTCCCTCTGATGGTCACTTGCATCTAATCTTTTGTTAATACAAACAATGTTGTAATAAATATCCTTCAGCACACCTCATTTCCCACAAAATATGCATATTTCTAATTATATTGTTGGATGAAAGGTTTAACTGTAGTAAAAAAAAAAACATATAAAATTTACCATTTCAACTGTCTTCAAGTGTACACCTCAGTAGTGTTCCATACATTTACATTGTCATGAATGTATATGCTGGTTTGACAAATATTGTCAAATTGCCCTCCATGGCGATTGCTCCTATTTACACTTCACCAGCACGTGTGAGAGAGGGCCCTTCACACAGTACTGAAAAGCAAATAAGTACCTGTGATTAACTGGAGATGGTGTGGCAGAGGAGAAAGGGTACCAGTTCTGAAATTTAATCCTTGATCTGATGCTTGCCAGCTGAGTGCTCTTAGGCATTACTTAATTCCTTTGGGTTCTGTTTCCTCATATCTAATACTGAATCTCGTAGAGGGGCAAGGATCCACAGGGCCTAGAATAAAGGCCAGGCATATATAGAAAGCACTTAATAAATTACAGCCATTAGCTATTATTGTGAGTTGAGTCCTTCCCCAATCAGTCTACAGGTACAAGCTAGTTAACACCTATGAGAGCTAATTTTCTCATGTGTAAAATGAGGGGATTTAAATAATAGAGAGCTGGTTACCCAAATTGTAGCCTATTAACTCACTGGAATACTACTTAGCTATTAAAATATAATCAAGATATATTGAGAGGTAGTGCAGAGTAGGGTTAAGCATATAGATTGCAAAGCCTGGTTGCAAGGGTTGATTCCTGGTATTACTCCTTACCAGCATGTGTAACCCTGAGCTGACCCTTAGTCAGTTTGGGTTGCTGTAACAAAATGCTAGGGACCGGATGGCTTATAAACAACAGAAATTTATTTCTCACAGTTCTGGAGGCTGGAAGTTGAGATCAGGGTACCAACAGGCTCCAGTTCCTGTGAAAGCCCACTTCCAAATTGCAGACTGCTGACCTGAATCCTCACATGGTGGAAAGAAACCTAATTAGCTCTCTGGCTTCTTCTTAAAAGGCACTAATTCTATTATTGAAAGCTCCATCCTTATGCCCTATACCGCCCAAAGGCCCTGCCTCCAAATACTATCACACTGGGATTAGGGTTTCAACATTTTAAGTTTTGGGGAAGACACAGTTAACCCATAGCAACATCTCTGTGCTCCAGTTTGTGTGTGTGTGTGTGTGTTCAGTCTCTCAGTCGTGTCCAACTTTGCAACTTTATAGACTGTAGCCCTCCAGGCTCCTCTGTTCATGAGATTCTTCAGGCAGGAATACTGGAGTGGGTTGCCATTTCCTGCTCCAGAGGAGCTTACTGACCCCAGGGATCAAACCCATGTCTCTTGTGTCTCCTACATTGGCAGGTGGATGAGCCATCTGGGAAGCCCTAGTTGTGTTTCAGTTTAATCATCTGTAAAATGGGGATAATAATAATACCTATTTCAGAGAGTAACTGTGAGAATGAAATGACATGATGAACATAAAACTTCTAGAATAATACCTGACACTTAGAAAGCTCCCAAAGAAATGCTGGGCTCTATTGTTATATACGGAGAAGGCAATGGCAACCCACTCCAGTACTCTTGCCTGGAAAATTCCATGGACGGAGGAGCCTGGTAGGCTGCAGTCCATGGGGTCGCTAAGAGTCGGACACGACTGAGCGACTTCACTTTCACTTTTCATTTTCATGCATTGGAGAAGGAAATGGCAACCCACTCCAGTGTTCTTGCCTGGAGAATCCCAGGGACGGGGGAGCCTGGTGGGCTGACGTCTCTGGGGTCGCACAGAGTCAGACACGACTGAAGCGACTTAGCAGCAGCAGCAGCATTGTTACATACAAAGAAGCCTAAGCTAAGGTGTTCGGAGGTCCTGCAGAACCCGGACTGGCTAATAATCTTTTCTGAAACACAGATCTTGTTGAAAAGCTGAGATGATCCAATTTTTTTTTTTTTTTTTTTTTTTTTACTGTGCTGCCCAGCTTGCGAAATCTTAGTTCCCCAACCAGAGATTGAACCTGGGCCATGGCAGTGAAAATGCCTAGTCCTAACCACTGGCATCACTGATTCAAAGGACATGAACTTGGACAAACTCTGGGAAATAATGAGGGACAGGAAGGCCTGCTGTGCTACAGTTCATGGGGTCACAAAGAGTCAAACACGACTTAGTGACTGAACAACAGCAACCACTGGACGGCCAGGGAACTTCAATGATCCTAATTTTTAAGGGCAACTGCCAGGGAAAAAAATGCAGTGGAGTGCCTGATTAGACATACAATTTCAGAGGTTCTTGGACCCCAGGCTAAGAATTCCCAGTCTGGTTTAAATTCTTCAGTCCATGAACTAGAAGGGTCCTTGGATGAACATGATGACTTAGCTGATAGCAAATTCAATTGTGGAGGCTGAAGTTGGATTGTTTTTGGTGGAGAAGAGATTAACTGGAGAAGAAGAAGAGATAGTGGATGGAGATCACTCTTTCAGGTAGATTGGCTGCAAAGGGAGTAGAGAGGGAATCTGCTAGATGGATGCCATGCTTTTAAAACATGTGTTAATAATAAATTCTTTGGCAATTCTCCTGTCAAGCAGTAGGATCATATCCCCTTCTCCGACTCATAACCATTAAGGACATGGTAGAAGTGATGCAATACTAGTTTTTTGACCCAGACCTTACAAAGCTGGTACCTTCTTCTTTCTGTCTCAGACATTCACTGTTGAAGAAGTCCAAGCAGCCTGTGGACAGGTCCATGTGGAGCAGAACTGAGCCCGTCCATAGCCCCAGCTGACAGCCAGAATTAACTTGCTAATTTGAAGGGTACCTTCCAGTCCCCTCAGTGAAGTCAGACTAACTGGAGCAGAAATGATCCTCCTTGCTGATTTTGGCCCAGATTGTCTATTTAGGTGTTGATTTTATTTACAGTGCAATCAGAAGCCACTGACGGTTTTAAGCATGGGAGTCAGATGATCCAGTTTACATTTTAAAAAGATCCCTGCTTCCAGAAATGCCTAGAGGGGGTAGTGAAATAATATTTTAAAAAAGTAAGTTTTCATTGAGTTTACTAATTTTTTAAAGCTACAGTGGGTTTTGTTGCTGTTTTTCAACCTAGGTTTTAAAGCCAGATCCTCAACAGGTCCTTGTGCGGGGATTTAAAAAAGATTAATTCAATTACAGCTTATTCTTGGAGTGCTTTGGCATTGATGTCCCATTATCTCAGAAATGCATGATATTTGACATTAGAGAATATTGACCCAGATGTGCAGATGTCCTAAATATTTAGTACTTGTGGAGAAAAGTCATTATTTTATAATTCCCCCAAGCCAAAAAAAAAAGATAAAATTGAACAATAAATGTACAAGACTTATTTGAATAAAACTTTAAAACACTCCTGAGAGAATCAAAAGACTTTATGAACAGATAGTCATAAAGTTCTGCCATGTTCTTGGAACAAAGGGCTCAGCATCATAAAGATATCAGTTCTCACTAAGTTAACCTAAAAATATTTACCACAATCCCAATAAAAATACCAAGAGAATTATTTTCCTGGGAACTTGACAAGCTGATTCTAAAGTTCATGTGGGAAAATAAACAAGCAAGAATAGACAGGAAAATTCTGAACAGGAAGAATATTGAGGGGAGACTGGCCTTACTAGATGTTGAACCATAATCTAAGACTTCAATAATCAACACTATAGCACTGATGCCCATGCAGACCTACAGATAAATGGGTAAACATAGAAAGTACAGAAATGGGTTCAAATACACATAGAAATTTAGTATATTATAAAGTAACACTTCAACTAGGAGAAAAAAATGGATTTTTATGACCAGTGGGATGGCTATCTCAAGAAAAAGTTTAATCTCAATTTAACTTTTTTTATAACAGAATAAGTTCCAATTGGATCAAAGATTTAAATAAAAATAATAAAACCATGAAAGTACCAGAGGAAAGCATATGAGATATTCTGTTATATGCTCCTGGGAAGAAGGCCTTTCTAACGAAAGCATAAAACCCAGAATCTCTAAAAAATTTAATACATTTGATGATGTGAAAATAAAAATATGATGCATGAAAAAATCATGAATACAGTCAATGACCAACAACCAAGAATAAAAGGTGTGCAATGCATGGCATGAAGACTCGTTTCTCTAATATGTAAAAACTCTCACAAAATCATCATCAAAAGACCAACAACATAGTGTGAAAATCAGCAAAAATATAAAAACACAGCCCCCAGAAAAGAAACACAAATCATGTCTGCAGAAATGAAAAGATGCTCATCCTCACTCTTAAGAGAGATGGAAACTAGAACTTCAATAAATCACCATATTCGATTTACAAGATGGGGAAGGATCAAAAACTTGGTTTAAAAAACCTGTATTAGTCAGAGAATGAGGAAACAGGGTCTCATACATTACTGGTAGGAGCTTGAATTGGTATAGTCCATACAGAGGACAATCTGACAATGTCAGTCAAAATCACAAGCACATATAACCATTGATCTATCAATTTCTCTTGTGAGAATTTAACCTACAAATAATTAGCACATGTAGAGAATTGCTCAAGTACAAGGTTACTTACTTACAACTCGTAAGAGCAAGTAAATCGTGATTCAGTATGCCATCAAATTTTAGTGAACTGTTAGAAAAGGAGAAACTGTCCACAACTGGAAAAGTAAAGTTCTGCAAAGGCATACTGTTGAAAGGAAAAAAAGGAAGGTTTAGAAGAGTACCTGCCTTTGTGTAAAAATAAGAGAAATAAAAGAATATACACTGGCTTATAAGCATAAACAAAGAAATTTTGGAAAGTTATATAAGAACAAATAATAAAGGTTAGTTCTTAGGAATAGGTGAGGAACTGGTGATTGGAGACATGGGTAAGAGAGAAACTTTTAATTTATTTTTAAATTAATTTTCAAATATGTGACTAATTTCTTATCAGAAAATTAAATTTTAAAAATGAAGAAGGCCCATAAAAACTGATATGGAATCTCCAAGATTATTTTCTCCAAATTAAGTGAGGAAATAAAGGAGCAAAATTGTAAAATTCCTATTGAGATGTAATTGACAGCAACAGCCAAACTCTTCATCCCTAGTTCAACTATAATCTCTTACAACATTGGAATTACGTATTTCAGTCCCTTGAGTCTCCTGAATGTGTGTGGTACAGGGCTTTCTGCAAAGTTTGGTGCCCTGTAAATGTAGGCTATCTCCTTGGAACACAAAATCAGAGTTCTCTTAGCTCCACATCCCAAGTAGCTTAATGACAACTCAACTAGCTCAGTCATCCACAGTGCTTGGTCAGGGAGACACTCAGAGTAGGAATCTGATGGCTTAATACAATCAGCCTGGGACAGCTGGCGTGAAGCCTATGGCAGTTATCTTAGAATTTCCCGTCATGACCCATCCTTGGACTCTTGATTCTGTGCTTCATGCTGCACCAGGCAATTGAAGGGATCAAAGAATCTCCTTTCGTGTCTCCTTTCCTGACATTTTAGTAAGATCTTAATACAAATGTTTGTTGAATAACAAAGATCTAGAAAGCTGGAGGCTTGCGAAAGTAATTTAAGGAAAAACCTCCTGAGGCAGGCTTAAACGGTAATCACATCAACGGTCAAATCAGTTTTGACTGATCCTATTTCACAGGTTGGGATCCTTTGTATTTTGAATGAATTAGTGAAATTAATGGGGTTGACTAACATTCTGGCTCCACTGTTCCTAAAGCCGGATATCTAATACTTTACAGTTTCCTTAAGGCAAAAACAGGCAGTTCAGCCTTTAAAAGAAATTAACCTTTATTATTTATTCTTATGTAGGGCCTTAGCTGAAGAAGCTGAAGTTGAATGGTTCTATGAAGACCTACAAGACCTTTTAGAACTAACACCCAAAAAGATGTTCTTTTCATTATAGGGGACTAGAATGCAAAAGTAGGAAGTCAAGAAACACCTGGAGTAACAGGCAAATTTGGCCTTGGACTACGGAATGAAGCAGGGCAAAGACTAATAGAGTTTTGCCAAGAAAATGCACTGGTCATAGCAGCAAACATCCTCTTCCAACAACACAAGAGAAGACTCTACACAGGGACATCACCAGATGGTCAACACCGAAATCAGATTGATTATATTCTTTGCAGCCAAAGATGGAGAAGCTCTATACAGTCAGCAAAAACAAGACCGGGAGCTGACTGTGGCTCAGATCATGAACTCCTTATTGCCAAATTCAGACTTAAATTGAAGAAAGTAGGGAAAACCACTAGACCATTCAGGTATGACCTAAATCAAATCCCTTATGATTATACACTGGAAGTGAGAAATAGATTTAAGGGCCTAGATCTGATAGATAGAGTGCCTGATGAACTATGGAATGAGGTTCGTGACATTGTACAGGAGACAGGGATCAAGACCATCCCCATGGAAAAGAAATGCAAAAAAGCAAAATGGCTGTCTGGGGAGGCCTTACAAATAGCTGTGAAAAGAAGAGAAGTGAAAGGCAAAGGAGAAAAGGAAAGATATAAACATCTGAATGCAGAGTTCCAAAGAATAGCAAGAAGAGATAAGAGAGCCTTCTTCAGCGATCAATGCAAAGAAATAGAGGAAAACAACAGAATGGGAAAGACTAGGGATCTCTTCAAGAAAATCAAGATACCAAAGGAACATTTCATGCAAAGTTGGGCTCGATAAAGGACAGAAATGGTATGGACCTAACAGAAGCAGAAGATATTAAGAAGAGATGGCAAGAATACACAAAAGAACCATACAAAAAAGATCTTCACGACCCAGATAATCACAATGGTGTGATCACTGACCTAGAGCCAGACATCCTGGAATGTGAAGTCAAGTGGGCCTTAGAAAGCATCACTACGAACAAAGCTAGTGGAGGTGATAGAATTCCAGTTGAGCTATTCCAAATCCTGAAAGATGATGCTGTGAAAGTGCTGCACTCAATATGCCAGCAAATTTGGAAAACTCAGCAGTGGCCACAGGACTGGAAAACGTCAGTTTTCATTCCAATCCCAAAGAAAGGCAATGCCAAAGAATGCTCAAACTACCGCACAGTTGCACTCATCTCACACACTAGTAAAGTAATGCTCAAAATTCTCCAAGCCAGGCTTCAGCAATACGTGAACTGTGAACTTCCTGATGTTCAAGCTGGTTTTAGAAAAGGCAGAGGAACCAGAGATCAAATTGCCAACATCTGCTGGATCATGGAAAAAGCAAGAGAGTTCCAGAAAAGCATCTATTTCTGCTTTATTGACTATGCCAAAGCCTTTGACTGTGTGGATCACAATAAACTGTGGAAAATTCTGAAAGAGATTGGAATACCTGACCACCTGACCTGCCTCTTGAGAAATCTGTATGCAGGTCAGGAAGCAACAGTTAGAACTGGACATGGAATAACAGACTGGTTCCAAATAGGAAAAGGAGTCCGTCAAGGCTGTATATTGTCACCCTGCTTATCTAACTTCTATGCAGAGTACATCATGAGAAATGCTGGACTAGAAGAAACACAAGCTGGAATCAAGATTGCTGGGAGAAATATCAATCACCTCAGATATGCAGATGACACCACCCTTATGGCAGAAAGTGAAGAGGAACTAAAAAGCCTCTTGATGAAAGTGAAAGAGGAGAGTGAAAAAGTTGGCTTAAAGCTCAACATTCAGAAAACGAAGATCATGGCATCCGGTCCCATCAATTCATGGGAAATAGATGGGGAAACAGTGGAAACAGTGTCAGACTTGATTTTTTGGGGCTCCAAAATCACTGCAGATGGTGACTGCAGCCATGAAATTAAAAGATGCTTACTCCTTGGAAGGAAAGTTATGACCAACCTAGATAGCATATTCAAAAGCAGACATTACTTTGCCAACAAAGGTCCGTCTAGTCAAGGCTATGGTTTTTCCTGTGGTCGTGTATGGATGTGAGAGTTGGACTGTGAAGAAGGCTGAGTGCCGAAGAATTGATGCTTTTGAACTGTGGTGTTGGAGAAGACTCTTGAGAGTCCCTTGGACTGCAAGGAGATCCAACCAGTCCATTCTGAAGGAGATCAGCCCTGGGATTTCTTTGGAAGGAATGATGCTAAAGCTGAAACTCCAGTACTTTGGCCACCTCATGTGTAGAGTTGACTCACTGGAAAAGACTCTGATGCTGGGAGGGATTGGGGGCAGGAGGAGAAGGGGACGACATAGGATGAGATGGCTGGATGACATCACTGACTTGATGGACATGAGTCTCAGTGAACTCCGGGAGTTGGTGATGGACAGGGAGGCCTGGCGTGCTGCGATTCATGGGGTCGCAAAGAGTCGGACAAGACTGAGCAACTGATCTGATCTGATCTGAGGGCCTTAGTGTTTCTTTCTTTCTTTCTTTCTTTTTGTTTTGAAGTTTTTTTGTTTGGGAAAATTTAGGCTTGACATTTTTATGACTAAACATTTCCCTCTCCCAAGGCATATACACCTAGCACTACGCTGCCCAAAGAGTTAACAGATTCATTACTGTATTGTTTACCATTTTAATATTTTATTGTGTGGCTGTGGCTTAGACAACAGAAAGGAACTGATAATTACTCTCCAGTTGTACAATGGTTGCCATGTGGTTTCTTGGTGCACAGATTCCATATAATTAGAGCTATGTACATCCTGAAAAACAAAGCCATGCCCATAATCTCCAATTGCAAGCATGAAATTAAATTTCCCAGGTTGAGGGTTAACAATTTCAGTTTTGAGCATTTCTTTGGGAAATTCAAAATATTCTTCCAGGATGTAGAAATAACTTTAAGTTTCTGATTACAGTTCAGTATGAATGGAGATCTTTCTATCAAAATTGGAATATGAATTTCTCACTCTGAGCAGAGGTTTGTGCTGGGGCTAAGTTCTGAGGGTAAGTCAGGCACTGCCTTCAGCATCCTGCCTTTGAATATTTGGGGAAAGAATGGCTTCTAGAGAGTCTGAAATTTGAGGAATTAGGGTCTCTCAAAGGCCCAGACAGAGAATGAACAGTCAACAGAACTGTTCTGAACAGATGAATTATGTTGTTTCTCTCTGCCCTATAGAAGCCCCCCATAAATAGGCACTACCTGAAATCTGATTTTACTCAAATGAATCTTAAAGAAAACCAACTGTATTTTCTTATGTATGATCTCTTGATTAAACATGTGAATAGTCTCCTAGGTTGAGAGTACTTCATTTTCAGATTTTATCAACATAATTTCTGGAAAATACATTTAAAACTAAATTTTACTGGAAAAGATCTGAACTCGGATTACTCAAGAGCACTTTCTCCTCTGATTTCAGTTTTAAAAGCCATGACCTGAATTTCCTTCTCTTAAACCATGGAGCATCCCAGGATTTCTATGATCACTGCATTTCCTGCTTCTACCAATCACTAAGTCCTCAGAATGTCCCCAGTTGTCCAAACCCTGAATCCCCTACATTCTTTTATTCATTTGGAACCTGAGCTTCCCAAGTGGCCCCCTCCTGTGCTTCCTGAACCTACCTAGGAGCATCCTAGTTCTTTCTCTTTGGGAATGGGGATGAGAGTGAGTGACACTTTTCAGTTCTGACAGCATCCAAAGACTTTGTGCAAGCTTCATGTGTGACTAACTAAAAACAAATACTCCACCTACATTAAGAAATACTTTTTATTGATGAAAATTTATAAGATATAGATAATCAAGAGAAAGAAAATTAAAATTGCCCATAATCTTAACACCTGTTGATCACGAAAAGCAATACTTCGGTGTCAATTCATTTTGTCTTACAACTAGGCATTAGAAAGCTTTTTAAAAATGTGACATTACTGTTTTATAACCCACTTTTTCCTACTTAATATAATGAGAATATTTTTCCTTTTCTTAAACCTAGTCTTCATTTTCATCATTTCTCATGGCTGCATAGTTCTATGTGTTATGCATTCACCTTGGTTTAGCCCGTTGTAGAAATATGGTTGTTCCTAATTTTCCCATTTCATAAATATTCCTGTGGCAAAATCTTTTGGGATACCTATGGTTATTACCAGGAGGTAAACTCCTAGAAGTAGAATTTCTGTGTCAGAGAGTATGTGTATTTTTAAGTCTCTTTAAATGGATTGCTAAATTATACTCTAGAAAGCACCATTTATGATCCTCCGTGATATGTGTAAGAAATATATACATTCCTTTGTCCTACCTTTACTAACACTGGTATTAAAATTTTAAAAAAATTGTCAATTTGATAGATAAAGATAATATTTCATTGCTGCATAAATTTGTATTTATTTTTATTAGGCAGGTTTTAAAAATATAGATCTTTCTGGCATTTTGCATTTATTCTTAGTAAATTGCCATTTTCTTTTTACATCTTCCCCTGGGTGCCAATCATTTTCTGATAAATTGTGTTTGATACAATTTTTGAGCCTTGCTCTCAAATACTAAATCTTGATTTTTAGAGAAAAATTTCTGGATTACTGTTCTCATAAATCTACAACTCTTTGCCCCTACGTGAAGTTCACATATAGGGTACTCATTTAAACCCAGATGATCTATTAGGAAATTTAATTTATAGTATGCTGATGTTCTCTTTGAAATTCAATGAAGACTAGTGCTGAAGTTTTGAGCATCATTCCACACTTTTTACACATTTACTAAGCCATTTAAAGTTTATATTTACCCCCTCACTTACCAGCTGAATCATATTTCCTTCACCTTCTTACATTTACAAATATTCTTTATTTCTCAAAATTCTTCTCCCGGTCTGGAATCTTTCATTTTGAGTCTTGCCATTAGGGAGGGGAGCTAAGAGTACTGGAATGTTCTATAAATCTTGCAAGGTTGATTTCTGTCTTCACCTTCCAGAGGTTTCTGGGTGGAGAACTGAAGAAGTCAGCACCTGCAGGAAGGTTCCTGGTCATCAGCTGCAAGTTACAGACACCACGTGACTTGTCAGAGCTCAAAAGAGACCATGAGGGCCCACTTTCAGATTTGACCAGAAATTTGTCTTTCTTTTACTTTCTTAGCTTATTAATCATTCCCTCCCAAAGCATCCCCAACTCCATCACCTGTAATTTAAAGCAAAGATATTTTCATTTATTTTTAACTTTTTATTTTGAAATAGTTCCAGACTTTCATAATCACTGAAATAATAGTACAAATAATTCCCTTTTCCCATATTTCCTATATGTTAATATTTACTACATTTGCTTTATCATTTTCCCTCACTCTTTCCTGTTTGGCTTCTAAGCTCTTTCACTGCCTATGTAACCAATTACCATTACATATTAGATTCATGTTAGTATTATGAATTAGTATTAGTTACATATTAGTATTAGATTCCCTCTCTTTGAAATACCTAAGGTCATTTTGGGGAATTTTTTTTTTTTGGCTCAATCCTTACTGAAAATATGGGTAAGATTTTGTTTGAAAGTGTTCTTGCTCAAATAACATCAGAAACCACTGCCATGGATGATTGTCACAATCCTTTATTTTACTTTGTGCCCGTTTATTTATTCATTCACTCACATGCTATATCAGTTCAATTCAGTTCAGGTCAGTCGCTCAGTCATGTCTGACTCTTTGACCCCATGAATCACAGCACACCAGGCCTCCCTGTCCATCACCAACTCCCAGAGTTTACTCAAACTCATGTCCATCGAGTCGGTGATGACATCCAGCCATCTCATCCTCTGTCGTCCCCTTCTCCTCCTGCCCCCAATCACTCCCAGCATCAGGGTCTTTTCCAATGAGTCAACTCTTCACATGAGGTGGCCAAAGTACTGGAGTTTCAGCTTTAGCATCAGTCCTTCTAATGAACACCCAGGACTGATCTCCTTTAGAATGGACTGGTTGGACATCCTTGCAGTCCGATGGATTCTCAAGAGTCTTCTCCAACACCACAGTTCAAAAGCATCAATTCTTTGGCGCTCAGCTTTCTTCACAGTCCAACTCTCACATCCATACATGACCACAGGAAAAACCATAGCCTTGACTAGACGAACCTTTGTTGGCAAAGTAATGTCTCAGCTTTGAACATGCTATCTAGGTTGGTCATAACTTTCCTTCCAAGGAGTAAGCGTCTTTTAATTTCATGGCTGCAGTCACCATCTGCAGTGATTTTGGAGCCCCCCAAAATAAAGTCTGACACTGTTTCCACTGTTTCCCCATATATTTCCCATGAAGTGATGGGTCTGGATGCCATGATCTTCGTTTTCTGAATGTTGAGCTTTAAGCCAACTTGTTCACTCTCCACTTTCACTTTCATCAAGAGGCTTTTTAGTTCCTCTTCACTTTCTGGCATAAGGATGGTGTCATCTGCATATCTGAGGTTACTGATATTTCTCCTGGCAATCTTGATTCCAGCTTGTGCTTCTTCCAGCCCAGCGTTTCTCATGATGTACTCTGCATAGAAGTTAAATAAGCAGGGTGACAATATACAGCCTTGACGGACTCCTTTTCCTATTGGGCCCTTAGCAGGTAGCAGGACTTAGGTGCTAAGGACATAAAGGAGAACAAAACAGTTACAATAGTGACTAACATTTACTGAGATTTACTATGTATCTTTTAAGTCCTTTAACATCATCCTCTTGTCTTAGGTCTCCATTGCTGGGTAACAAACTGCCCTAAAACGTAATGGCTTAAACAAGAATTTATTACCTTAGTTCCTGCAGGTAAGAAATTACAGAGTGGTTTAGGAGGTTGGTTCTTGTTCAGGGTCTCTCAGGAGATTTCTGTCAAGATATTGATAGGGACTGCCGTTATCTGAAAGCTTGAGTGGGGCTTAGAGGATTCACTTCCAGGATGGCTCCCTCACAGGGCTGTTGGTAGGAAGCCTCAGCTCCTCACCACATGGGTCTCTCCATCAGCTGATTGTTTTCACAATAAGGTAACTGACTTCCCCCAGACGAATGATCCAAAGCCACAATGCCTTTTCTGTGCTAATCTCAAAGGCACTACCACTTCTGTTATATTCTATTTGATAGTCATTAAATTGTCCATATTCAAGGGAAGAGAACTTTAGCTGCATATCTTGGAGGGAAAAGTGTTGAAGAATTTTCAGACATATTATAACACCACCACACATCTCATATAATCTAACAACCCTAAATTTGTGACAGTCCCACTTTGTAGCTAAGGAAACGGAAACCACAGATCGTCAAGGACCCAAGGTCCCATAGCTGGCAAGTGATAGAATTGGGATTCCAATGCAGATTGACTCTAGAATTTGTGTTTTTAACCACAGTGCTATATTACCTTGATACAAAGATGCCTTGCACTCATGAAGCTTATATTTCAACAAAATGACTGACATTAGTCAAGCAATTTCTCTCTCTTGCTAATACACATACACAATTACAAACTATTTAAATCCCATGAAGAAAAAACACAGGGAACTATAGGAGTGCATGGTTGTGAAACTAGATCTAGTCTGTGGTAACAAGCTGCCGTATTTTGAGTCTACAAAGTCCCTGACCCCAAGTGCAACTCTTTAATGGGCTAGCAAACAAGTAGTTCCCATGCCTGACTACACATTAGAATCATCTAGAAGGCAGTTTAAAAAAATACTCATGCCCAGGACATAGCACAGGCCAATTAAACAAGAATCTCTGCAAATGGATCCAGACATCAATATATTTTAAAGCTCCTTGAGTGAATCCAGTGTGTGGTTGGGGTTGAGAAGTATTGCAGGGTTCAATTTCACCATACAAACTTGGACATGGAAATGCTTTAACTAAAATCGGATGGCAGAGCTTAGCTTCTACCTTGCTGCTGTGACTGGGGGTGCGGTGGGGGGGGTGGGGAGTGGCTCTCTTCTAAAGGAACTTTTCAACACATTTTAAAATTTAAAGTAATTTTTTTTTTTTTTTGGCTGCACTGTGCAGCTTCTGAGATGTCAGTTCCCCAATGAGGGATTGAATCTGGGCCACAGGCAGCAAAAACACCAAGTCCTAATCACTGGACCACAAAGTGCAGCTCAGTTCAGTTCAGTCGCTCAGTCATGTCTGAATCTTTGCGATCCCATGAGTCACAGCACGCCAGGTCTCCTTGTCCATCACCGACTCCCAGAGTTTACTCAAACTCATGTCCATAGAGTTGGTGATGACATCCAGCCATCTCATCCTCTGTCATCCCCTTCTCCTGCCTCCAATCCCTCCCAGCATCAGGGGCTTTTCCAATGAGTCAACTCTTCACATGAGGTGGCCAAAGTATTGGAGTTTCAGCTTTAGCATCAGTCCTTCTAATGAACACCCAGGACTGAGCTCCTTTAAGATGGACTGGTTGGACCTCCTTGCAGTCCAAGGGACTCTCAAGAGTCTTCTCCAACACCACAGTTCAAAAGCATCAATTCTTTGGCACTCAGCTTTCTTCACAGTCCAACTCTCACATCCATACATGACCACTGGAAAAACCATAGCCTTGACTAGACGGACCTTTGTTGGCAAAGTAATGTCTGCTTTTGAATATGCTATCTAGGTTGGTCATAACTTTCCTTCCAAGGAGTAAGCGTCTTTTAATTTCATGGCTGCAGTCACCATCTGCAGTGATTTTGGAGCCCCCAAAAATAAAGTCTGACACTGTTTCCACTGTTTCCCCAACTATGTCCCATGAAGTGATGGGACCAGATCCTATGATCTTAGTTTTCTGAATGTTGAGCTTTAAGCCAACTTTTTCACTCTCCTCTTTCACTTTCATCAAGAGGCTTTTTAGTTTAGGAATTCCCTAAAATTGAAAGTAATTTTTAAATGTCATGATTTGTGGAAGTTTTCATCTTTTAAAAAAACTTTTTCTTTTATATTGGAGTATAGCTGATTAACTATGTTGTGATAGTTTCAGGAGGAAGGTGGACAGCGAAGGGACTGAGCCATTCATATACGTGTAACCATTCTCCCTTAAACTCCCTTACCATCCAGACTGCCACATAATATTGAACAGAGTTCTCTAAGCTATATGGTAGATGCTTGTTGGTTGTCTTTTGGCAAAGAAAGGACACATATTGTCTTAAATATTTTGCTTGATTGAGAAATCACTTTTTATGAATGAGATAATTCTAATCTTCCTTGAAGCCAGAGGGCCACTTTTTCTCATGGGCCTCCATCATTCCAAATGTCAGGAAGCAAAAAGAAAATCATACCAGCAAGTGCAGAAGCTCCACTCCAGGGAGGGTTGCATAGATGAAATGAAGTTGAGGATACAAATTCTCTTTTCATTTCTGATGTGAGCTAAGTCTTTCTGATTCTTCTCTTCCAATCCTATTCAGAGGACTGTAGAATCATTCTGCTCCCAAGATTCTGAGAGGTTTATTCTACTCGTACAAGATAAGCTCAGCACTATCTTGTCTCTGGTAGGCTTCCTGCTTGTTCTCAGACTGTAGTTTCCTGGAGAGTTGAGACCAAGTGTCATTTATTTTTGAATATTCAGATCTTAATACAGTGCTTTACACATATCAGGTGCTCAAAACATTTGTATCATTGAACTAATATGTTATTGCATTTTCAGAGATTGAAGATGGTGATTAATTCAGCTAGTGAGACACAGAACCAAAGATGTCAAGAGAAGGGATGTAACACCTTCTCAGTACCTACTAACCGACTATATCACAATGCATGTGTATAAACCAGTGCAAATCTGTGAACATTTCCAAAAAATACATTTAAAACATACATTTTGCTGATGGCGCAAGAGCAGCAGCCTTGTTGCAATCTTTTAACTGGATTTTGGCTTCCTGTCTTGACCCCCAACCCATCTCCCATCCAATCCTCACATCACCCAAAGTAAGCTGTGATACTTAGAGAATATAAATGTGATCATATGACTCCCTTGGTAAAAATAACCTCAGTGGGGAGACCCATAGGGTCCTGTACCATCTGGCCTTTGCCTCCCTCTCCAGCTCCATTCCGACTTCCTCCAAACTCTTTCCACCCATGGACTTCTGCATTGCTGTTCCCTCTGCCCACAGCTCTTTTCCCAGGCCCTCGACATGGCTGGCTCCTTTATAGGCTCCACTGAGAGAAGCCTTTCCTGACCATTCTACCTAGAATGACTTCTCTTAAATTATTCCTTACCCCTGCTTGTTTTCTCCAAATCATTTTTCTCAATGTGAAATTACCTTACTTATTTACCTGTTTACTGTCTCTCTGAGCCTGAATATAGGTGCCATGAAGGTCAGAACCTCATTTTATCTATCTTGATTGCTCTTGTATCCCCAATATCTGGCTCACAGTGGGCATTCAGTCAGTACTTATTAGATGATTAAATAAACACATAGGAAAAGGAGTACTGTTATTCATTAAGGAGGTGTAAGGTATTACAGACAGAATAGTGGTCACAGATTATAAATATTTTTAAAAGTCTTTGCTATGTAAAAAAACCTCATATATTAATAATATTTCCCCAGAATCTTAGAATATTATTCTTCTATACTCGTGTCTTTTCCTTTTAAAATAGTTCTGTGGGGTGGAGGTGGGTGGCAAAAGGCGATATTTACTTTGGAAACAAACATGAAAATTACTTTTACTTTACATGCTGAGAGTAGAAATATGACCCTTATGCAATGCAAGATTTGCAATAAAGCTGAAAAGGACAAATGATATTAGCATTCCCATCTATTATAACTGGACCAGAACTTCAATCACCAGCTGAAAAAATAAACATGGGGTCAGCAGGCATTTGCCCTGTACCCTGAGTGCATTCCAAAGCAGAAACCATGCACAAATGACCTAAAGATCAAATGCTTTCTGATTTAGAATTCATGTAAAGCTATGCAATCCTATAGGATGAAGCGAGCCATGGCAGAGTGAGTGAAGTCGCTCAGTCGTGTCCGACTCTTTGCAACCCCATGGACTGTAGCCTACGAGCCACGGCAGAGTGTCCTTGAAACTGATGCCCATTGTAGGAGATAGTCCAGGGGACAGGGGAATCATATCTGAGCCAAAAGAAACTATATAGAATTTCTTGCTTTTTTTCCCACCTAGTGATCAAACAACTAGGGCCATGAACAGAAAGGTGATTTTGCTGGAGGTGGGATGGCTTCAATCCCAAGGTTTTGCAGCAGTTGCCTGGCTTCAGCAAGGAGCAAAGCAGGACACATGGAGGGCCAGCTTAGACGTCTATAGCGTTGTTGCTTGAGGTGAGGTGAGAGCCACTCTGGTTTGGCCCTGCTCTGCAAGGAAGCCTGATGTGAAGCAAACCTGGGTAAGGCTAGAGGACTCTGTGTTTATCTCTGTAATTAACAGAAAAAACTGAAAATGAGTAATATGCTCTGCTTGGTTTAGGGGTTATACAGAGGTATAAGCCACATCGCCATAATCTTCCCAACCACACGTATCTCAGATAATCTTGCCTTTTCTCCTTTTACCTGACTTTCAATTTCTTATGGTAGAGACAACAGAGATGATTGCTACTTCAAGTGCTTAGGAGTAGCCTACATTTATCTGCTGAAACACCTTCCTTTGGTTCTTTGAATGTGTCATGCTTCCTATTCTGGTTTCTATTGCTATATATCAAACATCCCCCAAATTTAGTGCTCTAAAACCATAGCCATTATTTATTATGCTCTCAAACTCTGTGGGCTAAGTGTGGGTAGAGCCTAGTAGAGATGTCTTGTCTCTGCTCCATGGTAACTGGGCCCTCAGCTGGGAAGACTGCCATGCTGGGGCGCAGGGCGGGTGTGACTTGAATAATCAAGGCACACCTTTGAGATCTTTACACGTCCTTTGTCCAGTTGAAAGGCTCTATGAAAGGTTCATTTCCCAGCCCTAGACAACCATTAATCTACTTTCTGTGTCCATATATTTGTCCACTCAGGATGTTTAATATAAATGGAAACCTCCAATATTTAGTCCTTTTAGAGTGGCTTCTTTCACTTAGCATAATGCTTTCAAGGTTCACTGCATCATGGTCATTCCTCTTACCTCCATTTCTCTCACTAACTCAGTATGTTCCCACCTGGCAGGATGTGCCAGGCTCTCTTTCTCGCATTGCCGTATCTTCGTGATAGTTACTGTGGATTGGCTCAGTCAGTATCCACTGCAACTTCCTTCTAGTGTGTCATCATCTATTGCAAAAGTTGGAATGTGATGCCCTGCACTTCCCAGAGTTCCTTTCAGCTAGACGCCAATTTATGTTCTGCCAATCAGCTGCTTGAATGTGAGACTTTGAATTCGGAATTCAGTAAAATCAGGAGAGAGTCATGTGTATTTCTGGCAGGGATGTAGCCAAGGAGACAGTGTGCTCAGTGGTCCTCAGCTTCCTGTGAGGGCAGCAGCACTTTCCCCCTACAGAAGAAGCAGTGTGATTCTGGGGGTCGAGGGTTGTTCCTAGAAGCTCCACCTAGAACCTGCTCCTCCAGCCCTTCCAACGATTTTGTACGCCTACTAACATCTGATAATAAGTGGATTCTGTTGTCCTTGGAAGGCACCTAAAGAGTCTCTATGATTTCTTCTCTTCCCTGCCTCCAATAAAAACAAAAGTCCTAAGTCATTCAACATAGGCAATTGGCTAGCTGCCCTGTTTTTAAAGATAGCCTAGAATTGAAATCTTTAATCTCACTTCCTAAATTACCCAATCACCGTCATAGTCAAGTAGTGTTTCTTCATATCTAAGTAAACATTTTAGAGCACTGCTGTCCAACAGAAATGTAATGCAGGCCATATATGTAATTTTAAACTTTCTAGTAGCCATATTAAAAAGTGAAATATTTAACTCTATATCAAAAATACCGTTTCAATATGTAATCAATATGAAAATTATTGACAGCAAGTCTTTGAAATCCAGTGTGTATTTTAAACTTATGCTGTTGTTGTTCAGTTGCTAAGTCATGTCCGACTTTTTGTGACCCCATGGACTGTAGCATGCTAGCCTCCTCTGTCCTCCACTATCTCCTGGAGACTGCTCAAATTCGTGTCTGTTAAGTCAGTGATGCAATCTAACCATTTTGTCTTCTGCCACCCCCTTATTCTTTTGTCTTCATTCTTTCCCAGCATCAGGGTCTTTTCCAATGAGTCAGCTCTTCACATTTGATGACCAAAGAACTGGGGCTTCAGCTTCAGCAACAGTCCTTCCAATGAATATTCAGGGTTGATATCTTTTAGGATTGATTGGTTTGATCTCCTTGCAGTCCTAGGGACTCTCAAGAGTCTTCTCCAACACCACAGTTTGAAAGCATTAATTCTTCCATGCTCAATGTTATATGTATAGCTCATCTTAATTTGGATCAGCCAGATATTCTATAGCAATGAGTAGCTGCCTATGTGGATAGTATAGTGTTAGAACTATTTAATACACTTCTACTTTTTCCTCATGGAGAGCAACAGACTGGATTCCTTACAATATACTTTCAGAAAAAAGACTAGAATTAGTAACTGCCTCATCCTGAATCCCGAGCTGTGTGCTGTTGCCCAGCACACAGTTTTCATTCAATTCCCTAACTACGTCCAGCCCTTTGCTGTCCCAGGGCTTTGGTACCTCTTAGTCCCTGGGACTGCAAGGAGATCCAACCAGTCCATTCTGAAGGACATCAGCCCTGGGATTTCTTTGGAAGGAATGATGCTAAAGCTGAAACTCCAGTACTTTGGCCACCTCATGTGAAGAGTTGACTCATTGGAAAAGACCCTGATGCTGGGAGGGATTGGGGGCAGGAGGAGAAGGGGACGACAGAGGATGAGATGGCTGGATGGCATCACCGACTCGATGGATGTGAGTTTGAGTGAACTCCAGGAGTTGGTGATGGACAGGGAGGCCTGGCGTGCTGCAATTCATGGGGTCGCAAAGAGTCGGACACGACTGAGCGACTAAACTGAACTGAACTGATCCCCCTCTACCCACCTTGTTCTCCTCTAGCTAACTCCAGCTTCTCCTTCAGTTTCAGCTGAGAAATTGCTTCCTCAGAGTCCTTCCTGACCACAGTCCCCTCCCCATATGAATTTTTATTCTTCCATAATTTTTGCCCACTGCATGCATTCATGCTAGGTCACTTCAGTCATGCCTGACTCTTTGTGACACTATGGACTGTAGTCCACCAGTCTCCTCGGTCCATGGGATTCTCCAGGCAGGAACACTGGAGTGGATTGCCATGCCCTCCTTCAGGAAATCTTCCCATCCCCTGCACTGGCAGGCAGGTTCTTTACCACTAGCCCTGGGAAGCCCTTTTGACCACTACAGTATGTATTTCACCTAGGAAGTTTCTTCTCATTTAGATATTAATCAGGGGAAATCCTGAGTCCATAGTAGCCTGAAATGAACCCAGGTTTCTTAAACTAGATACCCAAATCTACTAAATCTAGTCCCTGTTGCTAGACAGCTATGGCCTGTTCCCATTGACCCTGTATCCTGTCTTTCTGGGCCACAGCTGATTCACCAGGGTGGTTTGTCAGTCTTCAGGCTATAACCTTCCTCCTACTGCCCAATGCAGTAAGTCTGCCGGTTTGCGGGGAGGCAGCTAGAACAGTGTGGATGTGTCACAGCATATGAATAAGCTCTGCAGCTGAGCAGCTTTGAGCTAGAACCAGCCTCTATTCCAACCAAAGGAAGCCTGGTGATGACTCCTCTGGAACTAATGCTAGAGACCCTTTATCATGCCTTATATAATAAATCCCCTTTATTTTAACTTTTCAGTTCAGTCACTCAGTCATGTCCAACTCCTTGCGACCCCATGAATCGCAGCATGCCAGGCCTCCTTGTCCATCACCAACTCCCAGAGTTTACTCAAACTCATGTCCATCGAGTCAGTGATGCCATCCAGCCATCTCATCCTCTGTCATCCCCTTCTTCTCCTGCCCCCAATCCCTCCCAGCATTGGGGTCTTTTCCAATGAATCAACTCTTTGCATGAGGTGGCCAAAGTATTGGAGTTTCAGCTTTAGCATCATTCCTTCCAAAGAACACCCAGGGCTGATCTCCTTTAGAATGAACTGGTCGGATCTCCTTGCAGTCCAAGGGACTCTCAAGAGTCTTCTCCAACACCACAGTTCAAAAGCATCAATTCTTTGACGCTCAGCTTTCTTCACAGTCCAACTCTCATATCCATACATGACCACTGGGAAAACCATAGCCTTGACTAGACGGATCTTTATTGGCAAAGTAATGTCTCTGCTTTTTAATATGCTATCTAGGTTGGTCATAACTTTTCTTCCAAGGAGTAAGCATCTTTTAATTTCATGGCTATAATCACCATCTGCAGTGATTTTGGAGCCCCCAAAAATAAAGTCTGACACTGTTTCCACTGTTTCCCCGTCTATTTCCCATGAAGTAGCAAATCTCAATTCTCTGTGATCAAATGAATCTAAGCTAAAACACCAAATACAGTAGATATTTCTTTTGCTTCCAGCTGACAGCTTTCGTTCTCTGAGAACTGCCCCACCAGAAGGTGTGAGCCCAACCGGCTGGTACCCTTATAATAAGTAAGGCCCCTCAAGTGAATTTTAACCAGAAGATCTTTGCCTAAGACCCCTGTGCAGCATCTCCCAAGTTACCAACACACAACTTGTAAGCTGCCAGGTGACTGAAGCAAAGAAGGTACCTCCCTGGGCAATGTAGAGTAAGATTGAGTCTCAGTCTATAAATTCCTCTTGCTAAGAAACACTATTAATATTCATTCATTCTACAAATACATATTAAGTGTCTGCTGCTGCTGCTGCTAAGTCGCTTCAGTTGTGTCCGACTCTGTGCAACCCCATAGACAGCAGCCCACCAGGCTCCCCCATCCCTGGGATTCTCCAGGCAAGAATACTGGAGTGGGTTGCCATTGCCTTCTCCAATGCATGAAAGTGAAAAGTGAAAGTGAAGTCGCTCAGTCATGTCTGACTCTTAGTGACCCCATGGACTGCAGCCTACCAGGCTCCTCCGTCCATGGGATTTTCCAGGCAAGAGTACTGGAGTGGGGTGCCATTGCCTTCTCCAATTAAGTGTCTACTATATCTATACACCAAAAATTTGAATGGTTTCAATTATCTTATGTGTGAATCTAAATTTGTGGAGTAGACTTCGACTCCAACCATTATTTGTCACATGGTTTTATTTTTATTTTTTATTTTTTTTTGTCACATGGTTTTAAAGTAAGCTTTGTTCTACATCCCTCCACCCCAATTGCCTTCCAATTACTGTCTGGCCTAGGATGCAAGCTGAGGATTGTCTGCAAGGCAGAGAGCAGCACAGTGGTTGTCTCACTTGAGAAAAAGCTGCTGACTTTCCGTATTGTTTCTTGGGAAAGCGACCAGGACTACGAGAGGTTATGCTTCAAAATGCAGCTGTGTTTAAGGCATTCACAGGAAAGCAAACAGTGCAGTGATAGTGGAATGTGTGTTTATTGAAACACTTAGTGGAATGCCTGGAAAGTCTCTGAGATGAGTCATTAGTGATCTATATAATTGTTAGGTGTTCTAGATACTTTAAGGGCTTCCCTGGTGGCTCAGACAGTAAAGCGTCTGCCTGCAGTGCGGGAGACCCGGGTTCAATCCCTGGGTTGGGAAGATCCTCTGGAGAAGGAAATGGCAGCCCACTCCAGTACTCTTGCCTGGAAAATTCCATGGAAGGAGGAGCCTGGTAGGCTGGGGTCGCAGAGTTGGACACTGAGCGACTTCACTTCAGATACTCTAAGTTTGGTGGCCTTTGTCAAGCTTGTATGTATTTGCATTCAAGAATTAAATTCATTCAGATAAAGACTGAAAGAAAAAACAATTAGGCTTTCACCTAGGAGAAAATCCTCTAGAAGAATGATTCTCTTTTGAGTATGAGAATGCCAGAAAAAAAAAAAAAAAAAAACTTTTATTTTCCTTATGACTGCAAAAGTAACAGGCTCATTTCAAAAAATTTAAACATTACAAAGTATTTATTTACCACCTACTATGTATAAGACCCTTGTTGTTTTTGTTCAGTCACTAAGTCCTATCTGACTCTTTGCAACCCCATGAACTGCAGCATGCCAGGCTTCCCTGACCTCCACCATCTCCCAGAGTTTGCTCAAATTCATGTCCATTGAGCTGGTGACACTATTTAACCATCTCATCCTCTGCCCCCTCTTCTCCTTTTATCTTCAATCTTTCCCAGAATCAGAGTATTTTCCAATGAGTCTGCTCTTCGCATCAGGGGCCAAAGTTTTGTAGCTTCAGCTTCAGCATCACTCCTTCCAGTGAATATTCCGAGTTGATTTCCTTTAGAATTGACTAGTTTGATTTCCTTGCAGTCTAAGGGACTTTCAAGAGTCTTCTCCAGCACCACAATTCAAAAGCATCAATAACACCCTAGACTAGTCACTGAAGATACAACAGTGAGCATAAAATAGACAATCTCTTATAAACACACCATCCAGAGAAAGCATTACAAACAGCTTGTTGCAGTTTGTTCTAGTCGGTACACATGTCCAGATTCTAACACATGGTGAGAAGTCTATGGTCCCTGGCTCTCCTGCTAAGACGTGCAGGTCAGAAAGCTGCTCTAGACGTCTTAGGTGACACATTTGGCCTCACAGACTTCTATCTCTGCACCATACATTTCTGAGAGTCAAGACCTGCAGAACTACATCACTTGATGGGAGCTATTTCCATGAGAACAGGTACAAAAGCAAGTGAAAACACATTTCCTGGTGGATGTTGGTAAACAGGGAAACTATCTTATTTCAGATCCAAGGCAACGACCAGGTATCTGCTAGGTTAGTGTCTTACTTAGAGCCTTACTAGGGCCCAGTAAAGACTGAATGTTGAGACCAGTCTTCCAGTTGCATTTGAAGGAAGAAGAGGCTTCCTGTTGCTCTTGTAGAGTTCAATAGGACAGGTGTACACGCACATCGCTTTTGAAAACATGATTTTCCTAAGTCTCTGACGTCAGCACCCTCCTCCCACCTCCGAGATGCTGAAGATGCTGGGTGGAGCTTTGACATTAGATGCTCTCATTACAAGCTGTCTTTTGTGTTTCAGTTTAATGATAGCCCTGGGCATACAGCTCATAATCTTACTTCAGGTTGAGAGGCATCTTTTCTGCAGTTTGAAGTTTTTTATTTATAACTAAGTTGTCTTCTTCAGTGATGCTTTAATTGGGAATTTTGGTCTAAATATTCAAGAATTTTTTTCATGGGCAAAGGTCTTTTACAATACATATTTTGCCAGTTTTGATTAAATAATTTATGCCACCACCTGGTCTTTTTAGGACTTTTTCATTATTAAATTTTTTATAATTAATTTGTGTTTGTGCTGTGCACAAATGTGTCTAAAATAACCTTTCAAGCAAACCCATAAATCTTTTACAAGGACTATACTGATGTTGACCCACATCTTCTATTTTTAAAATTTCCCCTCACCAAGGCCAATTTTAAAAAGTACTTATGTATTATTAAGGGGAGAGCTATTATTCTCTAGTCTAGACTAACATTCCTAAACAGCATATATTTTAGACTTCAAAGCCTTTATGAATATCAAAAAGCATATGGTTCTGGTGAATAGTAAGTTTGTCATTTCTACAAATGTAAAATAGCTCATTTAGCTAGAAAACCTTTAAATGACTCTTTTTGGAAGGAAAAGTTGTAACAAAGGTAACAAAGCTATTTAATTGTCTTACTCTCCCCTGACAATCTGCCACCCTTCTACTCTTACCTCCTCTTGTAGAAATTGGAGGAATTCTCTACATAACACAGGATTGATGTTTCTCATTTAAAATTCATATGCATGCCTCAGAGTTCTACCAGAGACGAATGAGGAGCAAATTGAAGTGCTCATAGAACCTCTCAAATTGACTCTGGCTAGGGTTGTGATTTTTTTCATCTTAAGAGAAAACATGTTAATTGTAGTAACTTTGGAAAATACAGGCAGCCACAAAAAAAGAAATAATAATGTATAATAAGCCCAACTCTCAAAGAAAAGCAGTATTAACATAACAGTGACTCTCTTTTCCAGATACAGTTATACAATTTTCTTCAAAAACCAAACTGGGAAAGCCTAAGGATAATGCCTAACCTACTGTTTTGTAACTTGCTTTTTTCATTTATCAACATGATGTCACTTCTCCATTTTTTTATTCTTCCAACATTTGGAATTCCATCACCTACATGAACTGTACTAGGTTGAACTAGTTCCATATTTATGACTCTTTAGTTTGTGACCATGTTTTTTGGCAATAGAAATAAGTTGCAGTGAGTGTTCTGATATGTATACCTTGGTGTGTAGCTACGATGCTTTCCTTAGGATAATGTGGGAAACTCAAGCAGCAGAATTTGCAGGATCAAATGTTAAGGACCTTTTTCAGGTTCTCAGTCCATATTAAATGATAATTGACAGACCCCAGGAGAAGGGCATATTTCACTGTTGAGGCTCCCTCAATCTCACTGTGGAATTCTTAGGAGGACAAAGCTGACTGGTCATTTCAGCACCGAATGGTTTGAAGAGTGAATAATCTTTTTAAATGACAAGAGAAGTTCTGATTGCTGGTAACAGAGATGCAAATAACAGACTACATAGATATCTATGAAATCTTAGGGTATTTTAGCTGAGATGTTTCAGAAAATAACTGTTCTGTCCGAGCTACAGAAATAAATATATTTTCTTAAACATTTTTTTTTTTTTTAGTATATAAAACATGTACAGCAGGATGGATATGTATAGCTGCCCAGGCCACACACAGCACAGCTCCAAGGGTGCAATTTATCCAGATTAGAATATGAATAGTGTACTGTTAACTTCTCTGGTGGCTCAGAGGTAAAGCCTCTGCCTACAATGTGGGAGACCTGGGTTCAATACCTGGGTTGGGAAGATCCCCTGGAGAAGGGAATGGCAACCCACTCCAGTATTCTGGCCGCCACCCGCCCCCGCCCCAACAAAAAAATGGCCATTCCCTTCTCCAGTGGACAGAATGTGGTCTACTGGAGAAGAGAATGGCAAACCACTTCAGTATTCTTGCCTTGAGAACCCCATGAACAGTATGAAAAGGCAAAATGATAGGATACTGAAAGAGGAACTCCCCAGGTTGGTAGGTGCCCAATATGCTACTAAAGATCAGTGGAGAAATAACCCCAGAAAGAATGAAGGGATGGAGCCAAAGCAAAAACAATACCCAGTTGTGGATGTGACTGGTGATAGAAGCAAGGTCTGATGTTATAAAGAGCAATATTGCATTGGAACCTGGAATGTCAGGTCCATGAATCAAGGCAAATTGGAAGTGGTCAAACAGGAGATGGAGAGAGTGAACATCGACATTCTAGGAATCAGCGAACTAAAATGGACTGGAATCGGTGAATTTAACTCAGATGACCATTATATCAACTACTACAGGCAGGAATTCCTCAGAAGAAATGGAGTAGCCATCATGGTCAACAAAAGAGTCCAAAATGCAGTACTTGGATGCAATCTCAAAAATGACAGAATGATCTCTGTTCGTTTCCAAGGCAAACCACTCAATATCACAGTAATCCAAGCCTATGCCCCAACCAGTAATGCTGAAGAAGCTGAAGTTGAATGGTTCTATGAAGACCTACAAGACCTTTTAGAACTAACTCCCAAAAAAGATGTCCTTTTCATTATAGGGGACTGGAATGCAAAAGTAGGAAGTCAAGAGATGCGTGGAGTAGCAGGAAAGTTTGGCCTTGGAATACAAAATGAAGCAGGGCAAAGGCTTATAGAGTTTTGCCAAGAGAACGCACTGGTCATAGCAAACACCCTCTTCCAACAACACAAGACTCTACACATGGACATCACCAGATGGTCAACACTGAAATCAGATTGATTATATTCTTTGCAGCCAAGGATGGAGAAGCTCTATACCGTCAGCAAAAACAAGACCAGGAGCTGACTGTGGCTCAGATCATGAACTTCTTATTGCCAAATTCAGACTGAAATTAAAGAAGTAGGGAAAACCACGAGACCATTCAGGTATGACCTAAATCAAATCCCTTATGATTATACAGTGGAAGTGAGAAATAGGTTTAAGGGCCTAGATCTGATAGTAGAGTGCCTGATGAACTATGGACGGAGGTTCATGACATTGTACAGGAGACAGAGATCAAGACCATCCCCATGGAAAGGAAATGCAAAAGAGCAAAATAGCTGTCTGGGGAGGCCTTACAAATAGCTGTGAAAAGAAGAGAAGCGAAAAGCAAAGGAGAAAAGGAAAGATATAAGCATCTGAATGCAGAGTTCCAAAGAATACCAAGGAGAGATAAGAAAGCCCTCCTCAGCGATCAACGCAAAGAAATAGAGGAAAACAACAGAATGGGAAAGACTAGAGATCTCTTCAAGAAAATTAAAGATACCAAGGGAATATTTCATGAAAAGATCGGCTCGATAAAGGACAGAAATGGTATGGACCTAACAGAAGCAGAAGATATTAAGAAGAGGTGGCAAGAATACACAGAAGAACTGTACAAAAAAGATCTTCATGACCCAGATAATCATGATGGTGTGATCACTCACCTAGAGCCAGATATCCTGGAATGTGAAGTCAAGTGAGCCTTAGGAAGAATCACTATGAACAAAGCTAGTGGAGGTGATGGAATTCCAGTTGAGCTATTTCAAATCCTGAAAGATGATGCTGTGAAAGTGCTGCACTCAGTATGCCAGCAAATTTGGAAAACTCAGCAGTGGCCACAGGACTGGAAAGGTCAGTTTTCATTCCAATCCCAAAGAAAGGTAATGCCAAAGAATGCTCAAACTACCGCACAATTGCACTCATCTCATAAGCTAGTAAAGTAATGCTCAAAATTCTCCAAGCCAGGTTTCAGCAATACGTGAACCATGAACTTCCAGATGTTCAAGCTGGTTTTTGAAAAGGCAGAGGAACCAGAGATCAAATTGCCAACATCCACTGCATCATCGAAAAAGCAAGAAAGTTCCAGAAAAACATCTACTTCTGCTTTATTGACTATGCCAAAGCCTTTGACTGTGTGGATCACAAGAAACTGTGGAAAATTCTGAAAGAGATTGGAATACCAGACCACCTGACCTGCCTCTTGAGAAACTGATATGCAGGTCAGGAAGCAACAGTTAGAACTGGACACGGAACAACAGACTGGTTCCAAATAGGAAAAGGAGTCCGTCAAGGCTGTATATTGTCACCCTGCTTATTTAACTTCTATGCAGAGTACATCATGAGAAACACTGGGCTGGAAGAAGCACAAGCTGGAATCAAGATTGCTGGGAGAAATATCAGTAACTTCAGATATGTGGATGACACCACCCTTATGACAGAAAGTGAAGAGGAACTAAAAAGCCTCTTGATGAAAGTGAAAGAGGAGAGAGAAAAAGTTGGCTTAAAGCTCAACATTCAGAAAATGAAGATCATGGCATCCGGTCCCATCACTTCATGGGAAATAGATGGGGAAACAGTGGAAACAGTGTCAGACTTTATTTTGGGGGACTCCAAAATCACTGCAGATGGTGACTGCAGCCATGAAATTAAAAGACGCTTACTCCTTGGAAGGAAAGTTATGACCAACCTAGATAGCATATTCAAAAGCTGAGACATTACTTTGCCAACAAAGGTCCGTCTAGTCAAGGCTATGGTTTTTCCAGTGGTCATGTATGGATGTGAGAGTTGGACTGTGAAGAAAGCTGAGTGCCAAAGAATTGATGCTTTTGAACTGTGGTGTTGGAGAAGACTCTTGAGAGTCCCTTGGACTGCAAGGAGATCCAACCAGTCCAGATCAGCCCTGGGTATTCTTAGGAAGGACTGATGCTAAAGCTGAAACTGCAGTACTTTGGCCACCTCATGCGAAGAGTTGACTCACTGGAAAAGACTCTGATACTGGGAGGGATTGGGGGCAGGAGGAGAAGGGGACGACAAAGGATGAGATGGCTGAATGGCATCACCGACTCGATGGACGTGAGTTTGAGTGAACTCCGGGAGTTGGTGATGGACAGGGAGGCCTGGCGTGCTGCAATTCATGGGGTCGCAAAGAGTCGGATATGACTGAGCTACTGAACTGAACTGAACTGACTGAGTGAACCGTTGGCCCTCTGCATACAGTACACAAAGGTTCAAACAGGTATATGGTAAGAAATTAGTTTCTCTGCTACCTATACCCTGATGGCTGTCCTATCTGAGGGCAGCGGCTCAGTCTTTATCCTTTTCAAGATATTCTATGCACGTACAAAAACTTACATACCTACCCCATTACATCACAGACACTGTACTGCTCTTGGCTTTATTATACTTAACCACAGATCTTGCTAATTGTTCCATATCAGTATATCTTGAGTTTGTTCCTCTTTTCTTTTAATGGCTGAATGATACCTCACTGTGTGATTGTTTAAGGCTTTTTTTCATAGGTAGGAGAATTGTGGTATTATTGGAAATAAGACACTTAAGCTTTAGAAAGCATTAAGTGTTTAGTCGCTCAGTTTCCGACTCTTTGCGATCCCACGGGCTGTAGCTTGCTGGGCTCCTTTGTCCATGGAATTCTCCAGGCAAGAATACTGCAGTGGGTTCCCATTTCCTTTTCCAGGAGATGTTCCTGACCCAAGAGGCAAACTGAGGTCTCCTGCATTGCAGGTGGATTCTTCACTGGCTCAGATGCAACTGACTAGAAAGCATTAGGATGTTAATATATTGTGTTGTGGGCATGCCAAATCTTAAAACTGGTAGTGTGAAACATGAATTGTTTGTGAAAGTTGTTAGGATTAGAAATGGATCCTGGAGTCATTCGATGTGTGAGAATACAGGCTGAACTGCTATGACAAAGATACCATAAATTTAGTGGCTTAAATAATATAAGAATTTATTTCTATCTCACATACCAGCCAGAGATAATTAGTCAAGGGTTGGTAAGGTGACTCTGTCATCCTCTACTTCTGGCTCCAGCTCCTGCCATCACATCTGCATCTCAGATAGGAGAAAGGAATCAAAGAGGAGTGAAGGGCATGCCTACTACCTTAAGAGAATGACCGGGAAATGAGGCATATAAATTCTCACATCCGACTGGCCAAACTTAGTCACATGTCTTGCATTCCATGGCCAGCTGCAAGACTGCTGGCTGTCTCAGGCTGAGTTCCAATAATAAAGGAAAAAAAGAATGAATATTGGTGGAAGCTAGCAATCTTTGCCATACTCACAGATACTGTTAGGTTAAATTCCCTAGGAAAAAAAAAGACTGGGAGATTCATTTGCAGAGTTATTTTTCCTCTTGTGGTAAAATGATATAAATGTTACCATTTTAACTACTTTTAATTGTATATTCAGTTCAATGTAATTAAATGCATTCACATTATTGTGCGACCATCTCCACTACTTCAGAACTGTTTCATCTTCTTGAACTGAAACTCTGTAACCATTAAACATGAACATCCCATTTTCGCTGTGCTCAGGATTTTATTCGTCATACCCTTGGGAATCAACATCTGTGTGGGAGTGAATGCAGGAGGAGTGGGCAGCCAGGGAGCTGAACTGAGTGAGCCTCAGTTGAGCCTCAGCTGACTCAGTGGGAGGTCTGGAGCAGGATGGGACCCTGGAGATGTCCCATCTTGAGCAAGGGGTCTGGACTCTATACCAGGCAGGGAAAAGGATTTGGGGCAGGCTTCCCAGGAGGCGCAGTGGTAAAGAATCCGCCTGCCAATGCAGGAGACATAAGAGATGCAGGTTCCGTTCCTGGTTCAGGAAGATCCCCTAGAGGAGCAAATGGCAACCCACTCCAGTACTCTTGCCCGGGAAATTCCATGGACAGTGGAGCCTGGCAGGCTATAGTCCATGGAGTCACAAAGAATCAGACACGAGTGAGCGACTAAACACACACACACAGCACTTACCAGCTGAGGGCAATTCCTAGAGAAGGATTCAGCTAAGAGCTTTTGGTAACCAACATGCTCAGCCTCTGGGGGAATGAGTGCCTGGGTCCAGACCAGAGGATAGGGCAACACACCACAGCATCCATGACACTCTGCCTCTTATCCACTCAGAGCCACTTGCTTCATATGATAAATCCACTTTCCCCAGAATTTGGGTTGCTCTCTTTTCCTGGGGAAAACTTAAAAGAGGAAGAACTCAGCCCTCACCATGGCAGGTGGTCTCCAGGTGCAAATAAAATTCACAGCTGTGCTCTTCTACTACATGTCCCAGAGTCCCCTTACCCTCAGGCAGCACCACTGCTGGTCTAAGCAGCTTCCTTTGTGGTCTGGATGAACCAGTCCCTCAACCCAGGGGAATTCTAGAACAGGTATGACTGGTGCTTCAGAGATATCCCACCTTGAGGCAAGAGGACTGGCCCTTCTCTTTCCCACATGGAACAAACAGTGGATGAGGGCTTTCCCCAGGGAGGGGATGTAAACTTGGGTGAGGTTGATTTCTTTGCATGAAGGCAAGGTGTAGAGAAGAACTCAGCTGAGAGCTGTTATCTTCCAAACTTCCCAGCAGCTAGGGAAAATAAAGCTTCAGTACAGTAGGGGTATTTGGGGTGATATACCAGTAGACACTGCAGGGATTATAACTAAAATTTCAAGAGAGAATTAGATAAAAAAGAGAGTCAAGGACACTTCACTGAAGAGACTCTCACATTTATGTGACAACAGAGTTAAGAACTGGTGCAGAAAGAGACACCAGAGATAGACGAGAACATGGAGAGGGGAAAGCCATGGAAAATATGGAAGCAGATGGGAGGAGGCCACAGGAAGCTGGAGTTTATCAATCCGATCTCCCAACTTTAAAGCTGAGCAGCTCTAGACCAAAAAGAACAAGGAGTTTAATTCCTGCTCAGTCAACAAGTTTGTGTCAAAGCCAGAACCAGCATTCAGATTTTCTGATTCCCTCTCCAATGTTCTTATCTCTGTGTTTCCTCCTTTTAGCCTGTCAGTGATCTTTCTTACTTAGCCTTGGTGAGGGTGGGGAAAATTTAGTGACACTCTGGAGTGGTCCATTTGTGGGGGCTTGGTTCCTAAATTCGTTACCTTTCACAAAAAAGTTTCTTGAATTATGTATATATGATTCTTCTTGAATTATATAGAGAGTTCTTCTTTTCACATTGAATCATGTCCACAAAGTGACATTATTGAATGTGAAGGGAGTCACTAACAAGTCTATATGTTATTATGAAGGAACTTCAGGAAAAATTCTTCTGTGGAGCGCTGCCTACCTTGTCATAAGTTTGTTACAGAAATGAAGGATGTTTCTTTCATTTCTCTGCCTTAAATATAAGACTGAAGTTGCTAGTACTTTCTTTGTCTCTTTTTTCTAAAGCTTATCATGATGTGCCAAGAATATTTAATTAAAAAAACACCAGATGCAAGGGGTTGAATTATCATTGAGATATTATAAATTAGAAGTTTATTTAGTCTTATGCATCCAGGACTGTGGTTATTTTAGAACAAAAGCTCCCCGGGGAGGTGAGGGAAACAAAACCTGATGATTGGTTCCTGAAATCTGGTGCTATACCCCTTAGTTTTCTATATAGATTTACAGTTTGCAAGGGAAAGGCCTTGTGCCTGAATGAGGCGTGTGGGCCCTACAAGCACACATTGAGAAGATATTGAAAACTAGGGCTTGAAATTCCCGGGTAGCCCAGTGGGAGGAAACAGTCTTCACAGGGGCCTGATGACAGAAGCAGATCCTGCTGTCACTGTACCCTCTTCACCACATAATGTGGCCAGTCACTGAAGGACAGAAGGCAACTAAATCAGAGATTACATGTTGGCTGTGGGGACAGAAAGGGAGGCTAGAACTCTGCTTCCTCCAGCTACTTCCCTCTGCTTTGTCAGAGGAGCAGGTCACTTTTCTAATTTGTCTTGTTTTATTTTGCTTTGCTTTTTGATACTGTTGACAACTTTTAATAGGCCAATAATTTTATTCAGATGTTCAATAATGATCTCTAGTAGCATATTAAAAATATTCCAAGTTGACAGTGTATGTATCCCATCTAATAGCTCTAAAAATATTTAATTTCAATATGTTCTTGAACAGAACTTTGGGACTGATTCTAAGGAGGCTCAAATTCTACCCACTTACTAACCACTTAAGCTTATTATATTCAATGATATTGAGCAACATGGGCCACATTTCCTCTCAGAATACATTTGTGTATCAATATAGTAAATTAAATTTATTTGAGCTAATTTTTAATTCTCAGATGAGAAACAAATCCAAAAAAAGTCATTTTATTCAGAGACTCAAGATCTTCATTCATGTTCTAAAGCTAAAACATATATCTGAATACAAAATATAGATACTTGAAAATACCTGGGAGACTGAAATGTTCAGTTTTCAGTTAAGATCTTTGATATTGTGTGTAGAGAACATGCTTTCCCCCTACGATTAAGAACAAGGCAGGGGCCTTGGCTGGCAGCTCAGAGATAAAGAATCTGCCTGCCTGCTGGACACATGGGTTTGATCCGTGGTCTGGAAGGATCCCACATGCCATGAAGCAACTAAACCATTGCATCACAACTATTAAAATTGTGCTCTAGAACCCGGGAAAGGCAACTACTGAGCCCATGCGCCTCAACTACTAAAGCATGCATGCCCTAAAGCCTGTGCTCTGCAACAACAGAAGCCACCACAGTGAGAAACCCACACACTGCAACAAAGAGTAGCCCCTGCTCCCCACAACTAGAGAAAGTCTGCACAGCAGTGAAGACCCAGAACAGCCAAAATAAATAAATAAATAAAATTATGTAAAACGATTTTAAATAAAGAACAAGGCAAGAATGCCCACTTTAGCCAATTCTATTGAACATTGTGCTAGAGGTCTTACATAGTGCGGTAAGGTAAAAATTTTAAATGAAAAAATAAAAATAATTAAAAAATTTTTAATTAGACAAATTAAAAAATTTCTCTTCCACTAAGTAAAACTCATTTTATTCACATATGACATTATTATCTATGTAAAATCTTAAAGTAATCCAAAGGCTAAATGCATTTAGCAAGTTCACAAGATACAAGTCAATGTATAAAAAGCTATCTGTTTCTAGCAACAAAGAATTAAAATTTAAAAAAATCACAATAACATCAAAAAATGAACTATTTGGTGATAAATTTAATATAAAATGTTCAAGACTTTCAAGACTGAAAAGTATAAAATTTTGCTGAGAGAAATTTAAGAAGGCATATATTATTAGAAAGACTTCCTGTGTTCCCAGATTTTAATTAGCTGAATTAGTTGAATTGAAAGTTGCTCAGTCATGTCTGACTCTTTGCCACCCCCTGGACTATACAGTGACCTAGGGCAGGATACTGGAGTGGGTAGCCTTTCCCTTCTCCAGGGGATCTTCCCAACCCAGGGATCGAACCCAGGTCTTCTGCACTGCAGGTGGATTCTTTACCAGCTGAGCAATAAGGAAAGCCCAAGAATACTGGAGTGGGTAGCCTATCCCTTCTCCAGAAGATCTTCCCAACCCAGGAATCGAATCGGGGTCTCCTGCAATGCAGGCAGATTCTTTACCAACTGAGGTATCAGGAAAGCCCTTTAGAAGACTTAATATTGTTAAGATGGCAATATTACCCAAAGAACTCTACAGATTCAATGCAATTCCTATAAAAATCCCAATGGCAGAAATGGAAAAGTTAATTCTTAAATTTGTATATAATTGCAAGAAACCCTGAAATGACAAAACAATCTTGAAAAGCAAAACTGTTTTGTTTTTGTTTAAACAAAAACTTACATATAAATGTTAATAATAACCCTATTCAAAATAACCAAAAGGTGTAAATGACCCAAATGTCCACTATCTGATAAATTGGTGAACAAAATGTGATATATATATATATATATATATAATTCAGCCTTAAAAGAATAAAGAAGAATAAAGTAGTACTGGTACATGCTACAACATGGATGAAACTTTAAAAAGTTATGCTAAGTGAAAGGGGCCAGACACAAAAGATCATATATTATATGATTCCATTATATAAAATATCCAGAAAAGGCAAATCCATAGAAACAGAAAGCAGATTAGTCGTTGTTAGAGGCAGGAGGAAGGGAGATGGGGAGTGCCTAATAGATACAGCTTTGGGGGTAAACATTCTGTAATTAGATAGTGGTGATGGTTGAGGGTGATAAATTTAACATAAAATGTTCATGACTTGTACACCAAAAACTACAAAATATTGCTAAGAGAAATTAAAGACTTAAGGAAGTAGAGAGAAATACTGTCTTATGGGTCAAAAGATTCCATTTACGATGTCATTTCTCCTAAAGTGACCTATATATTCAATGTAAGTTTTCTTAGCTGCAGAACAATTGACATTTGTTGTAAGAGGCTATCCTGTGCACTGTAAGATATTTAATAGCTCTACTGGATTCCAATAGCACCTCCTAGATGAGACAACCAAAAATGTCTCCAGACACTTCAGTTAGGACCCAATGATTCAATACAATTCCAATCAAAATCCCAATTGTGGAAATTGGCAAGGTGATTCCAAAGTTTTTATGAAAATGCAAAAGACCTAGAAAACCCAAAACAATTTTTGTTTTAGTTGAATAGTTGAAGGACTTACAGTATCTATTTTCAAGACTTATCATAAGGTTGTGGAAGTCAGGACATTGTGATATCAGTAGAATGATGATTTGTTCAGTTGCTAATTCATGTCCGACTCTTTGCAACCCTGTGGATTGCAGCACGCCACACTTCCCCGTCCTTCACTATCTCCTGGGATTTACTCAAACTCATGTCCATTGTGTCAATGATGCCATCCAATCATCTTCTGTCGCCCCCTTCTCTTCTTGTTCTCAATCTTTCCCAGCATCAGAGTCTTTTCCAATGAGTTGGCTTTTCACATCAAGTGGCCAAAGTATCTTGCACTGTTGCAAAGGTTCTAGGCCTTGTATTGGACTCTCCAGGGATCCAGCAAAGGGACTTGGGATCCCCAGGGAATCCGACCTTGAAGGCCAGTGGGATTTGATTACAGAATTTCCATAGAACTAGGGGAAACAGAGACTCTTAGCGGGCACAAATAAAACCTTGTGTGCATCAGAATTCAGGAGAAAGAAGCAGAGAGTCCACAGGAGACTGAGCCAGACCTGCCTCTGAATGTTTGAGGGTTTCCTGTGGAAGCATGGGTCGACAGTGGTCTGCCTCAGAGACCGGGGCACAGGCAGCAACAGTCCTGGAAGGCACATGTTGCCATAAGATTTCTTGGAAATTGTCTACCATAGACCCTGTAGACTCCAGGACTGGGTCACCTCAGGACAAACAACAGGGAGGGAGCAGAGCCCCACCCATCAGCAGAGAATTGGATTAAAGAATGACGATTAATGGAATAGAATAAAGAGTCCAGACATAGGCCTACAGAAATATGGCTAATTAGTTTTTGACCAAGATTCCTAGATAATTCAATGGCAAATGGATAAATTGTTTTAACAAATGGTGCTAGAATAATTGGATATGTACATGAGAAAAAAATTAACCCAATTCTTACTTCATAGCATAAAAAGTATCAATGTGAAATTGATCATAATGTAAGAATTAAAACTATAAAAATTTAGAAAAAAGAAAGAGAATCTTAGTGACCTTGTATAAGGCAAAATTTCTTAAGTAGAACACAAAAAGGCAGAACTATAAAAGAAAAGAATGATAAATTAGGCTGTATTAGATTTCTAAGGCTGCCAAACAGGATGGCTCACAACAATAGAAGTGTGTTTTCTCACACTTCTGGTGGCCAGAAGTCCAAAATAAATGTGTGGCAGGGTCATACATAGTCTTTGAAGTCTCCAAAGAACACTCCTTCCTTGGTTCGTCTAGCTTCTGGTGGCACCCAGCTTGTGGCAGCATATGATATCGTGATTTATAATAAGAAATATATATTTGGTTTCTCTGCCATTTTTGGCATGAAGCTCCTAATGCCCTTGGAATTTCTTTCCTGAAAAGAGAGGGACAAAGTTATCTTTTGTTATGTTAATGAAGTGGCTTTTGAATGCCGCCTCCCCCTCAATGGGGCTGGTTGCCAGGAGAACCAACGATTTGAGGGTTAGATCTTTCAATCCCACTTGTCTGACCTCCAAGGAGAGAAGAGCAGCTTGAGGTTAAATCAATTGCCAATGGCCAATGAGTTAATCAATCATGTCTGTGTAATGAAACCTCCACAAAAAAAACCCAGACATCTTCTAGGTAGGAGAACCAGAATGCCTCCACAAGCCACCGTGCTGGGCCCAAAGTCCTTTGTTTGGGACCTCATCCTATGTATCTCTTCATCTGGCTATTGATCCTTATCCTTTAATATCCTTTGAGACAAACCAGTCATTTAGTGAATAAATGGGTTTTCTGAGTTCTATGAGCTGTTCTAACAAATTAATCAAACCCAAGGAGGGGGTTGTGGGGACCTCAGATTTATAGCCAGTCATAGAAATGCAGGTTATAACCTGGGCGTGTAATTAGCATCTGAGGTGGAGGGCAGTCTTGTGGTACTGAGCCCTTAACTGGTGGAATCTGATGTTATCTCTGGGTAGACAGTGTCAGAATTGAGTTATTGTAGGACACCCAGCAGGCGTGGGACCCCTCCCTCAATGGATTGGTACCAGAAACTATTTACAGCATAATCACAGTCTCTATCTTCATCTACACATGGCTTCTTCTCTGAGTCTTTGGTGCTTTTCTGTATCTTACAAGGACAAGTATCATTGGACTTAGGGCCTATCCCAATCCAATAGGATCTCATCTCAATCCTCACCTTGATTAAATTTGCAAAGATCCTATTTCCAAATACGATCATTTTCTCAAGTTCTGGGTGGACATAAATTTTGGGGAAACAGTATTCAATCCCCTACATGAAACTCAACAAAATTGAAACTTTTGCTCTTCAAAAGACACTTTTACGAAAAATAGCAATCCAGAGACTGGGAGAAAATATTTACGAAACGAAGGACTTGAATCCAAAATACATAAAGAACTCTTACAATCCTATAATAACAAGACAAACAGCCTAATAAAAACTGGGGGTAAAAGATTTGAATACTTTACCAAAGAAGATATACAGATGACAAGTAATGCTCATGAAAAGCTACTCAGTGTTAGTCAATAGGGAAATGCAAATTAAAACTGCAGTGAGATACCACTACACACCCACTAAAATGGCTAAAACTTAAAAGATTGCAACATCACGTATTAGTGAGGATGCACAACATCTGGAACCTTCAAATGATACTGCTGAGGATGCAAAACAGTATAACTACTTTGGAAAACAGTTTGGCAGTCTCTTATAAAGTTAAACACACACTTATCAGAGACCTGGAAACTCCACTTGTAAGTATTTATCCAAGAGAAATGAAAACAGAGTCACACAAAGATTTGTACATGCATGTTAATAGCAGTTTTATTCATAATAGCCAATAGTTGGAAATACCCCAAGTATCCATCTTTTGGTGAATGGATAAAAATTTGTAGTATTTGATATAATGGAATACTACTCAACAACAAAAGAAACTACTGATATACACAACCAAATGGATGAATCCCAAGAGAATTAATGCCAAGGGAAAGAAGCCAGACACCAAAGACCACATGCGGTATGATTCTATTTATATGGAATTCTAGTAAAGGCAAAACTACAGTGATGGAAAGCTAATTGGTTTCCAGGCACCAGGAGTTGGGAGCAGTGGGTTAACTGCAAAGGTGGACCTTTTTGGAATGCTGGAAATATTTTATATCATGATGTGGTAGAGATTATATGACTATACATGATACTGTGCAGGGCACTGTGGGGCTCCTCAGCACAAGGCTTTGTGTCCCCCATTTCTTTGATTATAGGAAACAGCCTTCATTCAGTTCCCATGACCTTCCCGGAGTTCCAATGGGCAGATTCAAGCAGTTGTTAATTAGGGAAAGGAGGGGATGGGAGAACAGGGGTAGCTGTTGGACAAGGTCCTGTTTCCCCATCAAAGGATACACACTGAAACCCCCTCCAGGTGGGAGAAGTTAACAATTAACAATGGTTATGCTGCCCCAAAGCATGTAGATCCCAGACTAGTTGTACCTGAAGGCTGATGATGCTGACTTCTATTTACCTCACCACCAGCCTCAGAAGAATGTCTACCAGCTGATCACAGCCTCTTTGGGCAATTAATATAAAACTTGTCTTTATATACTCCCCAAGTTGGGACACATGGTTTTGAGGGCATGAGCCCTTTGTGTCCTCCTTTGCCTGGCAAAGCGATAAAGCTATCTTTTTCTACTTCACCCAAAATTCTGTCTCTGAGATTCAATTTTAGCACGGGTATGGTGGCTCAGACAGTAAACCATCTGCCTACAATGCAGGAGACCGGGGTTCGATCCCTGGGTTGGGAAGATCCTCTGGAGAAAGAAATGGCAACCCACTCCAGTACTCTTGCCTGGAAAATCCCATGGATGGAGGAGCGTGATAAGCTACCCTTATGGCAGAAAGTGAAGAGGAACTAAAAAGCCTCTTGATGAAAGTGAAAGGGGAGAGTGAAAAAGTTGGCTTAAAGCTCAACATTCAGAAAATGAAGATCATGGTATCTGGTCCCATCACTTCATGGCAAATAGATGTCAGACTTTATTTTTTGGGGCTCCAAAATCACTGCACATGGTGATTGCAGCCATGAAATTAAAAGACGCTTACTCCTTGGAAGGAAAGTTATGACCAACCTAGATAGCATATTCAAAAGCAGAGACATTACTTTGCCAACAAAGGTCCGTCTAGTCAAGGCTGTGGTTTTACCCAGTGGTCATGTATGGATGTGAGAGTTGGACTGTGAAGAAAGCTGAGCGCCGAAGAATTGATATTTTTGAACTGTGGTGTTGGAGAAGACCCTTGAGAGTCCCTTGGACTGCAAGGAGATCCAACCAGTCCATTCTAAAGGAGATCGGTCCTGGGTGTTCTTTGGAAGGAATGATGCTAAAGTTGAAACTCCAGTACTTTGGCCACCTCATGCGAAAAGTTGACTCCTTGGAAAAGACTCTGATGCTGGGATGAATTGGGGGCAGGAGGAGAAGGGGACGACAGAGGATGAGATGGCTGGATGGCATCACCGACTCGATGGACATGAGTTTGGGTGAACTCTGGGAGTTGGTGATGGACTGGGAGGCCTGGTGTGCTGCAATTCATGGGGTCACAAAGAGTTGGACACAACTGAGTGACTTCACTATAGAGAGTAGCTGAGGTTTCAGCATCATATACATGTATTAAAACTCATCTAACTATATACTTAAAATGGGGTATATTTTACAATATGTAAATTATATCTCAATAAAACAAGACCCATCATTCTGAAACTTTAGAACCCTGGGGCTTCCATAGAGAAAACAAATAATATCTAAAGGCTTGAGAATCAGGACAGCATCTGACTTTTTAAGAGTCATACTGGAATCTAGAAGGCAATTGAGAAAGGCAATCAAAATTATGAACAATTTTATAGTCAGCTAAACTATTAACTAAGTTTGAGGGTAAAATACAGCTGTTTTCACACATAGCAAGCTACAAATAAGTTACCTCCCACTTATCATTTCTCAGGAAGTTATTAGAGAATGTGTCCCACCAAACTGAGGGATTAAACCAAGAAAGAGAAGGAATCCAAGGAGCTAAACGCAGAAGACAAAATAATGTGTAGGAAAGTAGTGATGAAAAGTACTAGGAGGACAGATGAGTCTCAGGTGTACAGAGGAACTGTCCAGACTGAAGCAGGAGAATGAAAGGCTCCAGAAGGATGACTCCAAGAAAAAAATGTACCTGAAGTATCAATATGTGACTACATGAGAAGTTATTTTCCTGTAATGTCAGAGCTTGAGAATTAATCAGTAATAGGTATCTGGAAAACTAGTAATAGAGAAAATGAGGCAATTATTACTTCCAGGGAAAACAGTAAGTTGCCCAAGGTAAATAACTGTGTACTGAGTGACTCAGCAGAGATATTTACAGTGATAATGTTGACATTAAATATTAATTTAATTAAAAACAGCAATATAAGGTAGGGTTTTTAGCACCTTCACTAAAACTGTTCCAGTTTTCATCTTGAGGATTGCTTTCTAAGCTATTGTTGACTATCAATTCTCACTAGTGTCAAAATGTCTGTCCCTCCAAGATTCTGCTCTCCATTCCAGTTTCCTTCTTTTCTGCTGTGAACTTGGAAATCAGATAATCAAGCTTATTTTATTGTGTAACGGTGGACATATAAAGTTTAACTTGCCCGAGTTTTACTGCACAGTCACGGTGACATTCATACTGGCTTTCTTGGAGCCTTTCTTGGCCTTTGTGACTGTGGATAAATTACCTAACCTCTCTGTGAGGGAAATGATAGGGTGTGTTTCAAGGGTTGCTGTAAAGATTAAAAGTGGTCGAGACTGGGACTTCCCTAGTGGTCTGGTGGCTAGGATTTTGTGCTCCCAGTGCAGGGTATCTGGATTTGATCTCTGGTTGGGGGATTAGATCCCACATGCTGCAGCTGAAGATCCCACATGCCTCAACGAAGACTTGCTGCAGCCGAAAATAAATAAATAAATAATAACATTGGTCAAGATTAATTGAAGGTAGATTTAATATAATTCTCTTTTTTTATTAATCAATTTTTAAAGTTAGGAAATCAAAGTAATAAATTAATATGCTATTCTTTATTACCTAATGTGTAATAATGCAATGTCATGAATAGCCAAATTATAAGCTATTTATAAAGATGTGTGTTTTGATGTCTGTTTCAAATTCTGAGGTTTGGCTTTGACAATAAATAAGTCTCAAATATAAAAAGTAGTGCCATTATTTCATTAGACATTATGACAAATTTTTTCCCATGATTTAATGAAATGGAAAGATATAGACTGTAAAAGTTATTTAATCTGGCAAGTAACATACAATTTCATTTTTGTTAATGAGAAATAGGCAATATTAAATAAAATAAGATGAAATAAAGATGAGAATTGATTAAAACTGGAATAATATTTTATTATGATTTTATAAAAAAGTTTTAAACCATCTTATTGAATAACATATCAAATCTGAAATTTGATCATGTAAAAACTTGATTTATTTAGCTAGTGTATCATGAAAAATTTGGTGATCCTAGAAAATACTGTAATTGATCTAAAATGATCAACTACTTTGGCCATTTCAACATATTTCTTTTTTTTTTTTTTCATTTCAACATATTTCTTTCCTGCTAATGACATGACTTTGGGATTGAGAATAGGTCAAAATAATTAAAGTATTTGAAAAGTATTTTAAAAAAATATTTAAAGTATTTTAAAAAAGGGGCATTCTGTGCTTTTTTCCTTTAAAATAAATGCTTTCTTTGATAATTCTTAGAAGACAGAAGAAGGCTTAATCCCACCACCCCACTATACCACAAATTACATTCAGACCGTAAAAGCATGAGCCAAAATTCCCTATTTCTAAAGCCGTTTCATTCTTCACAGAGGTATGTAAAAGATAGGGAAAGATTGGTTCCTTGTTAATCATTGACAGAGACTTCCTCTTTGATGCTCTAGAGGATATTATTCACCTGGTGGTGCCATAAAATCAGATTTAGGAAGAATAATGTGTATGCCTTTCTTTTTGAAAAGTTAGAGAAGGACTATTGTGAACACAGATACTTTCCTAAGCAGGTTAGTTTTAGGAAAGAGGTCACATGCAAGTTGAGGATGGGAAAATTGATTTCCTCAAGGCTATCCATAATTAAGCATGTCTTGGAAAGCGTTTTGAACTCCCAGTGGTATGAGAATCCTCAGTTTGAAGGCCCATTAGGGTAACTGAAAAATCGTTCAATGTGCCTTAAGAAAACATTGCCATCTAGTGGCAACTATTTCGAGTCATAGACACAAGGAACTAAAGGTTCCCTTGACCCTTTGAAGGACACCTCTGATTCAGCCCCATGTTGCAAAATACCTTGCATATATATTGTGCTGTATCATTCATTGTGTTACTTAACATTTCAAACAAGCCCTTAAGGTGGTGATGCTATTTTCTTTTGCAGATGAGGCCACTGAGAATCAGAGTAATTTATCCAAGATCATGCTTTCATTTGTTCATTCAAGATCCATTTATCAAGCATGAGTACGTGATTAACATTATTCCTGGCTTGGAGCAGGGGCATAGATTGTGAGTGAATTCAGAGATGACTAAGACACAGTGTCCTTATGGTCATTCTAGAGGAAACATGGAAATGTGAATGCTGGAGTCAGGATTCGCATCTAGGACTGTTGTGTATCGGTGTTCTCGCCACTGATCATGGTACACGGGAAATGAGTTGTAAGGGTGTTCTGAGGAATCCTGAAGTCCTTACAGTACAGGATGAAGACAGTCACCAGGAAAGGTGATTTCCAAGCAAAATGACTCACTGAATTAAAATGTCAGCTGAACAGAGTGCCTGCCCTTCCCTTTCCTTCTAATCTGAGGCTTGTAATCTGCTATGGGCTTGAAAACCAGCTAAGGAAACTTATTTACAGGGTATTTAACAGGAAAGCAAAGGACCTGAGAGAAAATCCCAGAAGTTCCCTGAAGGGTGTTGTGTGAGTTTTAGAGCATAGACTTTATTACATCTGTTCTGGCCACTCTTGGGAGTTTCTTAAGATGTCCTCTCTCTGAATCAAAGCCAGGCAGCTGAGTTACCCAGTGAGTTCTGAGTGGGCTTCGTTACAGTAGAATAGATAATTGTGCCATAACGAGCACAGTGAGGTAGGAAAAAGCCACATCCTTTATCAAGGCATGCCCGCCTCCCCAGCTTTGTGTTTAGGATCTCTCCCCTAGCTTAGTGGACTGCAGAAATGGACCTTCTTTCTTCTTTTTGAACATTCCAAGTTCTTGCCTAACTCAGGCCTCTTTTTCTCTCTCTCTCTCCCTCACTCTTCACAAGGCTGGCTCCTCATCTTTCATGATTCAGCTTAAATGTCACCTTCTCAGAAAGCTGTTCCATAATCACTCTACATAATACCTAATATAATAACTAATATCCACCTTACCTATGCCCTCTACCAACACCCACTTGTGTCCTAAAAATGTCCTAGACAATTTTCTACACTAAATGAAGCTGTAGCACTTACCACCCTCTAGTATTTACATATTTTGTCTCTTATCTTTATTGTCTATCTCCTGCCATTAGAATGTCAGCTTTTCATGGACGAGTTTTTCATCTAGTTGGCTCTTTTCCGTATACCCACTATCTAGAACAAGACTTGGCCGATGGTAGGCACTCAATAAATATCCGTGAATGGATGGAATGAAAACTCTTTTCCTCTTTGTCTCATGTAGCTATTCTCAATAAACACAGCCAGACTGGCCTGGTTTTCTTAAATAGATTCTGACAGTTTTACTTGGCAGCTCATGAAGCAGGACTGCTGTGGGGCTTTGTTCAGCAAATGGACTTCAAGTTACCTTCCCAGGGCCCAAGCTTCTCTGGGACGTTTATTTTCTGGGAAATCAGGCATTAGTCAGATATGTTAAATAGCGTTTCCTAGTGGTTTGTTCGTTAACCCTCTTGGCCAGGACACAGGGGCAATGGGGTCAGGGTCTTGTTCAACTATCAGGTTGGCTTTCCCCCACTCCTCACCATAAGCCACACCCTTGGGATAAACTGGCTTTCAGGCCAGCGTGCCGCAGATCTCACCGTGGGAGGATAGGCCTGAATAGAGTAGAGGTTTTAACCCTGTTCCATTCCTGGATTGCCAGGTTCATCCCTTGCTGTTATTAAGTCAAGTCCAGGGATGTCTTGAGAAAAGAAGAGTATATGTAGTGAAGGACGGAAAACTGCACTGCAAAGTCACCAACTTCCAGGAAGAGCCTGGGAACGAAAAAGGAGCAGGTTTCCCAGCCCAGTGATCTCAAGAGGCATTTACGGAGGTCTGGTTTGCATACAGCACCACTCTGAAGGTAACAGTGGAGAATCCCTGTACCGCCCTTTGACTTAGAGAGAACCAGGTGGGGGCTGAATACTTCCTTGGAGAAGGAAACAGCACCAGCCCTCTTGAGCAGCCAGTCTTCCTGACAGAGTTGCTTGCATCCCTGGTCTCCACTGCCTCACTCTCTAGTCACCCTTCTGGACTCACTATCTTTCCAGCTTCCCATGCTCTCTCATTCTCCCTCAGTCCGCCGTGTGAAGGTCTTTCTGTTCTTGAATGTTACAGGTATTTGGAGCCCCAGACCTTTGCACGTGATGTGCCATCTGTACTCCCATAAAAAAGACACTCAGTTAATATTATCTACTTCTCTTTTGCATTTCAGCCTCTCACTACCTTCTGGCTTCTGTTTTCACATATTGAGTTGACCCAAACTATGTTTGCCAATGTGATCAAAGATGTACTTGTTTCTAAATGCAGAGATTAATGTAGAGAGAATTGATACCTTGTGATTGAGTCCTCTGACTCCCTGTCTAAGAACACCATTGTCCTTTCCATTTCTTAAGTCTTCTTTTGTGTCCTTGAGGAACATTTTAAACTTTTCATCATATAGGTCTTGGGTATTTCTTAGTAAATTTGTTCTTGGGAATTTATCTGTTTTCGTTGCCCCTATAAATAGTGTTTTTCCCACTATAGCTAATTGATTGCTATTTGTGTACAAAAAAGCTATTAATTTGTATACAATAATTGCATTCTTATTTTATTTCTCATGGATTTGTCATTTGATACTCTTGGGGTTTCCAGATACATGATCTTATCTACCAACAGTGATACTTTATAACTCCTCCTTTCCAGTTTTGACATCACTAACTCCCTCCCAATGCACTGACTAACACATCTAGAACAATACTAGGTGTGTTGGCGGTGGACATCTTGTCTTGCTCTTACATCTAGTAAGAATGCTTCCATTGTTTCCCCACTGAGGGGGGAGTTGGCTTTTTGGTTGTCCATAAATTTCTGGAATCTGTCTACTTCCCTCTATTTCTACTGTCTATCTTGGTCCAAGACACTGTCATTTTCACCTCTAATAACCCCCAATTTCCATTTTCATTCTTGCTTTGACCACTTCACTCTCCACACAACACCCAGAGTTGAAATATAAAAACCTGATTGTGTTGTTTCTCTCTTGAAACACTCCAGTGGCTTCCTATCACTTTTAGGAGAAAGCCTGAAGTCCTGAACGAGACCCATAAGGCTCTGTGTGATTTGACCTCCAGTCATGCATTTCCATCTTCACTGTGTACCTTCTCTTCCTGACCACCGCCCTGCTCACACAGACCTTTCAGTTCCTTGAATGTGATAAGTATTTTCACCTGCAGACTCTGCACATCCTGCTCTGTCTCTACTCCTTTGCTTCCATCATCCTACTTACCCTTTGAATTTGCACTTCTCACTGACTTGCTCAGGAAAGCCTTCCCTAACATGTTAGACCTAACATACTGTCACCGCACCGCTCCTTTTCTTCTACAATCCTTTTCACTGGAGCATATTTACATATAACTATTTATAGAACCTTTATTGTCAGTCTTTCCTGCTGGATTGAGAATTACCTTAGTGCCTAATGCACTGCCACTTCTCAACAATTATTTGTTAGGTAAATAAATGAATATAAATTATTCAAAATGTATTAAAGATATAAGGATTGCCTCTCTCTGTTCTTATATAAGAAATATCTCAGGTTCTGAGACTGGTGTATTTACAGGAGAATATGGGATAATATCAAAGCAAACAGATTAGAAAGTGAGTACATAGTACATATTGTTATACTAGAGAGTAAAGAAATTATCAAAGACCACTGAGATCATAACTAAAGGGCTCCAGAACCAAGTTTGAAGATTTTCCCAATGGCTAAAGATGGAATAACTTGTGTAAGAAAAATAACTACAATAGATTAAAACACATCAGACATGTTTACCTCTTCTGATACTAAGAAAATAAAAATTATAACTCACAGTTAATTTCATGGACAATGGAAAGGAATCAGTTCACTCTTTTGAAAACTGGTAATAAAGAGAGAAAAAAAGTTAAGCATTTATTCTGCCTTTCCTTTACCTATGGATAACTGAATAGTTAATGAGAGGTAATATCAGTTTTCAATGTGTATATTCCAACTAGTAAGAAGAAAATGATAGAATATCACAGTTTTATAGCCTAAAATGAATTAATGGTTCTAGGCAATTATTAGCCTCATTCTCTGACACTTCAACTAAATAGAAGGATACAATACAACATCTAAAAATATCTTTGGGGCTTCCCTGGTGCCTCAGTGGTAAAGAATCTCCCTACTAAAGGAGGAGGCAGATTCAGTCCCTGATCCAGGAAGATCCATGTGCCACGGGGCAACTAATCCCGTGCACCACAACTATTGAGCCTGCGCTCTAGAGCTGGGGAGCCGCAACTTCTGAAACCCACATGCCTAGATCCTGTGCTCCACAATGAGAGAAGCCACCACAGTGAGAAGCCCTTGTACCACAACTAGAGAAAAGCCCTCACGGCAATGAAGACCAAGAAGAGCCATAAATAAACTCTAGGTCCAACTACCCAACCACAGGAGGTAAAGGTGACAGAGTAACATGTTAAATTGACCATGGGTATGCAATGGACAAAGTCCAGGCTCTGGAAGACTTTTCAGAACAGAAGACTTGATTTCCTCTACAAAAAGTTGTGAGGAATAAAAAGAGAGATGGAAGAGCACTTACAGATTTAGAGACTTCAAGGATACATCAACCAATGCATTGTACGGACCTTGTTTGGATGACTGTGTATTTGAAGATATTAAGGAATTGTTGGGGATTTTTTTAGACATTATAATGATATTGTGGTTAATATTAGTTTTTAAAAACATCATCTTTTAGAGATACATAGGAAAATATTTACAGATGATATGGTGTCTGGAGTTTGTTTCAAGTCAATCCTGATGGAGAGAGTGAGTAGTGAAATAAATGAAACAAGACATGATCATTATTAAGACTGCTTGGTGAGTACTTGGGAATTCATTATATGAATCTGCTACTTTTGTATATGTTCAAAAACTTCAATAACAAAAACAGGTAAAAAAAATGATAAAGAAAGGGACATTACATCTGGGTTAATCCCTAGATTGTAGGAGGCATTTTAATGAATGAATGAATAAAGTGATTAATTTGGCTGCACCAGGCCTTATTTGCAGCACATGTGATCTTTGTTCTTTGTTGTGGCATGTGGGGTCTTTAGCTGCAGCTTGTGGGATCTAGTTTCCAGATCAGAATCGAACCCAGGCCCCCTGCATAGAGTGTGGAGTTTTAACCACTGGACCACCAAGGGAGTCCCAGAGGTCTCTTACAAAGAACACAAGTCTGGTTATTGAACGTCTAAATCTTGACAGTTTGAGGCTTAAAAGAGCAGTTGTGCCTCGCTGCCTGGGGGAAACTAGGGGCAGAGCTCACTTCAGAAGCCCAGAGCCTTCCGTCCTGCTTACAACCAGACGATCCAGCTGGCAGGAACAGTATGAAATGACAACAAATATTTATTCCATTTTAGGATTGTCCTGTACTACTTGGATTTCCAAGAAGAAACTTGGATACGGGGCAATCCCCTTCACCCAAGCCTTTAAAACTTTTGGCTCCCTTTCCGGCACTGTCAGAATAATAAGCAGCAAAATTCATGAGAGTAAAATAGATTTTTATTGAATGGAGGAAAAGAAAACAACTATTCAGTGTAGACCAGTGATGTTCAATAGAACTTTCTACTATGATGAAAGTTTTGTATTGCCGCAGTTTAATGTGCTGGCCAATAGCCACAGATGGCTACAGAGCACTTGAAATGTAACTAGTGTGACTGAAGAAACAAATTTTATTTTTTATAAATTTTCTTTTATTAGTTTTTCCAATATTTATTTATTTTTATTTATCTGGCTGTATTGGATCTTAGTTGTGGCTCGTGGGGTGTTCTGTCTTTGTTGCAACATGTGGGATCTTTTTTTTTTTCCAGTTGCAGCATGTGGGATCTAGTTCCCTGACCAGGAATTGAACCCAAGCCCCCTGAATTGGGAGCATGAAGTCTTAGCCACTGCACCACCAGAGAAGTCCCAGGAAACAAATTTTAAATTTCCTGTGACTAGCAGCTACTGTATTAGAGGGCACAATTTGACTCTATGTTATGTCTGTATATAGAGGGATCTAAACTCATCTTTATTAAAAAAATATTTATTTATGTATATTTTTGACTGTGCTGGGTCTTTGTTGTTGCCTCAGGCTAGTTGCAGTGAGTGGGGCTACTCTCTACTTGGGGTGTGCAGGTTGCCCATCGTGGTAGCTTCTCTCGTTGTGGATTCCAGGCTTCAGAAGGCGCACAGGCTTCAGAAGTTGCCCGACACGGGTTCAGTAGTTGTGGCACATGGGCTTATTTGCTCTGTGACATGTGGGATCTTCCCAGGTCAGGAATCAAACCTATGTCGCCTGCACTGGCAGGCAGATTCTCATCCACTGTACCACCAGGGAAGTCCTAAACTCCTTTTTAGGGAGATGAAGATTTTATTTTGGAAAGAATCTGAGAGAAAAGAGACCTCCCTGCAGAGAGAAGTGAGGAACAGAAGCAGACAAAGTCCTGACTGCAATTTGTGTCTCTCTTTCAAGATATCCCTTGCCATCTGTGTACTACCCAAGGCTTGGTTACTGGAGCCAATGAATTTTTTCCTTTTTGATTAATCCAGTTTATGATGGATTTCTATCCTACTTTCTTACCATCCTAGCAAACTGATTCCACTTTTCCATTTAATCTTATCGTTTGTGTTTCGCATACCCATTTTTATATAGATTGTATTCTTCAGTGTACAACTTTGTATTCTGCCTTTTCACTTGTTGTCAATACTTCATATTTCTCCACAGCTGACAGAATGGCTGCAAGTTAATAATTCTAAGTTAATATACCACAGCCCCACAGTTTACCAACTGTAGAATATTTAGATTATTTGCTTCCCCTCCCCTTTTTATTGTATTTAACATGACAGTGATCAAACTGGTGTATGTAGTCTTATTCTTCTGTTGAATTAATTCTCAAGTTGAATTCCCGGGAAGGGGATTGTTGAATCAAAGATCATGAATACTTTCATGGTTTTTGGTACAAAAATATGTATATTTTACATTTCAGAAAAAGTTTACTTAGTTGTCAAGTTTAAAGGAAATGTCAGTGTCTTTAATGGCGAGAGGCTTGAGTCACTTCCTCCTGACTAAATTTCTATCTCTTGGTTCTGTTTTCAGGGCAAGTGGGGCTTGTTGCTCATCTAGAACTTCTAGGGAGGGAGGAAGAGCCTGAAGCCACAGTACCTGGTTGTGTGGGGTTTTTCTCTGCCCAGGAATGGAGCTCTGAGGTATGGTATAGGGTTCTCATGAAAGAAAGAGAGGGTAATGGAAGGGACTGGAAGCATCAGGAGGGGATTTCAACATACCAAGTTTTCCCTACCCAAAGCCAGATTCAGAATCTCATCAAGGTGAGCAACCCTCCACAAGAGATTCTGGTGCCAAGTTCCTAATAAATCCTCTTATTTTTACCTTCCTATAGCACTTTGGATTTTTTCTTCATAGTGCTTATTATTATTGCAAATTATTAATTATGCAATTCATTGTCCCATTCCTGGTAATTTAACTTACGAATTAATTCTTAAGAGGGAATTCACCTAAGAGTTAGGCTTCCCTGGTGGCCCAGCGGTAAAGAAGCTGCCTATGATGCAGGAGGTACGGGTTGTTGGAAGATCCACTGGAGAAGGAAATGGCAACCACTCCAGTATTCTTGCCTGGGAAATACCATGGAGAGAGGGGCCTGGTGGTCTATAGTCCAAGGGGTTGCAAAGAATCAGACACGACTTTAGCAACTGGATAACAACAACAGCAAACCTAAGAATTAATTCAACAGGAGAAAGCTACATTCATTGCATTGTCTATAAGTTCCACGAGAGCACAGATATGTGACTTTGTTCACCCACGTATCCTAAGCCGCCAAAATGGTGCCTGACACATAGGTACTGATAAAAAAAAATTTTAATGAATAATTGAATTAGCATAATAAAAGAAACCAGGTGAACTATGTTCCTTAAATTTAATTGACCATGGAACCATTTTTTTTCAAATCCAAGTTAACAGTCTAAGGTACACACTTGGGAAATGCCAGGTCCATGTGTTAGAGAAAAGTATCAAGAGGAGGCGAGGAGAAGTAGCCCTGTGTATTCCACGGGAATTCTGTGCCCCTCTGAACTCTATTGAGCTGCTGCAAGCACTAGGAGCACAACAGAGACAAACCCTCATGATTTGACTGACTTGAAGGGAATTTTGTTGAAGTAAGTTGATCACCACAGCACTTTGATGATCAGGTGGAAGTTTAATAGTTCTGGTTAGTGTTCTCTTGAAAATTCGTAGCTTGTGGATCATTGAGCAGTTTTACAAGCCAGTCCGTTGAACTATTTTAGAAGACATCTCCAAGATGCTTTGTAGGGAAGTTTCTTTGTAAGCATGTTCCCAGTACTGATGTATACCGAAGTTAAATGAGTCTTCTGCATATTTTAAAAGATTAACATATCCAAATAAAAAGATTAATTAATTCATAGAAACTTTCTCTGACTATAAAAGTGAGAAATTATTCTGGCGTTGAGTCACTGTGAGTATAAAGAACTCTAGATTAGGGATCTAGATTAGTTGAGACACCTGGTTCTAATTTCAGCTCTGCTCCTAAAGAACCTGCTTGATCCTTCTGAGCCTCAGGGAACTCTCCTATAAAGCGATAGATTGAATTTAAAAGACTGTAATTTGCCTTCCTGCTCAGATAGTCCATGGTGCTTATCTGAAAGCACATTCGGTCTCTAGGAATGGCATAAGTAGCTGTGAACAGGAAGAACTGGTTAATACAGGCATTGCTTTGGCAACTACAGTCTCCAGAGCCATTACAGAGAAGTAGATGCTAACATACAATGTTCAAATTTCACGACTTAAATCACAGTTGCTCTTCAGCTGAGGAATTCCAATGGCTCTCACAGAATAGATCTGAGTAAGGCCCACCTGTGGTTAATGCTGGCTGAGAAGAAAAGTGAAATGTGATGAAAGATACACTGAAATTAACCTGAAGCAGTGTTGCTATTTGCAGGTCTCTAGTAGGACCACTTCACTTAGCAGCTTTGTTCTGTGACCTTATAAGTGTCTCTTGAGCTTCCAGCACTGGATTTTCCCCTCAGATACATTTCCCCTGTACTGCTTATCTTGTAAAATTAACTACTGTGTTACAGATGCATGAGCCAAAGCTAATTTTATAAGAAACTTGAGTGAGACGAAATCAATCTTTCAAGGTCTCTGAAGTCCTGAGATCACAAAGAAAGGGCTGAAGAAGTAGTTTCTGGCTTTTAGCTTTCGATTTCCTTTTTAGTTTCAGTTTTCTTTTTCTGAAACTCTCTCCCCAGAACTTCCATGGCATATATAGACGCTTATAAACAAAACAATGACGAATACTATGCTGTTAGAAAGGTCACAGCCCTCGCAGCCAGCAACCACTGCCAGGCTGGCTTGTTAGTGGAAATTTACAAATGATAATGGGGCTGCCACTTTAGCTTTAAGAGCTACTCCCCCTTGGGGACCTGAAACTATGTAGTCACCAAAACAGCAAAAAGTGGTAAATTCTTTGATTTACTGCAAGGAGCCCTATTATCAAGTTCATTTAAGGTAATCAGTTTATTTTACACATAATCATGGTTTGGCAACCATACACACTTCAGCACTTACAAGTGGTCAGATTTAATTATTGTTGAGTTACGAAATCATGGAGTATGCCCATCACTGTAAGCCCAATCTTACAGCATGTACAAGCTTAAAATTCTAAGAATTGTTTTCAGTATCTCTCCTAGTTATGAGATTTTATGTGCATGTTTTTGTTATGTAAAACTCAAGTCTAACGACTGTTTTGAAAAGATCTAGGCAAAGGGTCATGACAACAATTCAGCTATTTAGCACAACTCTGTAAACAAATCACCAGAGAAAGGCTTAAAGTGAGGTAATAATTCCGGCTCATTGTCAATGAATAAACACCAGCCATCCATAGACATGTTTAATTAATTCTTGCACTCTTTTCAAATACAAATTAATACAAAATAACATTTTGTGACTTCGAGGTAATTGTTCACATGGCTGAGCTGTGTATCTTCAAGAGATGTGTAATTTAAGTGTGGATTTAGGTATGGAACATACAAGACTCTCAATAAATATTTTGAAATGAACATTTATTTCACAGAAAAAGCAGATGAAGTTGAGAATAAATGATGGCAAGGCAGACACCAGAAACAAGTAACAGCAACGCATGGCAACTGTGCCCTGCTAGAAGTATAAACAAAATCCCCTCTTAGCATCAGGGAGGGGCAATGTAAACCAGATGGGAGGACAAGCTTCACACAGATGGGGGAATGATCCTGAGTTCTTCTAGGAAGATGAGTACTGTTCTGATTAATAGAAGAGGTGGAAGGCAGAGGAAGCATTACAGTTAGAGGAATGTCAGAGGCAGAGAGGAGTAAAAAGCACTACCTGGGTGAACAGAAATGGTAGAAGGTGGGGCTGAAACTGAGCTAGGGACTCATTTTGAGCAGTCTTGAATGTTAACCTAAAAGTGTGAATCTATCAGAAAAAGATGATTTTTTTTCCTCCCATTTTGGGGTCTTCACTTTTTCAAATTGAAAAATAAAAAATAAATCATTATAAATATTAAATCTGTGAAAAGTAGTGAACAACACTGTGAAAAATAGAAAGTTAGCCTCTCATAATTCCACAGCCCCAGAGAGAACCATTGTTATGGCAAATGGGTATTATTAAAGTCTTGACAAGTATTGCTAAGTTGCCCTCTGAAGTCTCTATCTATGAATACTTGCACCAATAATGGATGCAGACGCTTGTTTTCTCACATATTTGCCAACACTGGTTATTGCGAATCTCGTAGGGTAAAAAAAAAAACAACATTTCGTTCTTGAGCATTGTTTTGTTTGGGCCATTTGATTTTTTCCCCTCCTGATTTGAAATGCTTCCTTTATCGTAACTCACCAGTGCATCTCCTATACCTAGCCATATGAAGCACTGAATAAATGAAGACATGTAATAAATAAGAATGATGCATTTCTGCTCTTTTGAAGAGAAAAACAGTATGATCATACCTAGGCTTTAAGACCACAGTTCTGGTGGGATTATGGAGAAAGGACTGAGAGCAAAAAGCTAATAAATTCAGAGTATAGTTAGAAAATCATTAAAACATTCCAGGTAAGAAAATGATGAACACCTTACCTAGGGTAGTGCCAATGGGGATGAAAAATGGAAATGGATCTATGGAGTATTTCAAGAGTGGAACCAAGGACTTTGTATCCATTTAGGACTTCCCAGGTGGCACTAGTAGTAAAGAATGTGTCTGCCAATGCAGGAGACGCAAGAGATGAAGGTTCAATCCCTGGGCGGGGAAAATACCCACTCCAGTGTTCTTCCTGGGAAATCCCATGGACAGAAGAGCCTGGTGAGCTATGGTCCATGGGGCCACAAAAAGTTGAACATGACTGAGTGAATGAACATACACACAAGCAGGAAAGGAGATGGAAGACTAGGCGGTAATAAAGAAGACTGGAATTTCTAGCTTGGGTGCTTGAGTGGATTTACATACAGTTAATGGGAATATGGATCCAATAATGAGGAGTAACTTTTTTGAAGAGAGTTGTGAATGAGTTAATTTTATATACTAAGTGGGACCTGCTTCCTTCTATTTTATCTATGACTCTATTCTCATCCTCATAATTGCCAGTTATGTAAGTGTTCCACCAGTTTCCACTATTTTTGCACTTTTGATTTCCACTGGAGTTCTATACCTAAAAGCATGTTAAGTTGCCCCTTTCCTCAACTATACCATTATTATAGTCTCTCCTTTATTACCCCCACTGACCTGACCTTTCTTTTGTAACCACCCTTATGCATGCATTAATTTATTCACTTATTTAATTAATATTTATAGAGAGCTTTCATACACCAGGCATGGTTCTACATGATGGGAAAGATCAGTAAATAAAAGAGACAAAAATCCTTGCTTCCTTGGAGGTCACATACTTATTCTACTTACTCATTATTTCCTTCTTATCTGCTTCCATCATTGTCCTGGAATTGTTCTGAAAGTTGACACCGATTTCAATGCTGTGAAACCCAAGTGCCATTTCTTGGTTTCTTTGATCTCTCTGCAGCACTTGACATTGTTGGCAGCTCTCTATTTAGTTTAACTCTTGTTATCTTTACCTCTTCTGCTTTTCTATTTCTTGAAATGCTTCATTTATGTTTCCTTCTCTGCCTTTCTTCCATTCTTTCCTCCACCCCTTCCTACTCATGTTTTAGGGACTTGCTCTTAAATATGACATTCTAACTTGTGCTATGCCATATACCCAAGTTTATGTTTTTTAAAAAAAATAAATGTATTTGTTTTTGAATGTGTTGGGTCTTTGTTGCTATGCAGGCTTTTCTCTAGTTGCAGCAAGCGGGGCTATTCTCAAGCTACAGCGTGCAGGCTTCTCATTGCAGCAGTTTTTCTTGTTGTGGAGCACAGGCTCTAGGGTGCACTGGCTTCGGTAGTTACAGCACATGGGCGCAGTGGTTGTGGTTCATGGGCCCTAGAGCATAGGCTCAGTACTTGTGGGGCATGAGCTTAGTTGCTCAGTGGCATGCAGGATCTTCCAGGCCCAGGGATCGAACCCTGTCTCCTGCTTGGCTGGCAGATTCTTTACCAATGAGCCACCAGGGAAGCCTGGGTATACGTCTTATCTAGACCACTGTTTCCTAAAATGTGTTCCATGGAACAGAAGTTCTTTGGGTTGTTAACAGATGTTGAAAGAGTCCTGTGGTAAAATACTTTTGGGAAAACTTTGGGGTAAACACTGGGCTTCTCCATAGTGGTACTTCTTGGAGCAATTAATATGCCAATGAGAATTATGAATCACCTACGGAATGAATGTGTCTCCCTCATGTCTTGGAGCATAGAACATTATTTTTGAGTTGCATCTTGTAGGACTTCTGAAGAATACACTTTAGGAAATATTATGTTAGACAATAAGCTCTTTGAATGCCAAGACCTTATCATATATATTTGTTCATGCACTCCCCAGAGGGGATTCTCCCAATGGCTCTGTGGGTAAAGAACCCACCTACAATGCAGAAGACACAGGAGACACAGGTTCAATCCCTGGGTTGGGAAGATCCTATGGAGAAGGAAATGGCAACTCACTCCAGTATCCTTGCCTGGAGAATCCTATGGATAGAGGAGCCTACAGTCCATAGGGTTGCAAAGAGTCAAACACAACTGAAGAGACTGAGCATGCACACGTGCACTGAATTCTACCAAGCATAGGTACGATAGGTACAGCCAAGCCTGATGTTGGAGGAGTTCAGACTTTACCTGATCAGTAATGGACGATTGAAGGTTAAGGACAGTTGCGTAATCTAGTAAGGACAGGATTAAATTCCTTTTTCCAAACAGAGATACTGCTGAACCACCTGTGTCATCCACACTCCTAAGCTGAGAGAGAACCAGGTTGGCTCTGAATCTACTCTGCACAGGTTCTATGACATTTACTACATGGTTGCATACGAATATTAAGGCTGTGGGGTAATCCAATAGTTCTGAGCTGGAATAAATATCCTAAATCCAAGAATCACCAGCAATAGACATTCACCTGTCTAGAAATTAGTGAAAGTAGGTTTTGAAGTGGGCAGCTTACTATAGCCTCAGAAAATTTGGCTAAACCGGGCCAAACTTGCTTTTACAATCTTTAGTAAGGAATCAAAGCTACTCAGAAAAAATGACCAAAATTCATGTCACATCATGGCCATAACCATCACCCCAAATTGCCTTATATAAGATCCCAAAATGAACTTCCTCTCCATCCCTTTCTATTTTTAATTCCATATAAATACTTATTAAAAACATGAATACAGGTACTTTTCTCACAAAATTATCTTACTTCTGTACATTGTCTTACTTCTTTTAAAGATATTATAAGGCTGTGATTCCAGATCTTCAGCAGAGCAGGAACAAGACTCTGATACACAGCCAGCAGTAGACTCCCTTAGAGCACATTCAATGCCTGTCAGTATGATTTTTCCTTCATATTATTCTTACTTATAGCTTTCTACTTGGCAATCACTAAGGAAAATCTAGTGTTCAATTTCCTCTATTATCTTAATTCATTCATTTGCCAAGTATTTATTGAGCATCTACTTGAGAAGACTCTTGAGACTGCAAGGAGATCAAACCAGTCAATCCTAAAGGAAATCAACCCTGAATCTTCTTTGGAAGGACTGATGCTGAAGCTGAAGCTCTAATATTTTGGCTTCCTGATGTGAATAGCCAATTTGTTGGAAAAGACCCTAATGCTGGGAAAGACTGAAGACAAAAGGAGAAGGGGGCGGCAGAGGATGAGATGGTTAGATAGCATTACTGATGCAATGGACATGAATTTGAGCAAATTCCAGAAGATACTAAAGGACAGAGGAGCCTGGTATGCTGCAGTCCATGGGGTCGCAAGGAATTGGACATGACTTAGCAAATGAACAACAACAAAATGTTCCAAATGCTGACCTAGACTCTGGGGATTAAGCAATGAACAGAGTCCCTGCCCTCATGGAGCTTATATTCTAGTTCAGTTCAATCACCCAGTCATGGGTGATTTTCGAACCCATGGACTGCAGCACTCCAGGCTTCCCTGTCCATCACCAACTCTGGGAGCTTATTCAAACTCATGTCCCTCGAGTTGGTGATGCCATCCAACCATCTCATCCTCTGTCGTCCCCTTCTCCTCCTGCCTTCTATCTTTCCAAGCATCAGGGTCTTTTCTAGTGAGTCAGTTCTTTGCATCAGGTGGCCAAAGTATTGGAATTTCAGCTTCAGCATCAGTCCTTCCAATGAATATTCAGGACTAATTTCCTTTAGGATAGACTGGTTTGATCTTCTTGTAGTCCAAGGGACTCTCAAGAGTCTTCTCCAACACCACAGTTCAAAAGCATCAATTCTTCGGCTCTCAGCTTTCTTTATAGTCCAACTCTCACATCCATACATGACTACTGAAAAAAATCATAGCTTTGACTACATGGGTCTTTGTTGGCAAAGTAATGTCTCTGCTTTTTAATATGCTGGCTAGATTGATCATAGCTTTCTTTCCAAGGAACAAGTGTCTTTTAATTTCATGGCTGCAGTCACCATCTGCAGTGATTTTGGAGCCCCCCAAAATAAAGTTTGCCACTGTTTCCACTGTTTCCCCATGTATTTGCCATGAAGTGATGGGATCAGATGCCATGATCTTAGTTTTCTGAATGTTGAGTTTTAAGCCAACTTTTTCACTCTCCCCTTTCACTTTCATCAAGAGGTTCTTTAGTTCTTCTTTGCTTTCTGCCATAAGGGTGGTGTCATCTGTGTATCTGAGGTTATTGATGCATTCTGCATGATTTTTCAATTTGGAGACAAATTAAACCTGAGTTCAATCTTAAACTGGTTACTTATTGGCCATGTGACCATGGGCAGGTCACCTTAACTTCTCAAAGCCTAGATTCTTCTCTCTGTGAAATGAGGATAGTGGTAATTTCAGAGTTGTGAAAGTTCTCTGAAATAATGAGCAAGTGTCCAGCATACAGCCTATTCTTAATTCACCTTTCACTACTAGGTAGGATTTTTATTTGTTTTTTCTTCTTCCTTTAATTTTTTTTAAATCTTTTTTTTCTTGTTTTTAGGTAAGATTTTTTTTAACTTCATATTTATAAATTTCTATCTGGGTCTTTAAAATAGACATTTATGAATTCATTTCTTCCTCACTTCTGACTGTTAACCATATTCACTTATTCTTTGTCAGAGGCAGAAGAAACACTGGAGAAACACCCTGAACTTACATCTCGTTTGACCACTCAGAATTTTCAGTATGTCCTGGTCAGCAATGGCAGACATATATAATTGTGTGTACCTTTCACTCTGCTACCAACCACAGCTAAATAATTTCTAAAGGACAAAGTTTCACTGGGACTATGTGGTGACAAAGTATGTCTCACAACTACATATTTCCTTAGGCAAAAATTCACAGAAGTCAAGTGATGGCTTCTATAATTGTTCAAGTACAATGCTAAGCACTTGAAGCCTTCCCGACCCCCCTTTAAACTCCTTACAAGAGTGAAAAGCAACGTTCTTCAGTGTCTGAGAACACAGGCAAACAACTGTATGTGCTCAGTCACCTGACTTTACTTGAATCACAAGGGTTTACACCAGTCAGTGAATAACTCCCTGACTACAATCTGCTGTCAGACACAAAGAAATCCAGAAGGCAGACTTTAAATCATTCTTGATAATGTTGTTGATATATATTCATTGGATAGATCTTTCAGGCTTCCCTGGTGGCTCAGAGGGAAGTGTCTGTCTGCAATGCAGGAGACCTGGGTTCGATCCCTGGGTCAGGAATATCTTCTGGAGGAGGAAACGGCAACCCACTCCAGTATTCCTGCCTGGAAAATTCCATGGACAGAGAAGCCTGGTGAGCTACAGTCCATGGGATCACAAAGACTCGGATACAACTGAGAGACTTCAGATAGATACTCTACTATTTTTCAGATATCTGGTGGGAACTCTGGAAGCACCAAGAACCCATTTTTGTGCCTTCATTTCTCTAAATATTGCCATCTGCACTTCATTTGCAAACATTAGGTCAGGCATCTCCTATAGTTAACAGACATCCTGTGAACTGTAATTAATTAGAAGGTAGTCTGAAATTAGTGATACTTTGATGGTGATTCTAGCCATTGGTATTTTCTTTAACAATAAATTCGATGCCCTGAATTTTAGTACTCTCGTGTCCTTGCCCGCGATTTTTCTTTGGCCAGTCACTTGGTAACTCGGTTGCATTCTTCACCTTTCAACAATCCACCTACTCCCCTTCCTATCACTTTCACTTGTGAGGCTTGGGACCGGTGAGCTAGGAGGAAGAAAAGCACAAGTAGATCTTCAGGATACACCCTCCCCAACAGGGTCTCACTGCAGAGAAGCTCCTGAAAGAAGACTCAGCCTCAAGGCCTTCTGCCACGGCGGGATCCCCAGGCCTGGCCAGAGCCCTAAGCAGAAAACACCCTGGCCTCGCCTCGGCCCAGTCTCTGCCAGGACTTCTGGATGCTAAGACCCAAGGCAGCGCGGAGAAGGAGGAGGGACTAGAAAGAGGAGGAAGAGCAGGAGAGGAAAACGAAACTCTTTCTTTGAGGCTGACCCAGCCTAGTGGAACCTCAGGGGCTTGGGGTCCCAGGAGGCGTGGCCTTAGGGATGGAAGGAGGGCGGGGCTTCATGGGGCGGAGACTCAAGGAAGAGAGCGAGAGAGGAGGGGCGGGGCAGCAGAGACTCCTCCAAGTGGGCGGTCGGGCTGCACTAGTCCGTCAGCGCTAGGAAAGGAGGGCACACCCTCTCCACCCCCCGCACCCCTCTCCCCTACTCCCCCCTAGTGGAGAAGGCAAACTCTTAACAGGGTCGCCAGCCGCGATGTCGCGGCTCGTCCCATCCTCTCTTACAGCCTACGTGACCAGCGCAGGTCGTCAGCCCGAGAGCAGGCAATCTGAGCAGTTTCTGTTTTCATTTTCCGTTTCCCGCTCTGGTCGCAGTCTTGGAGGGAAGAGGCGGGGAGGCGGGGGCGGCTGGGGGGCCGGAAAGGGGGGCAGCTCCAGTGTCACCGCCCCCCACCCCAGGCAGGGAGTTAGGTAGTCTGCAGGGCTACACCATTCAGAACGTTATGATGCCCTGAGATTCCCACCATAGACGCAATCTAGGATAAAATGCTGCTGTACTGGGGTCATGATAAGAACTGACGTGTTTCTGGCCCACAACTATCTAAAACTATTCTATTGATTACGAGATTAACTGCTTTTTCTTCTATTTTTAAAGTAGAAAACCGGACCCTTAAAAACACCAGGTGTGGCGCCCTAGCTACTCTGCGAGCAACTGAGCACAGAGCACCTCAGGGGAAACAAAAGATTCTCCCTTCCTCCCAGTTGTTAATATGTGACATAGCTCCACTCTCAACTCCTTGCAAATGATTCATGTTTTCGGAGAACTCAGTTTTCCTAGTTTTGCAATAACTTAACTGCAACTCCGGGAGTTGGTGATGGACAGGGAGGCCTGGTGTGCTGCGATTCATGGGGTCGCAAAGAGTCGGAGAGGACTGAGCTACTGATCTGATCTGACTCTTGATTGTGTCATCTACTCCAGTGCTAGACCAAAGAGTTAAAAGACAAAAAGAAAGTAAGCTTCTTACAGAAAGGAAAAGCTGTAATACTTGCCTAAGCCAAACATACTTAAGCTTCCATAGCTGCAAAATATGTTTGGTTTAACCAGCCAAATTCTGTGCTGGACCCTGGGGAAAGTCATATATAACACAGATACTCTAATAGGGAAGATAACTGAATAGAAAAACAACTATAATTCAGTGTCATACAATTAATAAAAACATATACTAGATCCAAAAGTAGCATCATTGAAGAAGTAACTGATTCTATGGGACATATGGGGATGAGGGCATAAAAGGTTTCACCCAGGAATTATAACCATCTGAGCATAAGTAAGAATGTTTAAAACAAACAAAAAAAAAGCTTATGAGATAGATATTAATAAATTACTACAAAACGCTGATTGAGTGGTGCAGAATTCTCTTAATTTTAAAATGTCGGCAAAGAAATTAGCTGGAAAATGGGGTTGAAGGGGGAAAACTCCTTTTACTCAAACCTTAAATGTTACAGAAATAACAGCCCTCCATAATTCCCATTCCAGGAAAGATCAGTGTTGTTGTACGTTGTATACTCCCCCAGGTTATATATTAACAACCGACTCTGTATTCTACAGAAATGGAATCTCCAGAACCTGGCGGTGGTATAGGAAAGTGGTTAGTATGCTGGCTTTGGCAGGGTGGTGTCACCTGGGCTGGAATGCAGCATCTATCAGTTCCCAGTTCTGTCACCTTGGAAAGTTATTTCTCTTCCCCCCAGTTTCCCCTTTTGCAAACAGGACTACAATTATATCAGTTATCAGCTGAGATTTTAAATGTCAGAGGGGATTCTTTGTGCATGCAACCCATAAAGTTGCTTGTTTTATTTTTTTCAAATTAATTTTTTATTGGAGTATAGTTACTCATTGGAAAAAGACTCTGATGCTGGGAGGGATTGGGGGCAGGAGGAGAAGGGGACGACAGAGGATGAGATGGCTGGATAGCATCACTGACTTGATGGATGTGAGTCTGGGTGAACTCCAGGAGTTGGTGATGGACAGGGAGGCCTGGCGTGCTGCGATTCATGGGGTCGCAAAGAGTCGGACACGACTGAGTGACTGAACTGAACTGATCTGATAGTTACTTTACAATGTTGTGTTAGTTTCTTCTGTACAGCAAAGTGAATTAGCCATATGTTTACATATATCTCCTCTTTTTTTGGATTTCCTTCCCATTTAGGTCAACACAAAGCACTGAGCACAGCTCCCTGTGCTACACAGTAGGTTCTCATTAGTTATCTATTTTATGCATAGTATCAATAGTGTATACATGTCAATCCCAATCTCCCAATTCATCCTTTTCCCCCTTGGTATTCATATGTTTGTTCTCTACAAATTTCTTGTGTTTTAAATAATATTTACTTGAGTTGTAAAATTTAAATCTAGTCATTATTAAACACAAATTTCAAATTCATTTACAAATCTGTCAATTTCATGTTAAAATAAAACACTTTCACTGTTCTTTGATTAATGCCCAGTAAGCATATTAATTTGATGTATTAAACTTCCCGTTTAAATGCATTTATCAATGGGATAGAATTTTCTTAGGCCATATTAACATCACAAAGCATGCAAATCTAACAAATCAAATTCTCTTGTACATTTACACAGTTTATAAATCTCATTTATTAAGTTCCCTTAAATATGTCAAATTCACATATTGCTGTACCTTATTGCCTCACGTACTTCACACTCCTAACAAGGCAGATTTACACTCTGTAAATCATCTCAACCCATTCTCAGCCCAGTCCTGAGCACTTACAGAGTATCTCTGTGAGTCTTCCTGAGCACTGAGGGGGGCAATGGTTAGGTTGCTGTGCTAATAACTGGCTGTGTGATCTTGGTTAAGCCACATAACTCTTTGTGCCTCTGTTTTATCATCTGAACAGGGAGTAGCAATAATACCAAACTCATAGGGTTGTTATGAGCTTTACCTGAGTTAGTGCATGCAAAGCGCTTAATACAGTCCTGCTAAGTAATAAGCACTCAACAAATGTGTTATTGTAAATCTAGTAAGTCATATTCTCTCAGGCATCTAGGCAGCATAAAAATCAAACCTATATATTAAATCAAATTCACAAGTGTAAAAATATTCACTGTATCCTTAGTCGGTCAAATCCTAAGTATTTCAACAAAAAATTACTTAAAAATGTCAATTTTTAGTACAACTTGCAAGATTCTTTAAAACATCTCAAATATCTTAAAAACAAAGAACACATACACAAACAGCACAGTGAGTTAAAAAATCTGTTAATATACCTTGTAAATATATCATTCAAATGATATTATCAGCTCAGTTCAGTTCAGTTCAGTCCCTCAGTCACGTCTGACTGTCTTGGACCCCAGGGACTGCAGCATGCTAGGCTTCCCTGTCCACCACCAACTCCCGGAGCTGGCTCAAACTCATCTCCATTGAGTCAGTGATGCCATCCAACCATCTTGTTCTCTGTTGTCCCCTTCTCCTCCTGCCTTCAATCTTTCCCAGCATCACAGTCTTTTCCAATGAGTCAGTTCTTCACATCAGGTAGCCAAAGTATAGGAGTTTCAACATCAGTCTTTCCAATGAATATTCAAGACTGATTTCCTTTAGGATGGACTGGTTGGATCTCCTTGCTGTCCAAGGGACTCTCAAGAGTCTTCTCCAACACCACAGTTCAAAAGCATCAGTTCTTTGGTGCTCAGCTTTCTTTATGGTCCAGCTCTCACATCCATACACAACTACTAGAAAAACTACAGCTTTGACTAGACAGAGTAAAGTCTCTGCCTTTTAATATGCTGTCTATATTGATCATAGCTTTTCTTCCAAGGAGCAAGCATCTTTTAATTTCATGGCTGCAGTCACCATCTGCAGTGATTTTGGAGCCCAAAAAGATAAAGTCTGTCATTGTTTTCCCATTTATTTGCCATGAAATGATGGGAGCCGATGCCATGATCTTAGTTTTATGAATGTTGAGTTTTAAGCCAGCTTTTTCACTCTTCCCTTTCATCAAGAAGCTCTTGAGTTCTTCGTTTTCTGCCATAAGGGTGGTGTCATCTGCATATCTGAGGTTATTGATATTTCTCCCGGCAATCTTGATTCCAGCTTATGCTTCATCCAGCTTGGCATTTTGCATGATGTACTCTGAATATAAGTTAAACAAGCAGGATGACAATATACAGCCTTGATGAACTCCTTTCTCGATTTGGAACCAGTCTCTTGTTCCATGTTCAGTTCTAACTATTGCTTCTTGACCTGCATACAGATTTCTCAGGAGGCAGGTCAGGTGGTCTGGTATTCCCATCTCTTTCAGAATTTTCCACAGTTTGTTGTGATCCACACAGTCAAAGGCTTTGGCATAGTCAGTAAAGCAGATGTTTTTCTGGAACTCTCTTGCTTTTTTGATGATCCAGCAGATGTTGGCAATTTGATCTCTGGTTCCTCTGCCTTTTCTAAATCCAGCTTGAACATCTGGAAGTTCACAGTTCACATACTGTTGAAGCCTGGCTTGGAGAATTTTGAGCATTTCTTTACTAGTGTGTGAGACGAGTGCAATTGTGCAGTAGTTTGGCATAACCTTTCTTTGGGATTGGAATGAAAACTGACCTTTTCTAGTCCTATGGCCAGTGCTGAGTCCTCCAAATTTGCTGGCATATTGAGTGCAGCACTTTCACAGCATCATCTGTCAGGATTTGAAATAGCTCAACTGGAATTCCATCACCTCCACTAGCTTTGTTCATAGTGATGCTTCCTAAGGCCCACTTGACTTCACATTCCAGGATGTCTGGCTCTAGCTGAGTGATCACACCAACATGATTATCTGGGTTGTGAAGATCTTTTTGTACAGTTCTTTTGTGTATTCTTGCCACTTCTTAATATCTTCTGCTTCTGTTGGGTCCATACCATTTCTGTCCTTTACTGTGCCCATCTTTGCATGAAATGTTCTCTTGGTATCTCTAATTTTCTTGAAAAGATCTCTAGTCTTTCCCATTCTATTGTTTACCTCTATTTCTTTGCATTGATCACTGAGGAAGGCTTTCTTATCTCTTCTTGCTATTCTTTGGAACTCTGAATTCAAATGTGTATATCTTTCCTTTTCTTCTTTGCCTTTAGCTTCATCATGTGTATATTATGTGGGACTGCAGTTATTATCCAATGACATTTTTATGGAGGGGAACAGATGTAATTTGGGATTGGTAATATGATGTCAGGTATTCAGTCAAAGACAAGACTGGGGTTATGAATTCAAAATTCACTTTTGCCTAATTTTTATAGTACCTGCATGTGCTAAATTGCTTCAGTGGTGTTTGACTCTTTGAGACCCTATGGATTGCAGCCCACCAGGCTCCTCTGTCCATGGGATTCTCCAGGAAAGAATACTGGGGTGGGTTGCCATGCCCTTCTCCAGGGGATCTTCCTGACCAGGGAGTCAACTCGCATCTCCTGCAGCTCCTACATTGCAAGTGGACTCTTTACCGCTGAGCCAATGGGGAACCAGTTTTTACAGTAACTACCTTCAAGTTTTCCCTGCTTGATTTGAGAGGATGGTATTCTGCACCTCAGCACAGCAGAATTCAGCTAATTTCTTTGCTTATTAAATTCTTCACCTTTTTTGTATTTGCTTTGTTAGCTAATAAACAGATTATAGCTCTACATCATAGCTTTAAATGAAATTATGTAAATCACAACATCTGGTATATAGTTAGTGCTCAATTGGTGTTAACTATTACTATTATTATGTGGTTACTTTTTCAGATTTTTAAAAAAAATATTTCACATTCTTTAAATACTTGATTAAAATGCAAAAAAACAATTGTCCTTCAAACAAAACTCAAACTTACACTGCCTTCTGGTAAGACACTGTTAGCTTCCTATTGCTGTTATAACAAATTACCATACATTTAGTGACTTAACACAAATTTGTTTTCTTACAGTTCTGGAGAGAAATCTAAAATGGTCTCTCTGGACTAGGATCAAAGTGTCAGCCGTGGGCTGCTTTCCTTTCTGAAGACTAAGGCAGAATCTGTTTCCTGGCCTTTTCCAGCCTCTAGAGGCTGCATGCGTTCCTTGGCTCATGCTTGTTCCTCAAACAATTGAATCACTCTGACCTCTGCCCTTGTTGTCATATCTCCTTCTCTGACTCTCTTGCCTCCCTCTTTTGCTTTTAAGGAGCTTTGTAATTACGTTGGGCCCATCTGGATGAGCCAGGCTAATCTCACTATCTCAGGATCATTAATTTAAACATATCTGCAAAGTCCCTTTTGCCATGTAAGGTAACATACTCACAGGTTTCAGGAATTATGATGTGGACATCTTTGGGCAGCGGTTGCTCTGCCTGCCCCAGAAACTTCCTGAAATTACTAATGATAAGACCAAAGTTGGCATTATATATCAGCAAAGGGAGGAAGAAAGGATACTTATTTCACTGTCCTTTAAATAGACCTTGGCCAAATGTTGATGGCATACCAAAGACAAACCCTTTGACTATTTGTTTCCTTAGAATTGGGCAATTTTTTTAATCTAATAGGTTCTGAATACCTTCCAGGATTTCAGTCTTAGCAATATTTTATATACAGTTGACCTTTGAACAATAGGAATTGAATTGTGCAGGTCCACCTATTTATTTTCAATAAATACTACTACAATACTGTACAATCTGAGGTTGGTAGCATCTGAAGATGCAGAACTACAGATTCCAAGGGCAGACTGTAAAGTTATACTCAGATTTTCGACTGTGAGGAGAGTTGATCAATGCCCCTAACTTCTGCATTGTTCAAAGATCAACTGCATATGTGTATATATATATACACACACACATCTGTATATTTGCATGTATAGGACCCTCTCATCTACCCACAACATGGCAACATGTTCCTAAGCTAAAGCTTCGGAAATGCATATGTACACACACATACACATACACAAAGTCACACACAAGCTGTCCTGAGTAGCCAAAATAGCTGACAAAAAATTATTAAGACTATTGTGTTTCACTAATAGGAAAATCTTAGACTCATTCTCAGATCCTATCGCTTGATGTATAGTTCTCATAAAATTGGCTATCTTGTTTTCAAACCTTGGCCAACTTCAAGTAGAAAATTAGAAGAGCAAGAAGGAAAGCTCTAGGCAGGTAAATTGACAGAACTAAGCAGACCTGAAGACCAATATCTCAGTCAACAATGTGCCTTGTTTATATAATATAGTCAAATGAAAAAAAATATTAATAAATCTGGGCATTCAAGAAAGGAAAGTGAGAAATAAGAGGTGTTTTCAGGAGAATCTATTAATTATCAAACCTTTGGATAATCACTAACTTTCTGGGCTTTCACTTCTTCATATAAAAAAAAATGCAGACTATTTGATGTCTAGGTTCCTGTCTACTCTAGAATTCTATGATTTCAAATGACAATAATATCTTGTCACAGAGGAGAAAATCAGAAGTGCTATGTATTATGGTATATATTATTATTTTTTAGTGTATTTACAATATGAACCTAATATGTTACCACACTTAAGGGATAACTTAAGTGTGTCTAGGATGATTAAGAGTGAGGCAGGCAGGGCAACGAACCAGTAGTGTCACAACCAGAACAATAAGTAATATTTATGATGCTTTAATTTAACTAGCAATTAACAGTTACTATGTGCCAGGCATTGTGCTTGCTGCTAAGTCTTCATGAGAAATTAATTTATTTTTGTGTTTCCTGGAAACAGGTGGAGAGCAATTTGGTAGTAACCAAATTAAAACTTTAGGGAATTCCCTGGCAGTCCAGTGGTTAGGACTTTTACTGCCAAACCCACACAGTGCAGCCAAAACACAAAGCAAAACAAAACAAAACAAAAATCTCCAAAAATATGTAAATGTTTTGATCTAGAAATTCTTCTCAGATACTGTTCAACAGAAACTTTCTTTCTTTTTTTTTTTTCGAACAGAAACTTTCATGCAAGTGCTCAACATATCTGTTCAAAGATGCTTACTTATGCATTGTTTGTAATAGTAAAACCAAGGAAATGACCTCAATGTCCATTAATAGAATGAGACAGACCTATATATACCAACATGAAAACATGCCACAGACACAATACGAAATGACAAATAAATTTATGACAGTATGTTTTTCTGTTGTTGATATATAGATATAAGAATATGCATTAAAAAAGAATATGCATAAAAATACCTGGAGGATACACAACAAACAAGGGACAGGATGATGGAGGTTTTTTCTTTCTACATTTGTTATAATATTCACTTAAAAATAATAAACACATTACATAGGAAAAACAATACAGATAAAACAAATGTAATAATACAAAATAAGAGGTGAGACAAAAAATAAAATATTTTAGAAATATTTTCATGAGGGATTATTGAAACTTCATTTAAAACAACATGTTTTCCAAGAATTTGAAACAGGTAAGTTGTTTCACCTGCAGTTCTCTAACCCAGTAGCTAGAAGCTGTGAACTTTGACTCAGTTTACCCCTTTCTTCATCCTGGTTGGTTCCAGCTTTAAGTAAAGCTTTTCACCTGAACTTGCTCTTTAAGAGCCCTGGATTCAGAACAGGGGAGAATAGTGAGCCTGTGCATGCGAATTTGTTTACGGTGAGTCTCTCAGAGGAAATCATGTGCATGTCTGTTTACTTTTCCTTGGAACCTAGAAGGTCACCTCTAAAAATAATCTCGCTCAGTGTCAGAGCTTCCGTGACACAGAGGTACATGCCTCACATGCTCTCTGCAGTTAGTGCCCCATGCCAGGCCTATCCAGTTCCCCAAAGGACACAGACCAGAGAGGAGGGGAAAGCAAATGCCAGCTAAACTGTCCAGCTAATAATGGATAAGCTCTTTAAAAAAAAACGGCCCATACTTATTCTCATGGCTGACATTCTAACTAATGACATTGAACTTTTAAATATTTATTGGCTGTTTGCATTATTCTTTTGTGAACTTCCAAAGGAAATATTAAGAGAATTTCTGAACCAGAGCACATGATTCTGGTTACTGGGCTTTGCAATAGACACATCTGAGATGGTTAACCAGCCTTTACTTCTTCCAGGGTTGCAAAGACTTGGACACAACTTAGCCACTGAACAACAACAACCTCTTCCAGAAGGGCTCTGAAGCTCATGTTAAATTGGTGGGCCTGAGAAACTATGCCTTACTTGGGAATATGTTCCCTTTGCCTCCGACCTCCACTTCACTCCTAACTGATTGAATATTCCCTTAACTCATGTTGGGCAGAGATCACATTGTGGAAGACTTTGAAAGCCAGACTATGCATTCTGAAGAAGGCAGCAAGATGATGAGAGCTCTGCTTTAAGATTAATCGGCATTAGTGTAAAATAGACTTGCAAGAGAAAAGTGAGAAGAAAGAGAGATCGGTTAGAGGTCTATTGTTTAAGTCAGAAACAATGAAAGTCTGAACTAAAGTCATGTGCAGGAGAGAAAAGGATAAAAAGATGGTAACTGAAGAAGCAGAATCTATGGAATTTTATGCCTGATTGGATCCAGGGTGCAAAAGGAATTCCACATGTTCTAGAAGGCTCCAAGGCTTCTGTTAGGAAACTGGTGGTGCCATTATGGAGATGTCCCACACGGGGCTCTGAACTCATCTTTTCACACAAACAACTGTTTTGTCATCTATCTTCAATTGTTCACGTTCATTTAAGCCTACTCAAGAGTCTCCCATATTTTAAAAACAAAATAAAGCAAACAGAAACAGACCTTTCCCCTTGAGAGGCAGAGGGAAAATTAGGCTATTGACATCCTCACCTTAAATGTAAGGAGCCAAGATAAGCTATCTATGATTAAAGGAATGAAAAATAGAGCATAAGTATGTTGCAAAGGTGGCCAGCAGAGAAATAGAATGGTGATACAACCACTTTGGCTGAGAGAGGTATAAGAGAAATAAAATTTTATTTAGCATATCAGGAAATTAATAGATAATGTCTACTTCCTTGGTGGCTCAGATGGTAAAGTGTCTGCCTACAATGCGGGAGACCTGGGTTCAATCCCTGGGTCCTGAAGATCTCCTGGAGAAGGAAATGGCAACCCACTCCAGTATTCTTGCCTGGAAAATCCCATGGACGGAGGAACCTGGTAGGCTATAGCCCATGGGGTCGCAAAGAGTCGGACACGACTGAGCGACTTCACTTCTCCACTTCAAGGTAAATCAAGAAATAGTCATATTATGAGGTTAATTAGCAATATGGAGGTTACCACAACACAGAAGTAGTTCAAAGTAGTTGCCTCTGGGCAGGGGAGGGTAACTCAGAGGATTGTTGCTTTTTGAACCAACTGTACGTAATTCTTCAATGTGGTTTTCTTTCTTTTCTTAAAAATTTTTGACCACACCATACAGCATGTGGGATCTTAGGTCCCTGGCCAGGGATTGAACCTGCACCCCCTGTATTGGAGAGAGAAGTCTTAACCACTGGACTGGTGGGGATTTCCTTGATATGGTTTTTGAAGTTTTTTCCTTTTTTTCTTCAGTATGACAAAGATAGAGGTCTTTTAAAAATCCTCCCTACATTCACATTTTGTTATAGTTACCATTAGCTCTTTTCATCCTTAAAATATATTCCTTAATATGTAGTAATAAAAGCCAACATTTATTGAATCATTGTTATGTGCCATCATTCTTAGCACTGCTTTATTTTCATCATCTCATTTAATCTTCACAGGTAACTTATTGTAACTAGACATCTTGAAAAAGTTGTCTGTGTTCACTATCCACATTTGTTTACCATCCAATCTCTCTTCAACCCGCTCCAGACTGATTTTTGCCACCCAAACTCAGCTGAGACTGCTCTCAGTAAGTTCAGTTCAGTTGATCAGTCATGTCCGACTCTTTGTGACCCCATGAACTGCAGCACACCAGACTTCCCTGTTCATCACCAACTCTCAGAGCTTGCTCAAACTCATGCCCATCAAGTCGGTGATGCCATCCAACCATCTCATCCTCTGTCATCCCCTTCTCATCCTGCCTTCAGTCCTTCCCAGCATCAAGGTCTTTTCCAGTGAGTCAGTTCTTCATATCAGGTAGCCAAAGTATTGGAGTTTCAGCTTCAGCATCAGCCCTTCCAATGAATATACAGGACTTATTTCCTTTAGAATTGACTGGTTTGATCTTTTTGCAGTCCAAGGGACTCTCGAGAGTCTTCTCCAACACCACAGTTCAAAAGCATCAATTCTTCAGCTTTCTTTATGGTCCAGCTGTCACATCCATACATGACTACTGGAAAAACCATAGCTTTGACTAGACAGACCTTTGTTGGTAAAGTAATGTCTCTGCTTTTTTAATATGCTGTCCAGGTTGGTGATAGCTTTTCTTCCAAGGAGCAAACGTCTTTCAATTTCATGGCTGCAGTCACCATCTGCAGTGATTTTGGAGCCCAAGAAAATAATGTCTCATTGTTTCCATTGTTTCCCCATCTATTTGCCATGAAGTGATGGGACTGGATGCCATGATCTTAGTTTTTTGAACGTTGAATATTCAGCCAGCTTTTTCACTCTCTCACCCTCATCAGAGGCTCTTAAGTTCCTCTTCACTTTCTGCCATAAGGGTAGTATTATCTGCATATCTGAGGTTATTGATATTTCTCCCAGCAATCTTGATTCCAGCTTGTGCTTCATCCAGCCCAGGGTTTCTCATGATGTACTCTGCATATAAGATAAATAAGCAAGGTGACAATATACAGCCTGATGTACTCCTTTCCCAATTTGGAAACAGTCTGTTGTTCCATGTCTGGTTCTAACTGTTGCTTCTTGATCCGCATACAGATTTCTCAGGAGGCAGGTTAAGGTGGTCTGATATTCCCACCTCTTTGAGAATTCAACACAGTTTGTTGTGATCCACAGTCAAAGGCTCTCCATAAGGACACCCATGATTTCCCTATTGCTGAAACCGGTTACACTTTCAGTGTCTTAAATGCCACTTCTTTCCTCCTTTGCTTCCACAAGATCACACTGTTTTGGTTTTCTTCCTGCTTCTCTGGTTTCTTGTCAGCCTCCTTTAAGGTACTTTCTTCTACTTAGCTCCTAAATGTTGGGTATGCCTCAGAATTCTTTCTTCAGTCTGCTTTTCCTCTCACTTTATATTCCTTTGGAGTATTCATAGACTTATATCGCTTAAGTTACCACTGATGACACTCAAACCTCCATTTCTATCCCAACAGTTCTTTCTCCTGAACTACAACCACTGTGTACCTGACATCCTGTTTTGTGTGTCCCACTAGGACCTCAACTCAACATGTCCCAGGTGAAATACATCATGTTCTCCCATCTCGCCCCTTATTTTGTGTTTCTCAATGACTCTACCACTATCCACACAGCTGCCCACTTCCAAATGTGAACATCATCCTTGATTCCTTAGCTGCCCTCCACATCTAACAACATCTAAGCATCCATTAAGTTCTATGCAGTCTCCATTTTGGATTTCTATTTATCCTCATCTAGGGGGCCACTACCTTAATTTGCTCCACGCCATCTTTTATTTGGACTATGGCAATGGTCTGCTGATTGGTCTCTCTGCCCTCCTGCTTTGGGCCCTTCCTGAGTGCATTCTTGATTTTGCAGCCAGAGAGATTCTTTTTCGTATGCAAATCTGAACCAGCCTCTTCTCTGCTAAAAATGTTCAATGCACCCTCAACCTGGATTCTTGCTGGCTGCTCACCTCTATCTCAGGCTATTTCCTGCTGGCTCCTGCCACACTGAACAGCTTGCAGCCTCCCCACTCTTTCTCCTGTTTCCAGGCATTTGCAGCCACTGCTCGCTCGGCCTGAGATCACCCCTCTCACCCGCTTCTCTCCTTTGCAGTTCCCATTAGTGCTTCTTGATTCAGCTTCCTCCTTGATTCAGCTTCCTCCTTGGTAGAGGTGTTTTCTGACCACAAAGGCTGTATTGGGTGCTCATTCTGTGCGTTTGCACAGGGCCCTATCATAGCACTTACCACACCACCATTTCTACCTGTATCTTCCCTGTTTCTCTCACTAAAATTGCAAACCTGTAGGGGGTAGATAGTAGATGATTCTTCCTGGCTGACAGCATCCACCCATTGAATGAATTATGAGAGGTGGTACTATGCATTAGAAAGAACATGGAGTCTGGATTCAGACCGACTAGATTTTGGCTTCTTCCTCTTGGTTTTTTCAGTTGTAAGATGCAGATCACAGAGCAGCTCACAGAGCTGCTAGGGAGATGAAATGAGGTACCTAGCACAAGATGTGGCACATTGGAGCCTGGAGTCAAGTGTGTGCTCCCTTACCCAACTCAGAGCAACCTGAGAACCCGGTTTGAGGGGAACAGGATGAATTCAGGGTAGGTCATGCAGAAGGAGAAGCCAGTGGGGAGCAGAGAGTGAGTCGGGCCTGAAGCTGGAGTGGGAGCTGGAGGTACAGGTTTAGGAGTCATCAGCACTCAGTCCTGAGGCCTAGGAGTAAATGAGACTGTACATTGGGGAAGGCTTGGGCCTAGGTTTGCCTTCCCAAAAGAAGGAAGAAGTGTTCTGAGGAATGTTAGAGAAGAACCGGAATAATGAGAGAGAAGCAACAGTGTCACACACTGCAGAGAGGCTGAGGAGAATGTGTCAGTGGGCTTGAACTTAATGAGGTCATTGACGTCCTTGGAAAGACTGTCAGTGTCTGTTTTGTGTGGTTAATCATGTGGGACTTGGAGTTCCACAGCAAAAGCCATCGAACTGATAAGCAGGGAAGGAAGAGCTGAAGACAACAATAGCAGCAAAAACTGTTCATAAAGGCTGAGTTGGGGCACAAGCCAATGCCCAGATGCCAGGGCTCTTCCCCACCTCTCTTAGTCAATAGTCCTTTAAAATATCATTGGTTCATTAATATGAAAACTAAGGCTTAAAGAAGTTAATTAACTTTTTGGAAGTAAGTGACTTCACAGCCCTTGCTCTTAATTGGCCTGCTGGGGGTGGGGCAGTTTGGGGGAGGGGACCTGGAGAAATCAGTCTGGGAGTCAATGGAGAGGTGTGGCAAGGCTTCTGGATAGTTAGGGGATGTTTTATATATATAACATAGCTTCCCTGGTGGCTCAGAGGTTAAAGCATCTGCCTCCAATGTGGGAGACCCAGGTTCAATCCCTGGGTCGGGAAGATCCCCTGGAGAAGGAAATGGCAACCCACACCAGTATTCTTGCCTGGAGAATCCCAGGGACAGAGGAGCCTGGTAGGCTACAGTCCATGGGGTCGCAGAGTCGGACACGACTGAGTGACTTCACTTCACTTCACTTATATATATAATATACTTCCCTGACACTGTGGGCCAAGTCGTGAGTGAAGTTTGCACGCACGCATGCGTGCTAAGTTGCTTACTGTACACCAAAGGCTACATCTAGAGCTGCACAGCTCCACAACATTTCTGCACTCATAGAATGTTCTCCATCTGTGCTGTTGAATACAGTAGCCATTAACCACATGTAGCTACTGAGTACTTGAAATAAGGCTGCTGTGACCAAGGAATCGAACTTTTAATTGTATTTAGTTTATTAGTTAATTTTAATTAGTTTATTTTTAAACATTTTTATTTATTTTCTATTTTTTAGCCACACCATGTGGCATGCAGGATCTTAGTTCCCTGACCAGGGATGGAACTGGCATCCCCTGCAGTGGATGTGCAGCTCCTTAACCACTGGACCACCATGGTAGGCCCTAATTTTAATTAAATTTAAATTTTAAAACAACTCATGAATTTATTGAAAAATTATAAGTATATTTTGAAAAATAGTATTTGTTGCTGTTCAGTCACTAAGTCGTGTCCAACTCTTTGCAACCCCATGAACTGTAGCATGCCAGGCTCCTCTCTCCTTCAGTATCTCCTGGAGTTTGCTCAAATTCATGTCCATTGAGTTGATGATGCTATCTAACCATCTCATCCTCTGCTGCCTTCTTCTCCTTTTGCCTTCAATCTTTCCCAACATCAGGGTCTTTTTCACTGAGTTGGCTCTTCACATCAGGTGGCTAAATTACTGGAGCTTCAGCTTCAGCTTCAGTCCTTCCAATGAATATTCAGGGTTGACTTTCTTTAGGATTGACTGGTTTGATCTCCCTGCAGTCCAAGGGACTCTCAAGAGTCTTCTCCAGCACCACAGTTCAAAAGCATCAATTCTTTGGATAAAACTACTTTTTCAATTAAAAATTTTATTAACATTCAAACTGATATTTGTTGTACATGTAATAATATACACTAGATTTCTAAGACATATGAAAGAAATGAATGTGAAATAGCTCATTAATACTTTTTAATTGGCTACATGTTGAAATGCTAATGTTTTCAATTGTGCTGTGCTTAGTTGCTCAGTTGGGTCCGACTCTTTTCGACCCTTTGGACTGTAGCCTACCAGGCTCCTCTGTCCATGGGATTTTTCAGGCAAGAATACTGGAGTGGATTGCCATTTTCCTCCTCCAGAGGATCTTCCTGATCCAGGGGTCAAACTTGCATCTCCTATATTTCCTGCATTGGCAGGCGGATTCTTTACCTGCTGAGCCATCAGGGAAGCCCCAAAATTTTTGATGTGTTTATTTAAATAAGTATATTATTAAAATTAATTTCACCTGGTTGTAGAAAAAAATTTAATGTGGCTACTAGAAAAATGTTAATTGAACCTATGGTAGGTATTATATTTCCACTGGATAGCTTTGCTCTGAAGGTAGGGTCCTGGTACTAACAGAAGTTTCAGTCAAGTGGTGGAGTTGGAAGGCCTTTCCCCACCTTTTACTATGCTAGTTGTCTCCATTTGTTCTTTCTCTCCATCCTTATTTCTCACACCCCTGAGGTAGGGAAGGGATTAGGTACCTAATCATACCTCTATAAGGTGTTTAATTTTAAAAGACAGCAGAGGTCATGTAGCTGCTTCACATAAAGAAGTGGCTCACTGTAACTGGATTTAAGGCCTCTGAGGCGGGTATTTGGCCTTCTAAAAGTCTCTGTTGATAGGTGTTGGTGGCATCCTTCTTAGATTTCCAAGATTGTCCCGATTTACAGGTTCTGACCATGTAAGTATTCACACTTGTCAAACTTTGAATCCCAGTTTAAAATTCCAAAATGTGTATCTATGGGAAATTATATGTTCTGCTTGTCTATAATACCACTTTATTATTAAAAATGGGCTTTTCTGAGGAGTTGAAGGATACGTGTACTTGCAAACCTGTTTCGCTAAAGCCCCAAATCAGAGCTGGCATTTCTGGGTGACAGAATAAAACACTGACAATTGTACATCTCCAAAGTTGGCTCTTTGGAGCCTCTATTAAAAGGACATGGAGTAGAATCTCTTATTTATTTTTGATTTTAAAACAATGTAGCCTTGGGGAAAACAACAGAGAGAGGGCATTTGGGTACACTCACATTGTTGCTGAGAGGACTAAATGAACTCATATATGTAAGATGCTTGGACCAGTGTCTGAAATACCATGAACCCTCAACTCAGTCAATGTTAACTATTAATATAAAATAGGCACAGGATACTGCTAGCACACACACATTGTTAGAAAACATAAGGTTAGAACAGTCAGACTCCAGGGAGCTGGGTACAGCTGGACCTCAAGAACTTTGGATGCTGCAGGCACTCTCTGTCTCTCGTCTGTGCCTCTGTGTGTGCTGATTTCAGTCTTGCTCACTGCAGATGAGCTTCCTCACGTGGCCAGAAACCAACAACTCCCAAAACTATCTCTTACAATTTCTTCCAACTGGAGAGAGCTTCTTCTGAGTTATAGCTGGAAAAAAAAAAATCCAAGGGAAGGGCTACAGGTGACTTTAGCTTAGCTCAGGTACCCATCCTTAGACCAGCCTACTTTGGTGGTGGGAGTGAGGACATACAAGAGCCTGGTTGCTCCCATGGAAAACCAATGGTTGGAGTTTGGGTAGAGAAATTCCCCAACATAAAGGAGACTGTTGAGCACACCCCTGCCAGACTCAGACGTGTGCTGGGGACTGCCAGAGAAAAGCCTAGCCCCAGCTCAAAAACTGCAGCAAATTGAGCCTGTCATTTAACTGCTTCCATTGCAGCTCATCACTAAGTCCTTTCTTAAAGGGACATTCAAACAACCTATCTCTCCATGGTTGCCAAGGTTTACCCTTTGTGCCATGGATTTACTTCTCCACATAACAGGTTCAGGGAGTAGCTCCTCCATGTTCCTCCATCCTGTAGGGTCTGAGCTTTTGTTAACCATACCCTTCTCTGGCTGGGATTACTGCACTTGTGCTGACCTTGGAACACCGGGTCGGAGTTAGGTATGAACACTGCCTATGCACTTGCTTATTGCTCTGGAGACTATCTCAGAAGGAACAGCCTGGGGGAAAACAAGGAGATCTGGACTATGTCATTGTGGTGTCTTGGGAAAGATAGATCAAAGAAAGTTTTGTAGTATGCAATCAGAAATAAAAGCTGGACTCAGAGTGGACTCTGCACCTCAGCCCAGTAGAGGCTGCAGGTCCCCTGACCCATTGCACCAAATTTCGTGTTTCTGTTCCCATTCTTGTTGCTCACTCCCGGACCTTTAGGGCAACAGTTGGCGCCCAACATGGGGCTGGAGCGAAAGTGAAAATACAGCGACGCAGAACCTGGGACGGTTGAGAGGCCTCTGAAAATTCTCGCTGGTAAGTCTTCAGGCATTCAGGGTTAAAGTGGGAAATGTTGAGAGTGCAGAACACTATCGCCCATATATTTGTTTATTAAGACAGCTCTTGAAAGCGTGAGGAGCTTCTATTAGTGAAGGGCGATTATTAGAATTGTTACAAGCAGTGGATAAATATTGCTGCTGTTTCCCGTCAATAGGGACCTTAGATTTAAAAGTCTGGAAAAAAAATTAATAAAAGTCTGGAAAAACATTGGAGCCAAGTTAAAGAAAGAACATACAAAAGGAACTCTGCTCCCTGTTTATATTTGGAGTACATGGGCATTAATTAAGTCAGTACTGGGACCTTTGCAGACTTCTGATTCTTTTGATGAAAGACATGACGATTCTTTTGAAAAACTTCAAAATCAATATAGGGAGGCCAGTCACTAAATTATGTCCAATCAAGGTTATATACCAAGATTGGGACTGGGCAAAAAATCAACAAGGAAGAATTTATGCTTTGAATGCTCAAGATTTCAAACCTCCCCACCCCCTTTTTAATTGGTGGCTCAGATGGTAAAGCGTCTGCCTGCAATGCAGGAGACCTGGGTTCGATCCCTGGGTCAGGAAGATCCCCTGGAGAAGGAAATAGCAACCCACTCCAGCATTCTTGCCTGAAAATCCCATGGTCGATGGAGCCTCACAGGTTACAGTCCATGGGGTCACAAATAATCAGACACGACTAAGTGACTTTATTTTCTTTCATTTTTCCTTTTCACTAGCGGTCACTGCTCCTATTAATCTTCCTCCACCCACACCTATACCTCTTAATTGGAAAATTGATCAACCTGTGTGGATAGAGCTACTGCTGCTAAGTCACTTCAGTCGTGTCTGACTCTGTGCGACCCCATAGACGGCAGCCCACCCGGCTCCCCTGTCCCTGGGATTCTCTAGGCAAGAGCACTGGAGTGGGCTGCCATTTCCTTCTCCAATGCATGAAAGTGAAAAGTGAAAGTGAAGTCGCTCAGTCTTGTCCCACCCTCAGCGACCCCATGGACTGCAGCCTTCCAGGCTCCTCTGTCCATGGGATTGTCCAGGCAAGAGTGCTGGAGTGGGGTGCCATTGCCTTCTTTGGTGGATAGAGCAGTGGCTTCTAAAACAAGAAAAATTGGATGCTTTACATAAATTAATTAATGAACAGCTTAGCAAGGGACATATTATTGAGTCCTTTAGCCCTTGGAATTCTCCAGTGTTCGTTATACAAAAGAAATCTGGTAAATAAAAAATGCTTACTGATTTGAGAGCTGTTAATGCTGTTATTGTTCCAATGGGTACTTTACAACCTGGTCTACCTAATCCTAGTATGATTCCAAGAAATTGGCATTTGTTTGTTACTGATCCCAAAGATTGTTTTTTCACTATTCCTTTATACCCTGATGATCAACCTACATTTGCCTTTTCAATTCCTTCCATTAATTTAAAGGAGTCACATAAAATATTTCAATGGACTGTGTTACCTCAAGGTATGCTTAACAGTCCCACTATTTGTTGAAATGTTGTAGCCAAGGCTTTACACCCAGATAGCAATTTCCTCATGTATATATCATTAATGATATACTGTGACTACAAAAAAGAGAAATGACATTTTTGACACTGAATGGCCATGATATTCTTTAGACTCTGGAGAAAACTGGTTAAAATAAAATCTTTTTTGAAATTGCAAAACTGGTTCTTCTTACACATGCAGTTAGGAAAAAGTTGACTTGTTAAAATACTTTTTTGGAGCTCCAATTCTGCCTGGGAAACAAAAACAGGCTAGGGAAAAAACCTGAAGTTAGCTCTTATCATGTCCTTGGGATACACAGCCCACTCTATCTGGGATTCCAGCCATAAACAAATTGGTAGAACTCAAACCAAAAAAAAAAAAAAGATGGGGCAAAAAGATATTTTAAATTTCAAGCGAAAAACTGTGTCTGTCTGTCTAAATTTATCTGTGTCTCAGTGTGTGTCTTTGTTTTTGGATAATATGAAGTTAATTTATATATGAGCATTATTTAAATTCAGGTTCACATGAGCTGAAAAATATTCAATATTAAATATCTAACATTGATGTTTGTTTGCTAATCTAATTAAGACATGTCTTATGTCATCAACATTGTGTAATACTTTTATTGTCCCTAGGTTTAAGGTAAACTAAATTTGTCAACAAAAAAGTAATTCTTTATATATATAAATATATATAAGTGAGATGAAAACTTTTAGATAAACTCTATTAAAAATAATTATATTTTAGAAATGTCTATCTAAAATAATCTCTGAGGATTGAGGTAACTTAAATTTCTAGAGTTGTACTAAACTAAATGATAAAAGTTTATTGAATAGCTAGGTCATTTCCAAATAAAGTAAGATTTTAAAACATTAATTACTGAACACTAACTTCCTCTTACAGAAAGTTTCTCTTACAGAAAAACTAAAGAGATTTTGGACTACTAATAAATATGTTCGGTGCCTCCTGAGATGTTCTCTATTAAAAAAAAAAAAAAAAGCAAAAAAGCCAATGTTAAAAAAAAATTAAAACTGGTATTTATGTTCACCAATCTATAAAATGCTAATATACGACAGTTCACGGTTGCTAAAGAAAAGTAAGATGTGTGTTTTTAATAAAAAGTTATAAGGAATGGAGTTACATTCTATTAAGGAAAAAGGAAGTACATCTAAACTGACAAGTGGCTGTTCTCTGAAAGGGCAAATGGAGTGATGAATACAAAAGTGTAAAAGAAGTTTGTGCAAGTGGAAGAGAGTTTTATGCATGATACAAGTTTCTTAAGACATTAAACTGCCTTTGAAATATTTTATTGTTACTTTGACTAAGTTAATAACTATTGTTTCACAATGAATATAAGCTGTTACCAATCTGAAATTTGATTTTTTCTTCCTTTAAAAAAAAAACCAAAATCTTCTTGGAATATGACTTTTGATAATAGACCATATAAATTTCCATCTAAGTGATTCCTAAATTGATGCTTTTGAACTGTGGTGTTGGAGAAGACTCTTGAGAGTCCCTTGGACTGCAAGGAGATCCAACCAGTCCATCCTAAAGGAGATCAGTCCTGGGTGTTCATTGGAAGGATTAATGTTAAAGCTGAAACTCCAATACTTTGGCCACCTGATGCGAAGAGCTGACTTATTTGAAAAGACTCTGATGCTGGGAGGGATTTATATGCTTGTTTTGCTGTTGTGTACCAAAAACTATTAAAAAACTGATAATGGCCCTGTTTATACCAGTAGAACATTCCAACAATTTCTTAAAATTTGATCTATAAAACATTCTACTGATATTCCCTATAATCCACAAAGTCAGGCCATAATGGAGAGGGCTAATTAATCACTTAAATATATAATCCAAAACCAAAAAGGGGGAAATGACATAGGACAATAAACAATATCAAATAAAGCTTTATTTACTCTCAGTTTTTGAATATTTCAACACAAGCTATGGAAACTGCAGCTGAGCGACATTTTCAGGCTAGATCCACAAATACAATTAAGACTGTGATTTGGTGGCAAGATCCACTAACAAATGCTTGGTCAGCAAGAAAGTTAATTACATGGGAAAGAGGGTTTGCTTGTATCCTCCCAGGAGAAGATCTAGAACCTGTGTGGATTCCAGCTCGTAGAGTAAAACTGAGCAGAAACAACCAGTGACTCCAGACAACCTCATCATGGTTATGTTTGCCCTGATAACCATCGCAGTGAGTATACCCCCGGTTTTAGCAAAAGCAAAGAATTATACTTATTGGACATATATACTTAACCCCCCATTACTAAAACCCATTGATTGGGGGGAGGCTATGATCCCCATTTATGTTAATGATTCTTCCTGGATACCAGGACCTGAAGATACACGCCTTCCTCTTGTTTAAAAAGAGGAAGGGGCTCCCTTCAGTGTTACTTATGGGTATGAATCCTGGCCAATTTGTGTAGGACCAGCTACAGGATGTGTTAAATTATCTATGCAAGCCTGGCTGTCCACTAATTCTTTAAATCATAACTACACTAGTGTTCAACTACATCTTCTCGCTGGTCTGAGTTTTGCTTACAACGACTTAGAACCCAGTAATGACACCAAATCAGACAGACCTTTCTGTGAGCATCGCAAGCTGTGGACTGAAAAACAAGATTGTATTCCGTGGGATAATTGCCGCGGGACTGAAGGAGTAATTTTGATTAATGGTTCCTATGGAATTGTATGGGACTGTCCTCTAAGGGGTATGCAGTCTCTAATTGCTCTCATCAAAATCAGTCCTACAATCCTCACAAAAGGCTGTGTTCAGTTCAGTTCAGTTCAGTCGCTCAGTCGTGTCCGACTCTGCGACCCCATGAATCGCAGCATGCCAGGCCTCCCTGTCCATCACAAACTCCCGGAGTTCACTCAGACTCACGTCCATCGTGTCAGTGATGCCATCCAGCCATCTCATCCTCTGTCGTCCCCTTTTCTTCCTGCTCCCAGTCCCTCCCAGCATCACAGTCTTTTCCAATGAGTCAACTCTTCGCATGAGGTGGCCAAAGCACTGGAGTTTCAGCTTTAGCATCATTCCTTCCAAAGAAATCCCAGGGCTGATCTCCTTCAGAATGGACTGGTTGGATTTCCTTGCAGTCCAAGGGACTCTCAAGAGTCTTCTCCAAAACCACAGTTCAAAAGCATCAATTCTTCGGCGCTCAGCCTTCTTCACAGTCCAACTCTCAAGGTGCATAAAGTCTTTGACCATACTAACATTACCACTCATTCAGATCATCCAATTATATGGCATGGTAATGACATGTCACCCCCCGTTTCCACAATTGAATCAAGGAAGAGGGCAAAGGGAGATTTGGAAATTTACTTTAAGTCTTAAAAAATTCCAAGTTTGGGATGGACATTATTCCAATAAAACTAATTATTCATTGACATTTAATACCAGTACAAACTGGACATTTTCTATTCAGGCTTGTGTGAGAGATCTTATGTGCTCTTGAAAGGAACAGTTTCTATCAATGAAAGTGTACAGAAACTTTCTTGCCAGGATTGCAAATTATATACTTGCTTATATTCTTCACTTTATAATTCTAATTACTCATTTGTTGTATTAAAAAGGAGACTGGGAATATGGCTTCCAGGAAATCAAACCAGACCTTGGGAAGGCTCCCCTGAAATACATGCTCTTTTAAAGGTTATAAGGAAAGTACTGCAACATTCCAAAAGGTTTACTGGACTCCTTATAGCACTATTGTGGGAATTATTGCTATAGCCACAACCACAGCAGTAGCCAGGGTGGCACTGCATCAAACTATACAAACGACTACATTTGTATAGTAGTGGCACCAAAATGCAAGTTCTGCCTGGGGAAGTCAAACCCACATCGACCAAAAAATTAATGGACGATTGACTGATTTAGAAAATACAGTTCTACTAGGGGACAAAGTGCAAAATTTCAAATTACAGATTCATCTTCAGTGTGATTGAAATATCTCTTCATTTTGTGTCACACATAAGTATAATCAAAGTACATATACTTGGGATCAATTATCTAAACTTTGAGAGGAAACATTCGTAATAATCTATCCACTTCCAGCTGTCTCAGACAGTAAAGAATCCACCTACAATGCAGGAGACCTGGGTTCGATCCCTGGGTTGGGAAGATCGATAGATTATTACAAATGTTTCCTCTCAAAGTTTAGATAATTGATCCCAAGTATATGTACTTTGATTATACTTATGTGTGACACAAAATGAAGAGATATTTCAATCACACTGAAGATGAATCTGTAATTTGAAATTTTGCACTTTGTCCCCTAGTAGAACTGTATTTTCTAAATCAGTCAATCGTCCATTAATTTTTTGGTCGATGTGGGTTTGACTTCCCCAGGCAGAACTTGCATTTTGGTGCCACTACTATACAAATGTAGTCGTTTATATAGTTTGATGCAGTGCCACCCTGGCTACTGCTGCGGTTGTGGCTATAGCAATAATTCCCACAATAGCTGCTATAGAGTGCCTGATGAACTATGGAATGAGTTCGTGACATTGTACAGGAGACAGGGATCAAGACCATGCCCATGGAAAAGAAATGCAAAAAAGCAAAATGGCTGTCTGCAGAGGCCTTACAAATAGCTGTGAAAAGAAGAGAAGTGAAAGGCAAAGGAGAAAAGGAAAGATATAAACATCTGAATGCAGAGTTCCAAAGAATAGCAAGAAGAGATAAGAAAGCCTTCCTCAGTGATCAATGCAAACAAATAGAGGAAAACAACAGAATGGGAAAGACTAGGGATCTCTTCAAGAAAATCAGAGATACCAAGGGGACATTTCATGCAGAGATGGGCTCGAGAAAGGAAATGGTATGGACCTAACAGAAGCAGAAGATATTAAGAAGAGATGGCAAGAATACACAGAACTGTACAAAAAAGATCTTCATGACCCGGATAATCATGATGGTGTGAACACTCACCTAGAGCCAGACATCCTGGAATGTGAAGTCAAGTGGGCCTTAGAAAGCATCACTATGAACAAAGCTAGTGGAGGTAATGGAATTCCAGTTGAGCTATTCCAAATCCTGAAAGATGATGCTGTGAAAGTGCTGCACTCAATATGCCAGCAAATTTGGAAAACTCAGCAGTGGCCACAGGACTGGAAAAGGTCAGTTTTCATTCCAATCCCAAAGAAAGGCAATACCAAAGAATGCTCAAACTACCGCACAATTGCACTCATCTCACACGCTAGTAAAGTGCTGCTCAAAATTCTCCAAGCCAGGCTTCAGCAATATGTGAACTGTGAACTTCCTGATGTTCAAGCTGGTTTTAGAAAAGGCAGAGGAACCAGAGATGAAATTGCCAACATCCGCTGGATCATGGAAAAAGCAAGAGAGTTCCAGAAAAGCATCTATTTCTGCTTTATTGACTATGCCAAAGCCTTTGACTGTGTGGATCACAATAAACTGTGGAAAATTCTGAAAGAGATGGGAATACCAGACCACCTGATCTGCCTCTTGGGAACTTTGTATGCAGGTCAGGAAGCAACAGTTAGAACTGGACATGGAACAACAGACTGGTTGCAAATAGGAAAAGGAGTCCGTCAAGGCTGTATATTGTCACCCTGCTTATTTAATTTCTGTGCAGAGTACATCATGAGAAACGCTGGACTGGAAGAAATACAAGCTGGAATTAAGATTGCCGGGAGAAATATCAATCACCTCAGATATGCAGATGACACCACCCTTATGGCAGAAAGTGAAGAGGAACTAAAAAGCCTCTTGATGAAAGTGAAAGAGGAGAGTGAAAAAGTTGGCTTAAAGCTCAACATTCAGAAAACGAAGATCATAGCATCCGGTCCCATCACTTCATGGGAAATAGATGGGGAAACAGTGGAAACAGTGTCAGACTTTATTTTTCTGGGCTCCCAAATCACTGCAGATGGTGACTGCAGCCATGAAATTAAAAGACGCTTACTCCTTGGAAGGAAAGTTATGACCAACCTAGATAGCATGTTCAAAAGCAGAGACATTACTTTGCCAACAAAGGTTCGTCTAGCCAAGGCTATGGTTTTTCCTGTGGTCATGTATGGATGTGAGAGTTGGACTGTGAAGAAGGCTGAGCGCCGAAGAATTGATGCTTTTGAACTGTGGTGTTGGAGAAGACTCTTGAGAGTCCCTTGGACTGCAAGGAGATCCAACCAGTCCATTCTGAAGGAGATCAGCCCTGGGATTTCTTTGGAAGGAATGATGCTAAAGCTGAAACTCCAGTGCTTTGGCCACCTCATGCGAAGAGTTGACTCATTGGAAAAGACTCTGATGCTGGGAGGGATTGGGGGCAAGAGGAGAAGGGGATGACAGAGGATGAGATGGCTGGATGGCATCACTGACTCGATGGACGTGAGTCTCAGTGAACTCCGGGAGTTTGTGATGGACAGGGAGGCCTGGTGTGCTGCGATTCATGGGGTCGAAAAGAGTCGGACACGACTGAGCGACTGATCTGATCTTATCCTTAGATATTACAAGGCTACTATTTCTATTATGCAAAATGTTCACTTTACAATTACTCCCAGAAACTGCTTTATTTAAAGAAATTGAGGAAAGCTTACATAAACTTAACCCCATGATGTGGATTAAAACTTTAGGGGGAGGATTACTTGGTACTATAATGTCAGGATGTATATTTTTAACTGTTTTGTGTCTAGTCCTCAGATGCACAAGAAAAACCATCTGAGAACTGATGAAGAAAAAAGTTGTTCAGACAGCGTAAATACTCCTGCAAAAACAAGAAGGGGGAGATGTAGTGGGAATTCCTAATAATGTACTTTCACAGCCTTGAGAAATTTCACAGAAATAGCACCTAGAAAAACAGCATATATTAAGAAACTGTGTTAATGATTACTTTTCATGTTTTTCTTAGAATAATAGCCTTGTTACAAACCCCAAGGCCAGACCAGAAGGGAGTATGACTGGGATCATGAAATCATGGACCATGGAACACCAGGTTGGCGTTAGGTATGAACACTGCCTACACACTTGCTGACTGTTCCCAAGACTATCCCAGAAGGGAACGGCCTGGGGTAAAAACAAGGAGATCTGGACTATGTCAATGCAGTGTCTTGGGAAAGATAGATCAAAGAAAGTTTTGTAGTCTGCAATCAGGAATAAAAGCTGGACTTAGACTGGACTCTGCACCTCAGTCCAATAGAGGCTGCAGAGACCCATTGTACCAGATTTCGTGTTCTGTTTCCATTCTCGTCGCTCGCTCCCGGACCTTTAGGGCAACACTTACGGTTGCAGTTCAGTGACAGATTGCCAAGAGGCACCCATGTGGGTCCCCTGATTTCCACACATAGTCTTCCTCTCTCCCATTGTATAGCGGGAGCCCTGCCTCCACTTGCTGATCAGGGACAATGACCACTCCCAAGATTGTGACTCTTCTTCCAGTCTGTTGCTCCTCAGACGCAGGAATCCAAAGTGCCCAGGCAGCAGCCATAGTTGGTCATTTGCTATGTTCAATGGCAATCGTACACTCCCTGACCAGGCCCTCCAACCCTGCAGAGTCCAGAGCTGCTGGAATAGGAAACAGAAAATCCTCCAGTGAGGTGAAGGTAAGTGGAGCTACTTCTGCTTCCACTTCTTGGTTCCTAGGCACAGATTTCCTTCCTACTGGGGACACAGCACTATATAGAGACCTCTGATTCAGTGCATATACTGCATCCAGGAGCAATGCCCAGTTCTTAAAAGTCTTGCCTCCAATATAGCATTTCAGCTATGCTTTCATCAGGTCATTCCTTCACTCTATCAGGTCAGCAGCTTCTGGTGCTGCCATGAATCACAAGGTCCTGGCCCAAATACCCACAGCTCATTTATTCAGAACAGGGTCCTCTGGTCATATCTTAGGTTGTGTGGGATACTATGCTTGTGGATCAAATACTCTGTAAGCCCCTGGATACCTGTGCAGTGGTAATGGCTGCAACTCTGATGTTAGGAAAAGCAAATCCATATTCAAATAAATGTCCATTTATGTGAGAATGAACTTGTCTTCTGGGATGCCAGGGACCCAATTATTCTACTTATAACCGGTCGGCCTCCTCAAGGAAGAAAGCCATATGAGAGGCTGGGCTTTGGTCTCTGACAGGTTGGATATTCAGAGGCAGTAACTATGAGGTCGTCCTTTGTGTGCATGCTAAGTCCCTTCAGTCGTGTCCAACTCTTTATGACTGCATGGACTGTAGCCCATGAGGCCATTGGGTCCATATGTAGCTTCTGTCTCTGCCATTGTGGCCACTCTGTTCATGCGCCCATTGTGCCAATTCCAGTGACAAAGCTTGCACCTACAATCAAGCTGACTCATCTGTAACAAGATTGGCCTTTTTCCTCCTCCTTTAGCTGATCATACTGGATGTCCCCCTGGCCACAGAGGTGAGCTAAGGGAGGAACACTATTGCTCTTAGCAGGTCCAGTATATCCCAGTCAAGTTATTTAACCACAAGTATCAATTTGGCAGCCAGAAGAGGAGGTGGCATAGCACCAGGGAAGGGATTGGTTGCCTGTGCCATCCTACACAGGGAGGGGCAGGCCACAGGAGGGGGCTCAGGAGAGTCTGCAGAGCCACTGTCTTTGAGGGTATCCACTGAGATGTTATCATTCCATGTTTCAGGACTGCAGGTTTTCTCAACCAGAGTATAATGGACCTGCGACGTCTGAGCATTCAACTGTTTGGGGGGCTCCTAACTATCAGATCCTGAGTTTACTCCTCGGTGTGCTAACTCTTCTACTTTCTAAGCTACCAAAGAGATCTTCTGGCTCTTGTATTTACCTGTAACTGTTTGTTAATTGCCCTCCATTTCCAATTATTCCTCTGTAAGATGTCAATGCAACTTTTTAATTCCCGACCAATTCCATTACCCTTATGCTTAATCACATGCATTTAAAAAGGCTTGAATCATCTCACCAGCCAGGGCATTCCGCACTGGGATGGCACTCTCTCAAGTCACTACTGGTGATATTTTTAGCAACTGGGCTACCACTTGTGGCTGAGACTATCCATGACCACATACCACTTGGACGGGGGAATCCTCCTTGACAGCAGGGAGGTATGTGGTCTAGTCCTCAAACTGAGTTTGTCATTTTAGTCCACTTCCAGAACCACTTGTGTCAGTGGGTCCTCTGGGCAGCAGATATCAAGGCAGGGTTAGAAACTCAAGAGGTTTATTGCTGATAACACCTATTAAAGGACAAAAGGGAAAAGGAGCAGGAGTAGTCAGGATAAATCTTTAGAGCGTGATACAGGTCTGACACCTGGAAAGGAGAAGGGAAAGGAAGAAAGACAGAATAGTAAGAGCCTTAAACTGAAGTATGGCTTTGACAAAATCTTGGCCATGCTTAGTTACCTATCTATCACCTCCCAGCCTATTTCAGGTGAAATAGACTGGGCGCTTCCTGGAGATGGTGGCTCTGGTGCGTAGTAACTGGAGGACAGAGGAGGGCTTCTGAGGTTTCGGTAATGATCTGTTTCTTAGTCTGGGTTTCATGTGTGTGGTCATTTTATAAAATTTTATCAAGCCCAGCTTTTATTTGTGAACTTTCATGAATATATGGTATATTTCTATTTTTTTTAAGTATTTTTTCTTAGGAAACTTAAATTTCCATCGGTGTAGGACCTGTTACATAAATTATAGGACAGTCATACAATGGAATGATGAAATGGTTTTAAAATGATGATGAAAATCTATATTTACTGGTACTAAAGTATGTTTGTGATATAGCATTTTTAAATTAAAAAAAGTGACAAAAGATATGTTCAATATGAAGCCTTTTACCAAAAATGTAATAAGGCATATTTTTGTACTTAAAGGATTATGGGTATTTTACATAAAATATTAATAGTGGTTACTTTGGACAGTATATTAATGATTATTATTTTATCTTTTTAATGTAGTTTTTAAATTTTTATAATGAAAATTTAATACTTTTCTAGTCAGATCTCTTCCCCAAAAAGCATTTAAAAATAAATAAATTGGCCTATGTTTTAAAATAAGTAATGAATCTATCTTTCAAGGCTCACACTGAGCATCTACAATGAACAGAACTTTGTGCTAGGTTTTTACAGAAATTAAAAAAAATTTTTTTTTAATTTTTTTATGAGGATAAACTTTGGGAGTTTATCCTCTTCTTAGAGAGGTGACAGACACACACAGAATTAGAGAGTTAGTTTACAGTCAACAGCCAGGTTATGAGATCCTATCCTTTAGGGTAGGGAACAAAAGCTTTTTTTTTATTGGGACTTCCCTAGTGGTCCAGTGGCTAAGACTGCACACTCTGAGTGCAGGGGGCTGGGTTTGATCCCTGGTCAGGGAACTAGATCCCATATGCCACAACTAAGACCTGATGCAGCCAAATAGATAAGCTTTTTTTTTTTTAAAAAAAAGCTTATTTATCTATGTGCACCCAGGGTCTTTTGGCATCACCTGGAATATGATATTGAAGTTCCATATGTATTGAAGATATTAATGAATAATAGATTAATTTAAAAAAAAGAATGTCAGATGAGTAAAAGGCATTTGGGACTAGGGAATTGTATGGGATGGCTACAGAACTGGCAATGTCATCCATAATCATGCTTCAGCCTGAATCCTTACCTCCTACCCTTACTTCTTTCATGAGTTTTAGACAAATATTTATAACAGCAAACCTGATGCTGATACCTGGCTGTTCCAAAGACTCCTGCAATGTTCAAGGTTGAACTCATTTTCCCACCAATCCTGTTCTTCCTTCTCCTGCTGCTAATGCCACTCAGACCAGAATCCATAGAAGTCATCTTGGACTTCATCTTCTCCCTCAGTTTTCACATTCAGTTTGTTATTAAAATGTTATTTCTACTTCTTGGATCACTTTGGAATTTCGACTTTCCTCCCCTCCAGTTTCTTCCCTCTGGTCATTCTACCTTATTATCTGTTGTCTCTGTCATTGCTAAGTTGATTTTTCTATAATAAAATGCAAATTTAATCATAATTCTCTTGCTTAGGGTTGTCTAATACCTCTTTGCTTCTGTTGTAAAACCCACACCCTTTGATTAGCTTGGCTTACACTGTCTTCCACAATTGGTCCTTTCTACCTTGTCCATCTCCCTGCAAGGCTGGGAGCTTCTGGTGTTGGGGATTATATTCTCTTCATCTTCATCATTCCAGTGCCTAACACAGCTTTAAGAACCCAATAAAGTTTTCCTAAATGAGTGGATGAAGAGGTAAGCCCTGAAGTAGGCTTTGAAGTTTGGGCTAAGTGGATAAAATATAGATAGAGGATCTAATCTGGATCCTTTACACAATTATTGAGTTCCTAAGGTGAGCTTATTGATGAAAGACATTCCTTGTCATTAATTTTTGTATCTCCATAACCTTGCAATGTTTAGCATATAATAGATGTTCAATACATATTGGATTAATTAATCAATAAATTGATGAATGTTATTGTGTATTTAGCCAAGTGAGTATTTCTTTGGGGAAATGTAATGCTTAATTAACTACAGAGCAACTTATTTGGGGAACAGATGAAAACTCCATTAATACTTTGTGACAAGGCTACTATGCTGGCCAGATATCTGAGCAAACAGATGGCCCTGAAGGCAATTTAATAGGGCATATTTTTTATTGACCAGAATAGGGACCTGCTGTTGAAGAGGACACCTGCCTTCCTGAGGTCAGCAGCATCAGCATTAGATTTAATAACTGTAACCAGATCTGGCTACAGGTGCTGCCAGCACAGGGCTATCCCAAGGTGTCATTCAGTTCAGTTTAGTTCAGTTGCTTGGCCGTGTCCGACTCTTTGCAACCCCATGGACTGCAGCACGCCAGACCTTCCTGTCCATCTCCAACTCCCAGAGTTCACTCAAACTCATGTCCATTGAGTTGGTGATGCCATTCAACCATCTCATCCTCTGTCATCCCCTTCTCCTCCTGCCTTCAGTCTTTTCCAGCATCAGGGTCTTTTCAGTGAGTCAGTTCTTCGCATAAGGAGGCTAATTTTGGATAAATACCTCCTGGAGGCTTTTAGTATTTCAAAATGAAGACTGTATGCTCTAAGAAGTCATAAAAATTACTGGAGTTTCCATTTTCAGTAGATAGTTAAACTCATATCTTTTATAGTTTGGACATGTAATGGACATGTTGACATTAATACTTATATTGAGGTTTAGAAGTCAAATATTTTACTAAGAACTTGTAAAGGTCCTAGGAACTTGCTTCCAAAATACCGTGTTATAAAAAGTGACCCTGGTGCAATATAATCACTCCTTTCGGAGAACTTGCAAGTAAATTTAGTTAGTTAAAGCTTCTGCCAGCATGATTCTAGCCCAGGGAATAACAAGGATATCTTCGGTTGCCAGTTGATCTTATCTGCTGCTTCTCCTGCTGCCTAATTTGGAGAAACTCCATTTTGCTGCATGTTCAAGTCTCTGGATTATTGTACCCTTGGACTTTTTTTCTCCATGTATTTGTTTCTCTGGAGCTTTTGAGGAAACTTCGTGGTCTGTGATATAGTGCCTTTTACTCAAACTACAACAGGGTAAGCTGGTTAAAATATCAACAGTCAAGACTTTGTAAAGATTTTTTTTTTCTTGACAGAAAGGGTATTAATCAACTCATTAGTTAAATGAAGAGATTAAAACTTAATAACAGCCTTGGCTAATCTTCCATCATTAAGTTGGAATGTGGCTAAAGGCTTTCTACTGTCATGCCAACACAAAATGCTTTTCTTGCTTCCGGTTTAACTAGCTAGTAACTTCAACAAATAAAGCTTAAATCTTAAATTGAGATGGTTTTCTTTTGGCCCTCTAGGGCAGAAAATGGAGAAACAAAAAGGAAGAAGACCAATTTATTCATCCTGGTCACCAAGAGGCTTAGAGCTTTAGGGAAATATTTCCCCAGAGATGATATGATGGAAGGAAAGTTATGACTAACCTAGATAGCATATTCAAAAGCAGAGACATTACTTTGCCAACAAAGGTCTGTCTAGTCAAGGCTATGGTTTTTCCAGTAATCATGTATGGATGTGAGAGTTGGACTGTGAAGAAAGCTGAGCACTGAAGAAGTGATGCTTTTGAACTGTGGTGTTGGAGAAGACTCTTGAGAGTCCCTCGGACTGCAAGGAGATCCAACCAGTCCATTTTAAAGGAGATCAGTCCTGGGTGTTCTTTGGAAGGAATGATGCTAAAGCTGAAACTCCAGTACTTTGGCCACCTCATGCGAAAGAGTTGACTCATTGGAAAAGACTCTGATGCTGGGAGGGATTGGGGGCAGGAGGAGAAGGGGATGACAGAGGATGAGATGGCTGGATGGCATCACTGACTCGATGGACATGAGTTTGAGTGAACTCCAGGAGTTGGTGATGGACAGGGAGGCCTGGTGTGCTGCAATTCATGGGGTCGCAAAGAGTCGGACATGACTGAGTGACTGAACTGAACTGAACAGTCCTCTAGAAAATTAATAAGGCTAAGGCAACTTGATTTTTAATGCTTCTGCAGTCTTAGCATAGTGGCTTTGTATAGCCCTGAGCTATGTGTTTAAGTGCAAATTAAAATGTCAAAGTGGACCTCTACACATCACCCCTTCCTGCTGTTTTAAAAATCGTTTCTTTCTTAATGTGGCTAAAGGCTTTCTACTGTCATGCCAACACAAAATGCTTTTCTTGCTTCTGGTTTAACTAGCTAGTAACTTCAACAAATAAAGCTTAAATCTTAAATTGAGATGGTTTTCTTTTGGCCCTCTAGGGCAGAAAATGGAGAAGTTTTCAGACTAACAACTTTATTTGAAAACAATTTGAAATGCCTCTGAGTAATTATGAGCAAGGGCTTCTCAGGGGTAAAGGGGTTCAGTGGTAAAGAATCTGCCTGTCAATTCAAGAAGATGCAAGAGATGCGAGTTTGATCCTTAGGTTGGGAAGATCCCCTGGAGGAGGAAATGGCAATCCACTCCAGTATTCTTGTCTGGAAAATACCAAGGACAGAGGAGCCTGGTGGGCTACAGTTCCTGGGGTCACAAAGAGTTGGTCACGACTGAGTGACTAAGACTGCAGGCATGCAATTATGAGCAAAGCTGGTCATCTGGTACTCTCTCAACGTTAGTCAGGAGCAAATGCAGCCTTCTTGGAGTTTGATACCTATGAATATCCATGAGGAGCAAGGTATCCTAGTGGTTAAAAGCACCAGTTCTGAAATCTGATGTACTGGGTTTGAGTCCTAGGTCCACTGCTCACTAGTTATGACTTGTGTAAGTTAATTAAAATCTCATTGGTTAAGTAGTGAAAGTTTCTCAGTCGTGTCTGACTCTTTGCAACCCCATGGACTATACAGTCCGTCGAATTCTCCAGGCCAGAATACTGGAATGGGTAGCCTTTCCCTTCTCCAGGGGATCTTCCCACCTAGGGATTGAACCCAGGTTGGTGGATTCTTTACCAGATGAGCCACAAGGAAAGCCCAAGAACACTGGAGTGGGTAGCCTATCCCTTCTTCCCAACCCAGGAACCGAGTCAGGGTCTCCTGCATTGCAGGCAGATTCTTTACCAACTGAGCTATCAGAGAAGCCCATTGTGTTAAAAGGGAACAATAATAGCACCTACTAGCCTAACACAGTGCTTGGCACAATAGCAAGTGCTTGGTAAATCTAATTAGCAATAATAATAATAAGCCGTGGCAGCAGAAAAACCTTTCACCTACAAGATTTTGTACTAAGTTTCGAGAATACAAAAGTATGTAAGATATGTGTTCCATCCTTCTCAGGCTGATTAGAGAGAAAGGATACATATACACATATGTTTATTAGACATATATATTAATAATAAGTTGAGCATCACAGCTGTGAGTGGGTGAAGGGAAGGTTTGTTGAGGAAGAAAGACAGGAGCTTGACCTTGGAGGAAGGGCAGGATCCAGATATGTTGACTACAAGACTGGGTGCATTCTCAGAGCTGTCAAAATTGCATAACTGACTCTTCTTGTCAATCTCCTTGAACATCTCAGGCACTTCAAAGGCTAAGAATTCATGGGGCAGGGAGGTAGGGGCAGTTAAAAGGTCTTTGGCTGTTTTTGTTTTTAAACTGGATGTTTTCAGTTTGGTCATTTGAAAACAAAGATTTGTTGCTAGCTTAAAAATACTACTTTTCCTTAAGTAAATATTTTCTAGAATGAAGAATGGAAATAATCCTCTGCCACAAGAAAAAAATATGCTATATTTTTGCTCTCTCGCCTCCCCGCTTCCAAGATGACCAAGAAAAGAAGGAACAATGGTCATGCCAAAAAGGGCCACGGCCACATGCAGCCTATTCACTGCACCAACTGTGCCCGATGCATGCCCAAGGATAAGGCCATTAAGAAGTTCATCATTAAGAACACTGTAGAAGCTGCAGCCGTTAGGGACATTTCTTTCTTTTTTTTTTTTTAACTTTAAAATGTTTAATTTCATATTGGAGTATAGTGCCTTTACATTGTTGTGTTAGTTTCAGGTGTATAGCAAAATCATTCAGTTATATATATATATATACATACATCTATTCTTTTTCAGATTCTTTTCCCATATAGGTTATTACAGAGTATTAAATAGAGTTCCTTGTGCTATACAGTAGGTCCTTGTTGATTATCTATTATACTTATTAGTGTATATATGTTAATCCCAACCTCCTAATTTATCCCTCCCCCTGCCTTTCCTCTTTGGTAACCATAAGTTTGTTTTCTAAGTCCGTGAGTCGTTTCTGTTTAGTAAATAAGTTCATTTGCATTATTTTTTAGATTCTACGTATAAGTGATATCATATTGTATTTGTCTTTCTCTGTCTGACTGACTTCACTTAGTATGATAATCTCTAGGTCCATCCTTGTTGCTGCGTGCATGCGTGCTAAGTCACTTCAGTGCTGTCTGACTCTTTGCAACCTTATGAGCTGTAACCTGCCAGCTCCTCTGTCCATGAGATTCTCTAGGCAAGTATGCTGGAGTGGGTTGCTGTGCACTCCTCCAGGGGATCCCCTGACCCAGAATCAATATAGTGAAAATGAGTATACTACCCAAAGCAATCTCCCTATCAAGCTACCAACGGTATTTTTCACAGAACTAGAACAAATAATTTCACAATTTGTATGGAAATACAAAAAACCTCGAATAGCCAAAGCAATCTTGAGAAAGAAGAATGGAACTGGAGGAATCAACCTGCCTGACTTCAGGCTGTACTACAAAGCTACAGTCATCAAGACAGTATGGTACTGGCACAAAGACAGAAATATAGATCAATGGAACAAAATAGAAAGCCCAGAGATAAATCCATGCACCTATGGACACCTTATCTTTGACAAAGGAGGCAAGAATATACAATGGATTAAAGACAATCTCTTTAACAAGTGGTGCTGGGAAAACTGGTAAAAGAATGAAATCACTTGTAAAAGAATGAAACTAGAACACTTTCTAAAACTATACACAAAAATAAACTCAAAATGGATTAAAGATCTAAACATAAGACCAGAAACTATAAAACTCCTAGAGGAAAACACAAGCAAAACACCCTCCAACATAAATCAAAGCAGGATCCTCTATGACCCACCTCCCAGTGTATTGGAAATAAAAGCAAAAATAAACAAATGGGACCTAATTAAACCTAAAAGCTTTTGCACAACAAAGGAAACTGTAAGCAAGGTGAAAAAGAGCCGTCAGGGACATTTCTGAAGCGAGTGTTTTCAATGCCTATGTGCTTCCCAAACTATATGTGAAAATACATTATTGAGTGAGTTGTGCCATTCACAGCAAGGTAGTCAGGAATCGCTCTCAGGAAGCCTGGAAGGACCGAACACCTCCACCCCGATTTAGACCTGTGGGTGCTGCCCCACATCCTCCACCAAAGCCCATGTAAGGATCCAAGTCCTTAAAGACTGAAGAAATACTGGTTTCTCTGAAAAGACAATAAAATGGAAATTATACTTTATGTAGCATGTTGAATATATGTTGCCAGATGGAGTGGGGGTTGTGTGCATCTTATTTCGGTCTTTGGTCTCCCCAGTTTGCATAGCTTAGGGTGGGGGTGAGGAATTAGGGCATCTATGTTTGATTAATTTAGCCTGGCAAATGGCTTAACCTGGTGTCTTAAAAATGAGGAGGAAACTAGCAGAGTGAGGAGTGCATCAGGAAGTGACTTAGACTAAGGTGTGCATTCCTCTTGTGGCAACATGTTCAAATCAGTCGCTCAGTTGTGTCTGACTCTTTGCGACCCCATGAATCGCAGCACGCCAGGCCTCCCTGTCCATCACCAAATCCTGAAGTTCACCCAAACTCATGTGCATCAAGTCGGTGATGCCCATCCAGCCATCTCATCCTCTGTCGTCCCCTTCTCCTCCTGCCCACAATCCCTCCCAGAATGAGGGTCTTTTCCAATGAGTCAACTCTTCACATGAGGTGGTCAAAGTATTGGAGTTTCAGCCTCAGCATCAGTCCTTCCAATGAACACCCAGGACTAGTCTCCTTTAGGATGGACTGGTTGGATCTCCTTGCAGTCTAAGAGTCTTCTCCAGCACCACAGTTCAAAGGCATCAATTCTTCAGCACTCAGCTTTCTTCACAGTCCAACTCTCACATCCATACATGACCACTGGAAAACATGAAGACTTTAATAAAAGTCCACAACTTGAATAGCATAAGGGGATCTGTATTCAGGTCCTTAACCTCGTCAAGTTTACCTGCTTACCTTGATCTGCTGCTAAGCCAATCACTCAGCCTTCATCTTTCTGTGGTACATTGCTCTATGGGGTGACAATGCCCTGAATGCCAGGCATTTGGAGAAATTTGTGGAAGTCCCACAAGAGGGGAAAGAGAGGAGTTGGTGCAAAAAGTCTGGTAAAAGGCTGGAGTCTGTGTGACAACCGCTCATTTGTTCCAGAATTCAGAAATTAGAGGGTTCCCAGCTAGGAACACACAGTTGACCCTTTAACAACATGGGTTTAACTGCAGGGGGTGGGGGTTGTTTTGTTTTCAGTAAATACATACTACACGATCCACAGTTGGTTGAATCCTCAAGTGTGAAAGTACAAACAGATACAAAAGGCTAACTCTAAAATTAATCATATGAGGATTTTTGAAGAGATGGTGCCCCTAACCAATGCTTTGTTCAAGGGTCAAATGTACGTGTATATTTGAAAAATTAATATGTAAATAGTTTGCTAAGGACTTTGCTGGTTAGGTTATATGATTTTTTCCTTAAGGTAAACGAGTAGCTTGGAAGTTTTGATTAAAGTACATATTGATCTGGGAAAGAAAGCTGAGTGCCAAAAAATTGATGCTTTTGAACTTCGGTGTTGGAGAAGACTCTTGAGAGTCCCTTGGACTGCAAGGAGATCCAACCAGTCCATTCTAAAGGAGATCAGTCCTGGGTGTTCATTGGAAGGACTGATGCTAAAGCTGAAACTCCAATACTTTGGCCACCTTATGCGAAGAGTTGACTCACTGGAAAAGACTCTGATGCTGGGAGGGATTGTGGGCAGGAGGAGAAGGGGATGACAGAGGATGAGATGGCTGGATGGCGTCACCGACTTGATGGACATGAGTTTGGGTGAACTCTGGGATTTGGTGATGGACGGGGAGGCCTGGCGTGCTGTGATTCATGGGGTCATAAAGAGTCAGACACGACTGAGCGACTGAATTGAACTGAACTGAACTGTTCTGGGGGAAAAAAATTATGCTATATTTTATAGTAAAAGTATAAACATGCCTACCTTTCTTTGAGATAACATAAGCAGATATATCCTTGGTCCTGAGATATAATAAAAACTCTGGACTATTCAAGTTTATGAACAGCTTAATAAATCATGCTTAAGGAAAAGTGTGTGGTCCAATTTAGTCCAGGGGAAATATGATAGTGTGTGATGAGGGTGACAGCAGTGAAGAGGGGGAGAAGTATATAGATTCATTTTTACAGACAGCCTATTTTAGACATGATATATTGAAGCTAATAGATAATATTTTCCAAAAAGACTCTTCTCTAGAGACAATAAAGATATTTGGTGCTCTATCATAACCAGAAACTTAATCAAAAGATAGTAAAAAAAAAAAAAAACAAAACAAACAATGACATGCTGCTGGTGGAGCTACTAAAATATCTTATCTTGAAACCATACTCATTCATTTATTCTTTTATTCATTAAAAAATTAATATATTATGTTTCTTTCTATGTGCCATGCAGTATGTGTTAGGTATTGCATATCCAATTGTGAATAAAATAGATGTTTCCTTCTCTCATGGAACTGGAAGAAGACAGACAATAAAATATCACTATATAATTGTATATTTATCCATTTATTCCAAGAACTAATTCTTTTAAGAATTTTTCTGATGTGGATCATTTTTAAAGTCTTTGTTGAACTTGCTACAATATTACTTCTGTTTTCTATTTTTTGGTTTTTTGGCCCCAAGGCATGTGGGATCTTAGTTCCCTGACCAGGGATCAAACCCGTATCCCCTGCATTGAAAGGCAAAGTCTTTTTTTTTTTTTTTTTTCACACTATAGCATGTTTAATGAACTTGCAAAAGAGAAAACAGGTCAAAGGAAGGTGGAGAAAGTTTCCCTTTTCATTAGAACCTAGGGGCTCCGTAATCATCTGGCATCCGCTCAATGTTGTGCCTATGGTTAGAAATGTACATGATGGGAACTCCAGGGATCTTCCAGATTCTTCATTTAAGGTCCCGGTCAACTGTGGCCACAGTTGTGCTAACACTTGTGCTGAGTTACTCTTTGTACTAAGCAGTCATCTGCATAGATTCCTTTTTGTGTACACGGTAATCGTTCAAATCTTGGATCCTTGGCAATCCTTAAAGCCACTCTATATTTCTGCCCTAATTTCTCAGTTTCAGCCATTACACAGTCAGTTATACAAGGGATACACTTGGCATACAGACAGTCCATCATTGACTGCACTAAGTCCAGTTTGGCCTTAATGGAAAAGTTGATAAAGTTGGTATCAACCAGGATGTGGTAAGGTGGGCCCAGCTGTGTGTTATATTGGAAGAATAAGCAGGAAGGGTGTTGGGGGACTTCTCTTTCCTTGAGTGCACTGGGATCTTTCTTTTCTTTCTTTTTCGGTTTTAATCTATCCTTTTCTTTAAGCCTCTGATCTCTGAGACTAAGCATTCGCTTCATGGTCGCATACTTCCATGTTTTCTTTTGCTTCCCCATGTTCACGCCGTGCTCTTGTTTCTTTCCGGAAGGCAAAGTCTTAACCACTGGACCACCAGGGAAGTACCAAGAACTAATTCTTGAGCACATATTCTGTGTTGGGGAATATTTAGGGTTCTGGAGATAAAATGATGAGCAAAAATAGACTTGTTTCTGCCATCATGGGGCCTACATTCTGAAGAAAAAGGCAACTTAGGGTTACACTAAGATAGTAAAGTTATAACTATGTAAGAGCTAAGAAGGAATACAGAATAAGGAAATTTGACCTCACGAGGAGGTCAAGGGAGGCCTTCCTGAAAAAGTGAAGAATGGATGGAGAACTGAAGGATGAGGAAGAGTTAGCTGGCAAGAGGGGGGAGGGAAGAACATTTCAGATAGAAGGAAAAGCATGTTGCTGAGGCCATGGTATGTTATAGAGGCTGAAAGATGTTAAATTTGGCTCGAAGATAAACATTAATCCACGCAAGAGACAGGGAGGGAAGTTAGAGGTGAAGGAACTAACCCACAGAAGCTGTGAGAAGACAGTGTTTCAAAAAGGAAGTCATGGACAACAGAGTCAAATGTTGCTGAGAGGTTAAGTAATATGAGAACTAAGAATGTCTCCTGGATGTCACAACTTGCAGGTCATTGGTGAGTCCAGTGGAATGATGGGCCAGAAGCCAGAATGGAATGGTTTGAGAGTGAGTCAAAGGTGAGTGAGGAAATGTAGGGAGCAAGAGTATAGATTAGGAATCATATTTGGTCACATGTAATGGAACCTGATGACAGTAGCTTAACTAAATAGAGTTATTTTTCTCACATAGCAAGAATGACAGAGGGTGACATTCAGGCTGGTGCATGGTTCCGTGATGTCATTAATGTCCTAGAACCTTTCTTTCTGTTCTGTCATCCTCAGTGGATGGCTTTTTTGTTTTTTGGTTTTTTTCCAATCAGGAATTCAAAATGGCTATCAAGCCAGTGCTACAGACAGAAGGAAGAAAGAAACATCAGGGGAAAGGTCTGGTACCTATACAAGGAAAGCAAACATCTTCTATAAATCCACAGCTGACTTCACGTCATCTGTCAGAGCTGTGCCATGTGGACATTGCTAGCTGCAAGGGAGATTAGGAAATAAAACTCTTTAGTTTGACCCATGTACTTATACATACTTATATGCAGAGTACATCACGAGAAACTCTGGGCTGGATGAAGCACAAACTGGAATCAAGATTGCCAGGAGAAATTTCAATAACCTCAGATATACAGACAACACCACCCTTATGGCAGAAAGTGAAGAAGAACTAAAGAGCCTCTTGATGAAAGTGAAAGAGGAGAGTGAAAAAGTTGGCTTAAAACTCAGCATTCAAAAAACTAAGATCATGTCATCTGGTCCCATCACTTCATGGAAAATAGATGGGAAAACAATGGAAACAGTGGCAGACTTTATTTTGGGGGGCTCCAAAATCACTGCAGATGGTGATTGCAGCCATGAAATTAAAACCCTTGGAAGAAAAATTATGACCAACCTTGACAGCATATTAAAAAGTAGAGACATTACTTTGCCAACAAAGGTCCATCTAGTCAAAGCTATAGTTTTTTCAGTAGTCATGTATGGATGTGGGAGTTGGACTATAAAGAAAACTGAGCACCAAAGAATTGATTCTCTTGAACAACGGTGTTGGAGAAGAGTCTTGAGAGTCCCTTGGACTGCAGGAAGATCCAACCAGTCCATCCTAAAGGAAATCAGTCCTGAATATTCATTGGAAGGACTGATGCTAAAGCTGAAACTCCAATACTTTGGCCACCTGATGCGAAGAACTGACTCATTGGAAAAGACCCTGATGCTGGGAAACGTTGAAGGTGGGAGGAGAAGGGGACAACAGAGGATGAGATGGTTGGATGGCATCAAGTTGGTGATGGACAGGGAGGCCTGGCGTGCTGCAGTCCATGGGGTTGCAAAGAGTTGGACACGACTGAGCGACTGAACTGAACTGAGTTTGACCCATTGCTGCCATGAGAGAATCAGCTTCTGTGGGAAGAATGGGAGATGGATGTTGAGAAGGCAACCACTGCAGCTACACAGCTTGTATGATTCACATGTTCAAAAAGTGTGTCACAGAGGGAAGGAGATAATAAGATGATAGGATGATAGTTGGAGGGGGAATGTGGGATTGAGTGACTTTTTCTTTTTAAATGGGAATGACTGGAATGTATTTAAAACTTGATAAGAAGGGTCTAATCAAGAAAGAGAAAGTTTAAACATACAAGAACAAAAAACTATAACTGACAGTGTAACGTTCCTTAGAAGGAGGGAATGGAATCTAAATGAGAAGTGCTGTCCTGTGCTTAATTGCTCAGTCATGTCCGACTCTCTGTGACCCAGTGGACTGTAGCCCACCAGGCTCCTCTGCCCATGGAGATTCTCCACACAAGAATACTGCCATGCCCTCCTCCAGGGGGTCTTCCCAACCCAGGGATCAAACTCAGGTCTCCCACATTACAGGCAGATTCTTTACCGCCTGAGCCACCAGGGAAGGACAGGCTCTCAGTTTTAACAACAGGAATGAAGAGTGGTTTACATGCTTTATATTCAGAAATGGTGCTCCTATTTCCTCTATAATGTTGGAGGTGAGGTTTGCTATTGCCAATGAGAAGATAGAAAGAAGTGACCAGGGTTTTGAGAAAATTGAGATGTTAAAGTTTGAAATACCTGTTTTAGAGCAAAACTGACTCAAGTATAAAGGGCACAAATAAACTGCTATCAGGGAAATGTTGTTCCCAGTGACTTTCCTGAGAAATATATTACAGAATGAGCTTTAGACAATCAGAATGAATAGAAAGACATCAACAAAAGGCCCAGCGTTGAGTATTAAATATACAATGATTTACAGAACTACCCACACTCATGCCTATGCTCAACTGAATATTGTCCCATTTCCATGATTAAACATCATTTATTCAACAAAATATTGACTGAATATCCTCTACACACTAGATACTTATGCATGTTATGCAGCAAGCTAGGAGGAGTTGGGGTGGGTGAGAAATAGAGCCAGGGAGAGGGCAGCAGTCAGAAAGCAACTGTTTAAAAAGGTGGACACACTCTTAACTGGGGAGGAACATAGAAGCCTTAACATCCAAGCCTAGGGTGAGTGGTTAAACTCCACCCACGCAATGGCATGCAAGGGGTGGTCTGATCTGAGGATGAGATAGGCAATTGTCATGGTGCCAGGGGCAGACCTAGAGTTAGATCAATTGGAAATAAGGGCACCTGGAAGAGAGGGCTAGCTGTGAAGACAGTGGGTGCAAAGTTAGAGGGTGAAACAGGTTTTAGCAGGCCTATTTCTTCTTGGTTGATTCTTCAAAATATCAGCTGAGAGGTGGCAAGAAACCTAGATGTTAGATCCCCTTAAGTAAAGGAGCCTGAGAGACTGATACAAGAAAATTTCATCTGCATAATGTTGCCCATATAAGAGCTAGGCTACCCTGCATATGTCTATCTTATACTGTATAGTGCAGTAAGATATTTCTACCTCTATATTCTACTTACCACTAAGAATATTTCTATTAATATATTCTACTATCACTATGGAGAGACTACATCATACTCAACAGAGCAGACAGTAATAATAACAACCACTGTTTACTGTACATATATCAGACACTGTTCTAGATACATAATGGGCTATATTTCATCTTATCCTTAAAACAACCCTCTCAGTTAGCTATTATTGTTACTGTTTACAGAGAAGAGGATGCTGAACCTGGTCCAGTAAGTTTAAGTTATTTTGCCCAGCATCAAATGGCTGTAAATGGCTAAACCAGGATTCTAGCCCATGTGTGACTCCAAACTTACCACTATCCCACAACTGTTACATCACGCTGTTCTGGTACCGTGCTGAACACTACATGTCACTTAATGATGTTAATGATTAATGATTTAATTGGTCTACATCTTTAGTAAGCAAAACTGGGATCTTAGCCCATTTCTCTGTTGCTAAAAATCACAAGACCATGCTGCCCTCTATCAGCTTCAGTGACATTGGCCACTGGTAATTTTCAGAATGAATTTGACTTACAAAAATACAAAAAACATTTTACTCAGCCTTACCACATATATTGGGCTTTGCTGGTGGCTCAGCTGGTAAAGAATCAGCCTGCAAGGTGTCTGAGGGAGACCTGGGTTCGATCCCTGGGTTGGGAAGATCCCCTGGAGAAGGGAAATGCTACCCACTCCAGTATTCTGGCTACCAATTCCAGTAGTCTGGTTGCAAAGAGTTGGCCACAACTGAACGACTTTCATTTTCACTTTTACCACATATATTATGAGCACTGAAGCTGACACATTTATACACACAAAAATCAATGCAAAAAATTTTAATGACTATTAATTCAATTTATGGTTCAGTTCAGTTCAGTTCACTCGCTCAGTTATGTCCGACTTTTTGCAACCCCATGAACCACAGCATGCCAGGCTTCCCTGTCCATCACCAACTCCCAGAGTTTACCCAAACTCATGTCCATTGGGTCGGTGATGCCATCCAACTATCTAATCCTCTGTCATCCCTTCTCCTCCTGCCCTCAATCTTTCCCAGCATCAGGGTCTTTTCAAATGAGTCAGCCCTTCAGTTTGTGGTAAGGTCTAGTTATACTCATTGCAGCACTCACTTTTTCCATAACCTGTCACTTAAAACTTTATTTTCACTTCTAGAGGAGTTAAAAAAAAAGTGATTCAGGTTCTTTTACACTTTTGTTTCCTTATCGCTTATTTAATGGAAATCTTCAAAGATATACAAAAGTAGAGAAAATAGAGCCTCCAAGTATAACTCAGTTTCAACAATGATTATTTTTCCAATAAGTTTGATAACATGATTTCCAATGAGAGTTATCTTTTAAATCCTTTCTAATCTAATTACTACTTCATTCAGATAGTATCTCAGTGTTTCCACATTAATAGTATAATTGCTACTGCTGCTGCTGTTGCTGTGGCGCTTCAGTCATGTCCGACTCTGTGCGACCCCATAGACGGCAGCCCACCAGGCTCCGCCGTCCCTGGGATTCTCCAGGCAAGAACACTGAAGTGGGTTGCCATTTCCTTCTCCAATGCATGAAAGTGAAAAGTGAAAAGTGAAAAGTGAAAGTGAAGTCACTCAGTCACGTCTGACTCTATGCGACCCCATGGACTGCAGCCTACCAGGCTCCTCTGTCCATGGGATTTTCCAGGCAAGAGTACTGGCGTGGGTTGCCATTGCCTTCTCCAAGTATAATTGCTACCTCATACTAATTAACTATGGCTGATGTAAGGGAGCTTTGATACACTGTCAAATGCTGTTGTTGAAATTAGCTAACTATAGCCCACAAAGTACTTCTGTCTTACCTGAGAAAATGATTGTTTTAAGTTTTAGCTTAGCTTGGCAGTGAAACTGATTCTGCTTGATACCTGTTGGCCCTGTTGGGTTAGTCCATGTTTACCACACTAACCATCCAATCTTAACCCTCTTTCTGTTAACACAGAAACTGAGAAGAAATTTATCCTATGCAAAGATGATCAGAACAGAAAATGCCACCACCTGAATAATGGCAGCATGCCTAATGTACTTCACAGCTATTTATAGTAGGTCCACTCAGACAGTTACCAGATGCTCATAATCCTGAAAGTTTGATGCCAGTGTGGGCAGGTTGACTTTCCTGTTCTGATCCTTTGCCAGTCTTCTTTATGACATAATAAAGTAAATCAGGTAAAACAGCATAAACATTTCAACCAAAACTTATCCTGGTACTGGATAACATAGATGAAAACAATAACAAAACTATACTCAACTCCTGGAATTCTTGACAGTGGAGCCATTATACTGTATTTTTATATAAATATAATAAACATGGTTCAAGTATTTTTCCCGGAAATTTTAAGACTAAAGTATTTTTTTACTCTTCTAGCTAGAAGACAAATATCTTGTTAAGATGTAGATTTATTGATATTAGAGATTTTTTCTTATATAAAAATTTCAAGCTAAATTTTGACCTTTTCCCAAGGCCTCAAATGACTTTTAAAATAGATTAAGCACATATCTTTCTTAAAATCATTTTTTAATTTCCACAATAGCTGTATTTCAAATCCCAAATAATCTGGAATTGGTCAATATGATCTGATAGTACTATTTGCTCCCACCTCTCTTTTTCTTCTGGTCACTTACAAGTAATCACAATTTTACAGATTCAGATTTAGTGAGCTGTATTTCAAGCTACTTGGTGAACTATTTGTTTTAACCCATCCAGTTATATAGTTAATATTTTTTAGTATTTTCTTATAATTGCTTCTTTAACATGCTAGAATCTTGACAGTTACTCATCTTCCTAATCAAAACACTGTTTTACATTTTGATATGTTCTCAAATCAAAATAACTATTTTCTATTTACAGGAGACACACGTGAAACAACTTGTCACAGTTAAAAATAAAGGAATGGGAAAAGATTCAGTAGGGAAATGCTAATAAAAAGGTGAATATAACACTTTTATACTCATTATTCTACTTGGAATTATTTGGTATAGCATTTCAGTATTATAAGTATTTAACTTTTGTGTATAAGGAGTCTGAATGACATAGGCAGCAGTGATGACATCTTAATCCTATTGTATAGGTCTGGCCTACCCCACCCCACTGCCTCTAGGGTCCCCCACAATTCAGTAGGTGCCCAGTGTGCCAGATTCTCCAGTGCTTTGTCACTCACTCCCAATAAACTCCAGGTATAGCCTTTCATACCTTCAAAATCTAGGACTGAATAAACCTGGAGCTCAATTGACTACAAAGTCAACAACCTTGAAATTCTCCCAAGCCCAGTGACCTCTGCTTTCACTTGGCCTCTTGTAAGCCTGTCCCCATCAGATTCCATCACAGGTTCAAGCTCACGTTGAATCTCCATTCAGTGGGAGACTTTTCAGGGGCCTGGGTCTCCCACCCATTCTGTGGAGACCTCCAGGCCTCAACTTCTGGCATTACAACCCAGGCTCTGAGCTTTTCCTCCTCTGTGCGTCATGTAAGGGCTGGCCCAACTGTGGTAGTCCTCCTCTTTCCTTTTCCCCTCAATCGAAAACAGTTACATTTCTGCCCCTAGGTTTATGCCCTCTAAATACATACTATGCTGAATGTTTTACTCTTATTCTGTTCTAGGCACTTGGTCACCAACCCTAGTTTAAAAAAAAAAATGCTAAGGGGAGGGACAATATAGGGGTAGAGCATTAAGAGGTACAAGCTATTCAGTTCAGTTCAGTTGAGTTCAGTCACTCAGTCGTGTCTGACTCTTTGCAACCCCATGAATCGTAGCACACCAGGCCTCCCTGTCCATCACCAACTCCCGGAGTTCACTCAAACTCACGTCCATCAAGTCAGTGATGCCATCCAGCCATCTCATCCTCTGTCGTCCCCTTCTCCTCCTGCCCCCAATCCCTCCCAGCATCAGAGTCTTTTCCAATGAGTCAACTCTTTGCATGAGGTGGCCAAAGTACTGGAGTTTCAGCTTTAGCATCATTCCTTCCAAAGAACACCCAGGACTGATCTCCTTTCGGATGGACTGGTTGGATCTCCTTGCAGTCCAAGCTATTAGGTATAAAATAAACAACAAGGATATATAGTACAACACAGGGAATACAGTCAAGGTTTTATATTAATTATAAACAGTATGACCTTTAAAAATTTTGATTCACTATATTATACACCTATAACTTAAATAATATTGTGTATCAACTATACTTTAATTAAAAATATAATTAATTAATTAATTTAAAAAATCCTGACCACAATCCACCTTAAAAAATATAGATATTATGACAAGGTCTATCAAAGTTTTACCTAAGCAATACTTACTTCCCTTATCATGTGGCAATGCAATCTGATATTTTCTTTTTTATTATTCAGCCACTAAATTGATTTCACTAATCACTAATGGGTCAAGACTCTCAGTTTGAAAACCCTTGATCTAAAGAGTCTCTCCGGGGTTCCTGGTGGGTCAGTGGTAAAGAATCCATCTGCCAATGCAGTCAAGACGCAGGTTTAATCCCTGGGTTGGAGAGATCCCCTGAAGAAGGAAATGGCAACGCATTCCAGTGTTCTTGCTTGGGAAATCCTATGGACAGAGGAGTCTGGTGGGCTATAGTACATGGAATTGCAAAGAGTTGGACATTCCTGCCTGCTAAGTCGCTTTAGTCATGTACAACTCTTTGTGATGCTATGGACTGTAGCCCACCAGGCTCCTCGGTCCAAGGGATTCTCCAGGCAAGAATACTGGAGTGGGTTGCCATGCCCTTCTCCAGGGGATCTTGCCGACCCAGGGGCTGAACCTACATCTCTTACGTTTCCAGTAGTTGGACATGACTTAGCGACTAAACAATAACAGAGAATCTCCCACCCCCAACTCCCCACCTCATCCCACCTCTGCAAGACTCTTCTGGCTTGTCTATCAGAACCAGGTCAGATAACATGAAGTCATATTTAAAACAATCACTGCCTTATTTCCTTGATATTCTATAAAGGAATTCTTTTCCACAGAAGGACAGCAGTCTCTAGGCTATTAAAGGAGGTACTTTTTAGTGGTTAGAAATGATGAAGATTTATTTAAAGCCTTCTAGAAAATATCCATGATCTGAAATCTTATTAAAGAGCACATGAATGAAAGTTAGGCAACCTGAGTCCTTGTTTCACTCAGCCATTGAGTGTTGTGTGTGTTTGCACAGTCACTCAGTTGTGTCCGACTCCTTGTGACCCCATGGACTGTAGCCCACTAAGCTCCTTTGCCCATGGGATTTTCCAGGCAAGAATACTGGAGCAGGTTGCCATTTCCTACTCCAGGGGATCTTTCTGACCCGGGAATGAACCAGCGTCTCTTGTGTGTCCTGCACTGGCAGGCAGATTCTTTACCACTAGCAGCACCGCTTGGGAAGCCATGGAGTGTTAGGAGGTACATCACTCAGCCTCTCTGAACCAAGGGATCTCAATCTAGAGAATACTATGTAAATCTGATAATATATAAACCCTATACATCTAATGATTCATTCATGTATTCATTTGCTCATTCTCCAGACAAATGCTTCATTGATTATGTCCCAGGTAGACCTCTCACTGCTCATCTGACAACTCAAGCTGGGCAGGCCAATGTTATAAATTTATCACACACCACATGTGATCATATGCCAGGACTCCTTCTCATCAAATTTGTGCATCATCAGGCACCACAGGGGAATGAGTTGCTTCATATAAGCACATTATCCAGAAAAAATGATGAACATTCATATAAACCACTTAATAAAATGTCTCCAAAATACTGTACCTAATTTCATTAATGGTTTAATTAGCTAATTCTAATAGTAAGGAGCTTTAAGATTTTTGAATTCTTAAACAAGTTTAATTTAAAATGTCAAAAATGTAATATTTGCTCTAATCCCCTCTCTGTTCTTTTTCCTTCCCACCACCTTTTAACTCTCGGTTTAACTGTCACAACACCTCGTGAGTTGGCACAATCAGTGGTAAGAGAATTACTAAAAGCCATTTCTACGCCAACGTAGATAGCAGTTGGTTAACTGTACACAAAAGTGACTGTAAACTACATAAAATATCACATAGAACTCAAACTAAATATAGTCTCCAACTCCCAATTCAGCATGATCCCAAAAATGTCCACAGCCGCTCCAATGCCCCATGATGTGAGGAGGAGTTGGATTGAGAGACAGCAGTTTTAACTGATTGTTAATTTTACAAAGACATATCTTTGGAAGGCGCTCATACAAATGAAAAGGCCTGAAAGCTAAGCTTCACTAGATCATGGTAAATCTGCTTCCATCAAGTACCAATGACTGAGTGAAAATGTGAATATGGTGAGCCAGTTATGAGCCTGACAGTGGGGTTAAATGGGTTGGCATTTGATTTTTAACTTCACTGTTTACTAGTTTGTGACTGTGAGTGGGTTACTTAATTTCTCTGTGCCTCTGGTTTTCAATATTGGAAAGGGGATAATATCTAACACATAGGTCTGTTCTGAGATATTGAAAGATATTACATACAAAGCATGTGCTTTGGTGCCTGGAAGATGGTTAATGCTAATCATTAAGACTCAACATTCTTAACTATTAACTCAACATTAAAAAAGCTAAGATCATGACATACAGTCCCATCATTTCATGGCAAATAGATGGGGAAACAATGGAAACAGTGGCAGACTTTATTTTCTTAGGCTCCAAAAATCACTGCAGATAATGACTGCAGCCATGAAATTAAAAGACGCTTGCTTCTTAGAAGAAAATTATGACCAACCTAGACAGCATATTAAAAAGCAGAGACGTTACTTTACTGACAAAGATCCATCTACTCAAAGCTATGGTTTTCCCAGTAGTCATGTATGGATGTGAGAGCTGGACCATAAAGAAAGCTGAGTGCCAAAGAATTGGTGCTTTTGAACTGTGGTGTTGGAGAAGACTCTTGAGAGTCCCTTGGACTGCAAGGAGATCCAACCAGTCCATCCTAAAGGAAATCAGTCCTGAATATTCATTGGAAGGACTGATTTTGAAGCTGAAGCTCCAACACTTTGGCCACCTATTGTCAAGAACTGACTCACTGGAAAAAACCCTAATGCTGGGAAAGGTTGAAGGCAGGAGGAGAAGGGGACGACAGAGGGTGAGATGGTTGGAAGGCATCACCAACTCGATGGACATGAGTTTGAACAAGCTCTAGGAGTTGGTAATGGACAGGGAACACTGGTGTGCTGCAGTCCACGGGGTTGCAAAGAGTCCGACACAACTGAGCTCATGAACTGAACTGAATAATTAAGACAATAGTTATATAAAGATGATGATGACTATATTGACTATGATAAGGTGGTCAGAGGATGTTGAGGGGTATAATGCTCTTTGATGCAATAATAAATGCTTTCCAAACAACTGTGATTTTAAAAAAATTCCTTTGGTTGACTTGGTTTTAGTTTCCAAAATTTTGCAAGATTCTGCAATAAAATCTGATGAAAGATGACTTAAGGAATTTTCTCATTTAAACCAGAAGCAGCATAAACAAAATGGAGTTAAGGTAGAAAAATGGTAAAACTTTGGGAAATATTTTCATATTCCTGGTATCCAGAGATACAACCAATTTTAATACTACTGCCAATTTTTTCCAAGACTCCTGACTTCCCTCAGCTCCTCTTCTGCTCTGTGGCTTCCAATCAGTTTTAGCTGACCTACAGCTGTTCTTGCTCAATTTTAGCTCTAATTTCCATGTGGTTTAATATTCTGTGCCCCTCTATAAAATCTTTGTTTTTGTATAACTAAAGGTTATAGTAGCAGGGAAAAGTTCTTGGCTCCATTTAAGGTCACACTCTCACTCTTCTGTCAGTTTTACCAGTATTTGGAAATGACTAGATCCTAGGCTCACACATCTGGGAGCATCAATTCAGTTCAATTCAGTCACTCAGTCCTGTCTGACTCTTTGTGACCCCATGAATTGCAGCACGCCAGGCCTCCCTGTCCATCACCAACTCCCGGAGTTCACCCAGATTCACGTCTATCAAGTCAGTGATGCCATCCAGCCATCTCATCCTCTGTCGTCCCCTTTTCCTCCGGCCCCAAATCCCTCCCAGCATCACAGTCTTTTCCAATGAGTCAACTCTTCTCATGAGGTGGCCAAAGTACTGGAGTTTCAGCTTCAGCATCATTCCTTCCAAAGAAATCCCAGGGCTGATCTCCTTCAGAATGGACTGGTTGGATCTCCTTGCAGTCCAAGGGACTCTCAAGAGTCTTCTCCAACACCACAGTTCAAAAGCATCAATTCTTCAGTGCTCAGCTTCCTTCACAGTCCAACTTTCACATCTATACATGACCAAAGGAAAAACCATAGCCATGACTAGACGAACTTTTGTTGGCAAAGTAATGTCTCTGCTTTTGAATATGCTATCTAGGTTGATCATAACTTTCCTTCCAAGGAGTAAGCGTCTTTTAATTTCATGGCTGCAGTCACCATCTGCAGTGATTTTGGAGCCCAAAACAATAAAGTCTGACACTGTTTCCACTGTTTCCCCATCTATTTGCCATGAAGTGATGGGACCAGATGCCATGATCTTTGTTTTCTGAATGTATAGCTTTAAGCCAACTTTTTCACTCTCCACTTTCACTTTCATCAAGAGGCTTTTTAGTTCCTCTTCACTTTCTGCCATAAGGATGGTGTCATCTGCATATCTGAGGTGATTGATATTTCTCCCGGCAATCTTGATTCCAGCTTGTGCTTCTTCCAGTCCAGCGTTTCTCATGATGTACTCTGCATAGAAGTGAAATAAGCAGGGTGACAATATACAGCCTTGACGGACTCCTTTTCCTATTTGCAACCAGTCTGTTGTTCCATGTCCAGTTCTAACTGTTGCTTCCTGACCTGCATACAGATTTCTCAAGAGGCAGATCAGGTGGTCTGGTATTCCCATCTCTTTCAGAATTTTCCACAGTTTATTGTGATCCAACAGTCAAAGACTTTGGCGTAGTCAATAAAGCAGAAATAGATGCTTTTCTGGAACTCTCTTGCTTTTTCCATGATCCAGCAGATGTTGGCAATTTGATCTCTGGTTCCTCTGCCTTTTCTAAAACCAGCTTGAACATCAGGAAGTTCACGGTTCACATATTGCTGAAGCCTGGCTTGGAGAATTTTGAGCATTACTTTACTAGTGTGTGAGATGACTGCAATTGTGCGGTAGTTTGAGCATTCTTTGGCATTGTCTTTCTTTGGGATTGGAATGAAAACTGACCTTTTCCAGTCCTGTGGCCACTGCTGAGTTTTCCAAATTTGCTGGCATATTGAGTGCAGCAATTTCACAGCATCATCTTTCAGGATTTGGAATAGCTCAACTGGAATTCCATCACCTCCACTAGCTTTGTTCGTAGTGACGCTTTCTAAGGCCCACTTGACTTCACATTCCAGGATGTCTGGAATCACACCAGTGATCACACCATCATGATTATCTGGGTCATGAAGATCTTTTTTGTACAGTTCTTCTGTGTATTCTTGCCATCTCTTCTTAATATCTTCTGCTTCTGTTAGGTCCATACCATTTCCTTTCTCGAGCCCATCTCTGCATGAAATGTTCCCTTGGTATCTCTGATTTTCTTGAAGAGATCCCTAGTCTTTCCCATTCTGTTGTTTTCCTCTATTTGTTTGCATTGATCACTGAGGAAGGCTTTCTTATCTCTTCTTGCTATTCTTTGGAACTCTGAATTCAGATGTTTATCTTTCCTTTTCTCCTTTGCTTTTCGCTTCTCTTCTTTTCACAGCTATTTCTAAGGCCTCCCCAGACAGCCATTTTGCTTTGTTGCATTTCCTTTCCATGGGGATGGTCTTGATCACTGTCTCCTGTACAATGTCACGAACCTCATTCCATAGTTCATCAGGCACTCTATCTATCAGATCTAGGCCCTTAAATCTATTTCTCACTTCTACTGTATAATCATAAGGGATTTGATTTAGGTCATACCTGAATAGTCTAGTGGTTTTCCCTACTTTCTTAATTTAAGTCTGAATTTGGAAATAAGGAGTTCATGATCTGAGCCACAGTCAGCTCCTGGTCTTGTTTTTGCTGACTATATAGAGCTTCTCCATCTTTGGCTGCAAAGAATATAATCAGTGTGATTTTGGTGTTGACCATCTGGTGATGTCCATGTATAGAGTCTTCTCTTGTGTTGTTGGAAGAGGGTGTTTGTTATGACCAGTGAATTTTCTTGGCAAAACTCTATTAGTCCTTGCCCTGCTTCATTCCGTAATCCAAGGCCAAATTTGCCTGTTACTCCAGGTGTTTCTTGACTTCCTACTTTTGCATTCCAGTCCCCTATAATGAAAAGGACATCTTTTTTGGGTGTTAGTTCTAAAAGGTCTTGGAGGTCTTCATAGAACCATTGAACTTCAGCTTCTTCAGCGTTACTGGTGGGGCATAGAGTTGGATTACTGTGATATTGAGTGGTTTGCCTTGGAAACGAACAGAGATCATTCTGTCGTTTTTGAGATTGCATCCAAGTACTGCATTTCGGACTCTTTTGTTGACCATGATGGCTACTCCATTTCTTCTGAGGGATTCCTGCCCACAGTAGTAGATATATTGGTCATCTGAGTTAAATTCAGCCATTTCAGTCCATTTTAGTTCACCGATTTCTAGAATGTCGACATTCACTCTTGCCATCTCCTGTTTGACCACTTCCAATTTGCCTTGATTCATAGACCTGACATCTGGGAGCATCAGGAACCTCCAAAATGCTTATTCATTGATCCAGAGACTCCTCACCCCCCACCATAATAGAAATTCTGTAAAAGGGAGAGTTGCTTTGTGGAAAAGCTGTCAAAATGGGAATGACAAGCAGGAATCCATAAATTTTTGTTAGAGATGCTGTGAAGACAAACTGCTTGCGATTGTAAAGCATCTGAAAGCTTCAAATGTTAAGTCTTTCATTCAGGGATACAAATGTTAGTTAGCAGGACTATATGCCTTTCAGTAAAAGAACTGGTTTTGTTTTTTGTTTTTCTAATTACAGCAACTGATGATTCTTTTGTATTTTCGTTAAAGCATTTGCTTTCGGGAGATTGTAAGGCTAGACCGCAGGCACGTTACTGTGCAGGTTTGAACTTGTCTCCTCATGCTAGAAAAAGAGCCGTGAAAAGAACTCAGAGTGCATGAAATAATAGAAGATGTATTTATTGGTCTCTGCCCCGGCTCCCTGCACAAAGCTCCTAAAACTCTTGCAATTTTCTAAGTGATAGGAGTGTCTATGTTCTAATGAGACAGTGGCTGGTGGGCTCCTGGATGGGGGCTGGTCATCAGAAAGACCAAACCATGATTAGAAACTTGGAACTTTCAGCTCCACCCCCTAACCCTTCAGGAAGGGGAGAGAGGCTAGAAAATGAGTTAATGATTAGTCTTCACTATGTGATGAAGCTGCCACAGAAATTCCCAAAGTACTGGGAACTTCCAGGTTGTCAACACATGGAGGATGGAGGTACCAGGAGGGTGGCATGCCTGACAAGGACAGAGAAACTCTGTGCCTTTCCCCCCATACACTGCCTTATACATCTCTATCACACGGATATTCATCTGCATCCTTTATCGTATTATTTTATAATAAATAGTAAATATGAGTTAAATGTCTCCTTTAGTTCTGAGAACCATTCTAGCAAACAATAAAACCTAAAGAGTAGGTTCTAAGTGTTTTAGCTGATCAGTCAGAACCACAGATGACACTCTGGGACTTGCGACTGGCACCTGAAGCTGTGTGTGTTGGCAGCGGGGGTGGGGGGTGGTCTTGTGGGACTGAGCCCTTAACCTATGAGATATGATACTATCTCCAAATAGATAGTGTCAGAATTGAGTTAAATTATGGGACACCCAGCTGGTGTCAAAGAACTGTTAGATGTGTGGAAAAGCTACACACCTGGTGGCAGAAGTAAAGTGTGGCACTAGTGTGACAGGAAAGGAGACACAGCAAATGTTTTTCCCCTACAGAGTGGTTGGGCCCAGTACTGCAAAGACTACATTGCAGGGTGGAGTAGAACATGTCTCACATGTGGCATTATTTAAGACTCAGTAATCAGCTTGGGAAATATTCTGTCATCCATAGTGATTGGTTTATCCTAGTTATATGGAACCAGATCACATCTGAGACTATCTAGAATCCATAAAGACTCTCTCAAAACTCAATAATAAGAAAACAAACAACAAATATTTAAACAAACAAATATTTTTAAAATGGGCAAAAGACTTGAAAAGATACTTCACAGAGAAGCTAAAAAGATGGCAAGTAAGCACATAAAAAGATACTTACATCATTAGCTATTAAAGTAAATCATAGTGAGATTTCACTATCCTTATTAGAATGGCTAAAAAAAAGGCTGACCATAATAAGTATTAGCAAGGATATAGACCAACTGGAACATTCATACATTGCTAGTGGGAATGTAAAATGATACAACCACTTGGGAAGACTTGGCAATTTCTTAAAAATTAAATATATACCTACCATCTGACACAGTAATTCTATTCTCAGGTATTCAGCCAAGAAAAATGAAAGCATATGTTCATACAAAGACTTATACGTAAATGTTCAGTGCAGCTTTGTAACACCCCCAAACTGGAAACAATCCAAATGTCTCTCAACAGTAGAATGGATAAGAGAATTGCAGCAGATCCATAAAATTGAGTACTATTTTATTTATACACACAACATGGATGAATCCTAAAATAACTGGGTTGAGTGAAAAAAGCCAGACAAAAAGTACATACTGTATGATTCCACTTATAGAAAAATTACAGAAAATGCAAACTAATTTATACTGACAGAAGGCAGATCAGTGGTTTCCTGGGGATGGGAGTGAAGGCAGGAGGGAGGAATTACAAAGAGGCAGGAGGAAACATTTAAAGGTGATGGGTTTGTCCATTATCTTGATTTGGTGATCGTTTTTCAGACTATCCATAAGTCAAAACTTACCAAACTGTACACTTTAAAAATGTGCCTTTAGGGTATGTCAATAATATCTGACATTAAATCTGCTAATATCTGCAGAAGATATTAAGAAGAGGTGGCAAGAATACACAGAAGAACTGTACAAAAAAGAGCTTCAAGACTAAGATAATCACAATGGTGTGATCACTACCCTAGAGCCAGACATCCTGGAATGTTAAGATTTCAAATCCTGGAAGATGATGCTGTGAAAGTGCTGCACTCAATATGCCAGCAAATTTGGAAAACTCAGCAGTGGCCGCACGACTGGAAAAGGTCAGTTTTGATTCCAATCCCAAAGAAAAGCAATGCCAAAGAATGCTCAAACTACCGCACAATTGCACTCATCTCACACGCTAGTAAAGTAATGCTCAAAATTCTCCAAGCCGGGCTTCAGCAATACATGAACCATGAACTTCCAGATGCTCAAGCTGGTTTTAAAAAAGGCAGAGGAACCAGAGATCAAATTGCCAACATCCGCTGGATCATCGAAAAAGCAAGAGAGTTCCAGAAAAGCATCTATTTCTGCTTTATTGACTATGCCAAAGCCTTTGACTGTGTGGATCACAATAAACTGTGGAAAATTCTGAAAGAGATGGGAATACCAGACCACCTGATCTGCCTCTTGAGAAATCTGTATGCAGGTGGGGAAGCAACAGTTAGAACTGGACATGGAACAACAGACTGGTTCCAAATAGGAAAAGGAGTCCGTCAAGGCTGTATATTGTCACCCTGCTTATTTCACTTCTATGCAGAGTACATCATGAGAAACGCTGGGCTGGAAGAAGCACAGGCTGCAATCAAGATTGCCGGGGGAAATATCAATAACCTCAGATATGCAGATGACACCACCCTTATGGCAGAAAGTGAAGAGGAATTAAAAAGCCTCTTGATGAAAGTGAAAGTGGAGAGTGAAAAAGTTGGCTTAAAGCTCAACATTCAGAAAACGAAGATCATGGCATCCAATTCCATCACTTCATGGGACATAGTTGGGGAAACAGTGGAAACAGTGTCAGACTTTATTTTTCTGGGCTCCAAAATCACTGCAGATGGTGACTGCAGCCATGAAATTAAAAGACGCTTACTCCTTGGAAGGAAAGTTATGACCAACCTAGATAGCATATTCAAAGCAGAGAGATTACTTTGCCAACAAAGGTCCGTCTAGTTAAGACTATGGTTTTTCCAGTGGTCATGTATGGATGTGAGAGTTGGACTGTGAAGAAGGCTGAGCGCCAAAGAATTGATGCTTTTGAATTGTGGTGTTGGAGAAGACTCTTGAGAGTCCCTTGGTCTGCAAGGAGATCCAACCAGTCCATTCTAAAGGAGATCAGTCCTGGGTGTTCTTTGGAAGGAATGATGCTAAAGCTGAAACTCCAGTACTTTGGCCACCTCATGCGAAGAGTTGACTCATTGGAAAAGACTCTGATGCTGGGAGGGATTGGGGGCAGGAGAAGGGGACGACAGAGGATGAGATGGCTGGATGGCATCACCGACTCAATGGACATGAATTTGGGTGAACTCCAGGAGTTGGTGATGGATAGGGAGGCCTGGCGTGCTGCAATTCATGGGGTCGCAAAGAGTTGGATATGACTGAGTGACTGAACTGAACTGAACTGAAATCTGCTAAAAATAGCATACTTCCAACTTATCTTTCTTTTTAAAAAATGTTTTTGAAGAACCTATGTGTATAATATAGTGTTTAGCCTCCTCTTAGCCAGATCCTATAAAAAGGCCCACAGCTGCTCTAGTACCACCATAAACAGGAGAATGTAAAGGAATGGAAACAGTAGAAAGAGACAGAAGTCAACTGGCTGCTATAAAAATATTTACAGATTTTATAAAAACATACACCCATTTTGAAAACACTGCCAGGGCTTCTCCCAGGGCCCTGGAGGAAGCTCATGCAAGTGAGGGACTGATGGAGATGAAAAGCAACTCCTAAATACTCCTTGGATTTGGGGGGATGTGGGGAGGAACATGTGGATCCAGTAGAACACCACACTTTCCAACTTCAGGGGCTCACATCTGCAGTCTGGATATTAAGCTGTGTGACCTAGTTCTGAGGTCACAAGGTGGTAAGGCCTGAGGATGTATCAATTACTAAAGGAATGCAGCAAGTGTTGCAAGGTCAGTGGCACTATCCTCAGGAGTTTCTGCATGATCACCCAGCACAAACCTGTATAACTGCCCAAGAGATATACCAGTGTGATGAGACACAGGAGTGTAAGACAAGACTTGGGGATTCTATTAGTATGCCGCTGTGGCTATTATTTGCTGATTTGTGACTTGAGGAGGTCATATAATATCTGGATGTTGATTTCAACACTAGTAAAACAGAACAACAGGAATTATCTTCTTGTGGAGTATACTGAGATCTTTCCATGGAAATAATTTTTACCCTTGTTCTGAAATCTGGCTGCTCTCTTCTAATATCTAAAATAGCCTTTGTAATGGGAAGAAGGAGAAATAAAGAGGTGAAAGAGAATTAGATAGCCTAGGCAGGTGACTCCAGGTAAGGCAGCATTCCTGCACTGGGCTGGGGCTGCTAACATCCTCCCCTTACTCTAAGGAGCCTGACTGAGCCTTTAGGAGCCTTGTCACTGAAGGTTCTAAAACTTAAGCCTTATTTGCTTGAAGTTAAGTCCACCTCTATCTGGAACTTTTCTGTTACATCTCCCCCAACCCCAATTTTTTGAAGTTACTATTTATTGGATATTTATAGCCAACAAAATTTATGATTATATTTCTTTAAGAGAAGCCTGTTGGTGATGAAAATCTGAAGTACCATCTAGAATTGGAATGGGTCCTATTTGGTGTGGTGTTGGAGGTCCAGGATACAAGATCATTAGTAGTAGTCCAGAACACACTGTACCCCAAGCCTACCGAGTCTCCCCCTCACTTTAGTTACTAAATCTTACATTTTCCTTTTTCTTGGATTATTGTCCATTTTGCTATAGTACATACCCAAATGTTTATCTCAATAATGATCTGGGGGGCAAGGGGTAAAAGTCCTGAATCTTTGGATATGAAAAAATATTCTATACTCTCACTCAAAAGCTAGTTGGTCTTATTTTTTTCTCGGATCATAGAGGACACTGTTATGTCTTCCAGCAGTGCTGCCAATGAGGAATCTAATGCCACACTGATTCTCATTCCTTTGAGCTTAACCTGTTTGTCCCTTTGGAAGCTTTTAGGACTTTATCTTTATCCCTAGTGTTCTAAAATTTCACCATGACAAGTTTAAGTTTTGGTTCTGTTTTGTTCATCTTGGCTAATATTTTAAATTTAAAGACTTGAATCTTTCTTAAACTCCGAAAAATACACTTTTATCACTATTTTTTCCTCTGCATTTTCTTTTTCTCTCTTCTTAAACTGAAGAAAATAGGGAAAACCAATAGACCATTCAGTTCAGTTCAGTTCAGTTGCTCAGTCGTGTCTGACTCTTTGCGACCCCATGAATCGCAGCACGCCAGGCCTCCCTGTCCATCACCAACTCCCGGAGTTCACTCAGACTCATGTCCATCGAGTCAGTGATGCCATCCAGCCATCTCATCCTCTGTCATCCCCTTCTCCTCCTGCCCCCAATCCCTTCCAGCATCAGAGTCTTTTCCAATGAGTCAACTCTTCGCATGAGGTGGCCAAAGTACTGGAGTTTCAGCTTTAGCATCAGTCCTTCCAAAGAAATCCCAGGGCTGATCTCCTTCAGAATGGACTGGTTGGATCTCCTTGCAGTCCAAGGGACTCTCAAGAGCCTTCTCCAACACCACGGTTCAAAAGCATCAATTCTTTGGCGCTCAGCCTTCTTCACAGTCCAACTCTCACATCCATACATGATCACAGGAAAAACCATAGCCTTGACTAGACGGACCTTTGTTGGCAAAGTAATGTCTCTGCTTTTGAATATGCTATCTAGTTTGGTCATAACTTTCTTTCAAGAGTAAGCGTCTTTTAATTTCATGGCTGCAGTCACCATCTGCAGTGATTTTGGAGCCCAGAAAAATAAAGTCTGACACTGTTTCCACTGTTTCCCCATCTATTTGCCATGAAGTGATGGGACCGGATGCCATGATCTTCGTTTTCTGAATGTTGAGCTTTAGGCCAATTTTTTCACTCTCCATTTTCACTTTCATCAAGAGGCTTTTTAGTTCCTCTTCACTTTCTGCAATAAGGGTGGTGTCATCTGCATATCTGAGGTTATTGATACTTCTCCCGGCAATCTTGATTCCAGCTTGTGCTTCTTCCAGTCCAGCACTTCTCATGATGTACTCTGTATATAAGTTAAATAAGCAGGGTGACAATATACAGCCTTGACGGACTCCTTTTCCTATTTGGAACCAGTCTGTTGTTCCATGTCCAGTTCTAACTGTTGCTTCCTGACCTGCATACAGATTTCTCAAGAGGCAGGTCAGGTGGTCTGGTATTCCCATCTCTTTCAGAATTTTCCATAGTTTATTGTGATCCAACAGTCAAAGGCTTTGGCATAGTCAATAAAGCAGAAATAGATTTTTTTTGGAACTCTCTTGCTTTTTCGATGATCCAGCGGATGTTGGCAATTTGATCTCTGGTTCCTCTGCCTTTTCTAAAACCAGCTTGAACATCTGGAAGTTCACGGTTCACATATTGCTGAAGCCTGGCTTGGAGAATTTTGAGCATTACTTTACTAGCATGTGTAAGACCTAAATCAAATCCCTTATGATTATACAGTGGAAGTGACAAATAGATTCAAGGGATTAGATCTGATAGACAGAGTGCCTGAAGAACTATGGATGGAGGTTCATGATATTGTACAGGAGGCAGTGATCAAGACCATCCCCAAGAAAAAGAAATGCAAAATGGCAAAGTGGTGGTCAGAGGAGGCCTTACAAATGGCTATGAAAAGCAGAGAAATGAAAGGCAAAGGAGAAAAAGAAAGATAAACCCATTTGAATGAAGAGTTCCAAAGAACAGCAAGGAGAGATAAGAAAGCCTTCCTTAGTGATCAATGCAAAGAAATAGAGGAAAACAATAGAATGGGAAAGACTAGATATCTCTTCAAGAAAATTAGAAATACCAAGGGAACTTTTCATGCCAAAATGGGCACAATAAAAGACAGAAATGGTATGGACCTAACAGAAGCAGAAGATATTAAGAAGAGGTGGCAAGAATACACAGAAGAACTATACAAAAAAGATTTTCATGACCTAGGTAATCACAATGGTGTGATCACTCAGCTAGAGCCAGACATTCTGGAATGTGAAATCAAGGGGACTTTAGGAAGCATCACTATGAACAAAGCTGGTAGAGGTGATGGAATTCCAGTTGAGCTATTCCAAATCCTGAAAGATGATGCTGTGAAAGTTCTGCACTCAATATGCCAGCAAATTTGGAAAACTCAGCAATGGCCACAGGACTGAAAAAGGTCAGTTTTCATTTCAACCCCAAAGAAAGGCAATGCCAAAGAATTTTCAAACTACTGCACAATTGCACTCATCTCACACGTTAGCAAAGTAATGCTCAAAATTCTCCAAGCCAGGCTTCAATAGTATGTGAACTGTGAACTTCCAGATGTTCAAGCTGGATTTAGAAAAGGCAGAGGAACCAAAGATCAAATTGCCAACATCCAACTGGATCATCGAAAAAGCAAGAGAGTTCCAGAAAAACATCTACTTCTGCTGTATTGACTATGCCAGTCTTTGACTGTGTGAATCACAACACACTGTGGAAAATTCTGAAAGAGATGGGAATACCAGACCATCTAACCTGCCTCCTGAGAAATCTGTATGCAGGTGGGGAAGCAACAGTTAGAACTGGACATGGAACAATAGACTGGTTCCAAATCAGGAAAGGAGCACGTCAAGGATGTATAGTATATATTGTCACCTTGCTTATTTAACTTATATGCAGAGTGCATCATGAGAAATCCTGGGCTGGAAGAAGCACAAGCTGGAATCAAGATTGCCAGGAGAAATTTCAATAACCTCATATACGCAGATAACACCATCCTTATGGCAGAAAGCGAAGAACTAAAGAGCCTCTCGATGAAAGTGAAAGAGGAGAGTGAAAAAGTTGGCTTAAAACTCAACATTCAGAAAACTAATATCGTGGCATCTGGTCCCATCACTTCATGGGAAATAGACAGGGAAACAGTGGACACAGTGTCAGACTTTATTTTTTTGAGCTCCAAAATCACTGCAGATAGTGACTCCAACTATGAAATTAAAAGACGCTTGCTCCTTGGAAGAAAAGTTATGACCAACCTAGACAGCATATTAAAAAGCAGAGACATTACTTTGCCAACAAAGGTCCATCTAGTCAAAGCTATAGTTTTTCCAGTAGTCATGTATGGATTGAGAGTTGGCTATAAAGAAAGCTGAGCACCGAAGAATTGATGGTTTTGAACTGTGGTGTTGGAGAAGACTCTTGAGAGTCCTCTGGACTGCAAGGAGGTCCAACCAGTCAATCCTACAGGAAATCAGTCCTGAATATTCATTGGAAGGAATGAGGTTGAAGCTGAAACTCCAATACTTGGCCACCTGATGTGAAGAACTGACTTATTTGAAAAGATCCTGATGCTGGGAAAGATTGAAGGCAGGACGAGAAGGGGATGAGACGGTTGGATGGCATCACCAACTCAATCGACCTGAGTTTGAGTAAACTCCAGGAGTTGGTGATGGACAGGGATGCCTGGGATGCTGCAGTCCATGGAGTTGCAAAGAGTCAGACATGACTGAGCGACTGAACTGAACTGAACATGTATATTGAATCTTCTAGATCTTTTAACTTTTGTCTTTTTAAATGAAAAAGGGAAAATTTCTCAGCCTCTATCTTCCACTCACTAATTTATTCTTCAACTACCTCTCTTCTTTTAACAGATCATCAATAAACTCTTTCCTTGAATATTTAGCTCTTCTCTTTGTTGAGATCTGTGGTTTTCTTACATAGGATTGATTTTCCACAAAATTTTGATGATTTTTATATCTGTTTATCTTGTACCTGTTAATCCTTAGTTTCCTGCTCAATATATGTTATAATAGCTTGCCCCTTTTTAACTAAAGCTAAGGGATATGCTACTAGGAAGAGTATCTTAATGATTTCTCTTTTGAGGAATTTCCTGTCTCTCTTGGGGGTCAGGAGCTGGTTCAGAGAGCATCACTCCCTCTCTTCAGCTTCAGGGTCCATACTTCTTTAGCCAATAAACAAGCATTGCTGCCACTTGCTGTTTAGTGGAGGAGTGGGAGACAGGTTGATGGTCAACCAACCTAGTTACTTTGTTTTATTTATGTATTTATTTGGCTGTGCAGGGTCTCAGTTGTAGCACTTGGGATCTTTAGTTACAGCCTGAGACCTCCCAGTTGCAGCATAATGGATCTAGTTCCCTGACGAGGGATGGAAACAGGACTCCCTGTATTGATAGTGCACAGTCTTAGCCACTGGACCACCAGGGAAGTCCCAGCCTAGTTAATATATTCCCTCAATTAATCACTTTAATGAATGTCCAGGGCTTGTCCATCTCACTTGTTTTATCCATTGAGTCCAGAGTTGGTATGACACCAAAGTCATCTTTCTATAACCCTCCTCTCCTACAAGTTTTTGGGTTGTGGTTTCATTTAGTTTTCATTTACAAGATCTGTCTTAGATCTTGTAGGGATTTCCCAATGTTTCTGATAAAACTCTTTCTTGTTTTTCCAAGCTGTTATAAGTTGACATGCACATGCGCGCGCGTGTGTGTAGCATGTAGAAATGTAAAACAGTCCAACGGAAATAGCAGGTATCCAATAGGGGCCTGGTGGGCTGCAGTCCATGGGGTTGCTAAGAGTCAGACACGACTGATCGACTTCACTTTCACTTTTCACTTTCATGCATTGGAGAAGAAAATGGCAACCCACTCCAGTGTTCTTGCCTGGAGAATCCCAGGGATAGGGGAGCCTGGTGGGCTGCCGTCTATGGGGTCCCATAGAGTCGGACACAACTGAATCAACTTAGCAGCAATAAATACTGTATATGTTGAATGCATTAAAGAATGAATGCATGTACATGTTCGGTGTGTTTTACACACACACACACACCTTTCTGAATTTTAGGTGAGAGGTGATGACATGAATGTTCTCAGACTACTATCCATAATTGTGAATTACTTTAAGACTTGGGGCATGTGGAGAAGAGGTAAGTTATTTCTTTTTTGTGTTTAAATGAAAAATAATGTCAAATTGAGAAGGAATAATGCTTTAGTTAGCCAAAGTAACTAATTTATCTAAACCAATTGGAAGTTTTATTTATTACGCATTTGTTTCATAATTATATTCTCAGTGTTTATGTGTAAGACATGGGTTTGATACTGTGGACAGATACAGTTGTATTTTTCTCTTTTTCTTCTACTCTAGCTTACCTTGCCTCCAACATATGCAGCAGCCAGAATAAGGTCATTTCACACAGAAAGATATGTGTTAAAATCCTTTCTCTGTCACTTACTAGTTATAGAGCAAGTTTGTCTGAGCCTCAGCTTCCTTATTTAAACAATATAAAGATATCAGCCACATAGGCTTGTATTAAATATAATGATACACAAAATGCCTCATATAGTGGGTAATAAATAAATAAAATGCATAGTACATGGACACAACAAACATCAGTAACCTTTCTACTCCTCTACCCTTCTCTCCAAGAAGTTTATTTTCTCACATTTATAATTGCAGGCTTTTAAACTAATGTTCTGATTATCATTCAGTTTCTTATGAGTTTGCTTAACATGAATTTATAAACCATGTTTTTGTATATTAAAAAACGATAGAAAGCAGCTTCATCATATATCTCAGAGAATAAACTTTTCAATTTATTCATAAATCTATTTGTTTTGCAAACACTTATTGAGCACTTACTTTGAGCCAGACACCATGTTAACCTCTGAAGTAAGTTGACTCCTCGTAACAGGGTCAAGACTAAGGTCAGGAAGCCAGGCGAGTGAGACATCTGCCTTTAATGCAAATTTTAAGGGATGCCAAAAAACTGAAAAATCAAGATAAATAATATTTTAATGAAATATTTTAAAAATCAAAATTAATAGAAAAAAATCCATGATGAACCCATCAAGATTTTAAATAAGGACAGAATCTATTTTAATGAATTTTTTCTCTTGTCTCAGGCTACAATACGATTTACTGATACTATTATTTTTGTCTGTACATCCTTTGAGGAATGTAGCCTTCTTCACTTCAACATGTTCTTCTGGTGGGATTATCAAGTAAACTCAGACCCTTAAGGCCACACAGATGGACAAATAAACCAAGCTGAACTAAACAAGAGTATCTCATTCTCTTGACCATATTGATTGATACAAAACAGGATAGGTAACCCATCATGGTAGTATCTTTATCTAGGAATGAATGAAGTCAATGCAGAGAGCTAAGTAGAGCCAAGAGTTGTGGAGGGGGAGGGATACAGATAAAAAAAGAAATCTAGAGGATGATTTCATTTGAATGAAAATAAGAGAAGCTATATCCATCTCTTAACTTGCCAGGGACATGCATTTATTTGAGTTGGGACTGTCCACACTTACAAACAGAGGAAGCCTGACTAACACAATGTCTAAATAAAGAGTATTTCAAACCTTGAGGAGGATTGGTCATCACTAAGTTTAGAAAACATCTTAAAAGCAGTACGCCTTCAGTATTATACAGGGAAATGGTTGCCACAGACATAACCTTATAGTGTAAATGGAATCAGAAGGTCCTTAAGATCAACCAGCTAATTCCCCTTGATCTGATTCCAAGCAAGCCAACAAGCCTTTGATTGTAAATTGCCTTCCTAGGTTGAACTGCCTAGAAAAAGCATAATAAACAGAACAAGTGTATCCAGTCTACTTGATAGTTACACTGTTCATTGTTAAGCAATAAGATGGCACCTAATGAGTCAACATCCTAGAATCAGATCACTTTGGTGGATGCTAACATTAATTTTTCTGAGCTAGAAAGGTTTAGAGGCAACAAAGTCTAGTGATGGAAATACAAACTCTTGAGCTAGACTTCTTGAATTTGAATCCTAGCATTGCCACTTACTACTGTGTGACTTTGGATAAATTATTTAACCTACTTGTACCTTATTTTCTCACCTGTAAAATGGGAATATAATAGTGACTACCTCATAACATTATTAAATGAGAATTATGAGTTAATCTTTATAAAGAAAGTAAAACTTACAAGTACTATAAAATAAAATAATAGGGTTTCCCTAGTGGCTCAGATGGTAAATCTGCCTGCAATGCAGGATACCAAGGTTCAATCCTTGGGTCAGGAAGATCCTCTGGAGAAGGGCATGGCAACCCACTCCAGTATTCTTGCCTGGAGAACTCCATGGACAGAGGAGCCTGGCGGGCTACAGTCCACGGGGTCACAAAGAATCAGACACAACTGAGCGACTAATACTTCTTCTTCTTCAGACTAAAAAAGAGACCTGGGATATGACATCTACCTTATGCTGCAGCTACTCCAGGAGGCTGGATAACTCTAGCACACAGAGTTAGAACTTACTTCAACTATATGCTTACATTTCTAACTGACTGGTTGGCTTCTAAGCTTCTAGAGGGCAGGGACTATGCCTTACTCATCTTCGTATTTCTTTGTGCTTCTAATGCCTGGGACTGGGCAAGCACAAGGAGACAGTTCCCTGTTCACAGAATCCAAAGACATGGATTTGAATCTTCACTGTATTACCTACTACATATCCTGGAACAATTTACTTAATTTCCCAGACACTCAGTTTCTGCAATAGTAAATGTGGACTCCACACAAAAACTACTAGAACTGATAAACAAATTCAGCAAAAACAGGATACAAGATTAACATACCGAAATCTGTTGCATTTCTTTACACTAACAATGAAATATCAGAAAGGGAAAGAAAAAAAATCCCTTTTAAAATCACATCAAAAGATAAATTAGGAACAAATTTGACCAAGGAGGTAAAAGGCTTATATGATGGATAAAGGAAACTGAAGATGATTCAAACAGAAAGATCTTATGCTTTTGAATTGGAAAAACATTTTTAAAATGGTTATACTACCCAAAGCAATCTATAGATTTAATGTAATCTCTATCAAATTACCCATGACATTTTTCACAGAACTAGAACAAATGGAGAAGGAAATGGCAAGCCACTCCAGTGTTCTTGCCTGGAGAATCCCAGGGATGGGGGAGCCTGGTGGGCTGCCGTCTCTGGGGTCACACAGAGTCGGACATGACTGAAGCGACTTAGCAGCAGCAGCAGCAGCAGAACAAATAACTCAAAATTTTATGTGGGGCCATAAATGACCCAGAATTGCTCAAACAATCCTGAGGAAAAACAACAAAGCTGGAGTCATAAATCTCCCAGACTTCAGACAATGCTACAAAGCTACAGTAATCAAAACGGTGTGGTATTGGCACAAAAACATACATCTCAATCAATGGGACAGAATAGAGAGCTCAGAGATAAACCCACACACCTTTGGTCAACTAATCTTCAATAGAGGAGGGAAGGATATACAATGGAGCTCCTGGTTCCAGCTTTGCAAGAGCATGTAACATAAACATGAAGCTGCTCACCCACAATCTGCTGAGCTTGCATGTGTGGGGAGTGAGGCCCTGTGGCTTCCCTCTGCATGGCCACTGAGGTCCATATCAACCCTGTGGAGTTCAACCCCAACTTCATAGCATGTATGATACTCAAAGTGGAGTGGGAAGTGCTTCTGGAGGCTGCCAACAGCCTGCATCTGATCAAGGTGCCCAAAGAGACGATTCAGGGATATAAGCATGACAAGAAATTTCTGAGAAAGAGGCACCATATACTGCTGGAGGTGGATATGTTGGAGGGCATCCTGCAATGCCCAGAGTCAGGATGTCTATTCCCCATCAGCCATGGGATCCCCAACATGTTGGTTGCTGAGTGGTGAGGAAAGTATGTTAGTTGCTCAGTCATGTCTGACTCTTTGTGACACCCTGGACAGTAGCCTGCCAGGCTCCCCTGTCCATGGAATTCTCTAGACAAGAATACTGGCGTGGGTTGCCATTCCCCTCTCCAGGAGATCTTCCCAACCCAGGGATGGAACCTAGGTCTCCAGTGTTACAAGCAGATTCTTTACCAACTGAATCACCAGAGAAGCCCGTGATGAGGAAACTGAGACTTAAAATTGTGCCAGGCACCGGTTTTTCACTCTATGATCATGTGTACCTTTGTTTACATGTATCTTGTTTGCTAGTCCTATCCTATGTATCCCTAATTCTTGGCCTATTGACACAACAAACACACTATGTTTTTGAGCTTGATATTATATTTTTTTCTCATTAAAGGTTCAAAAAAAAAAAAAAGAATATACAATGGAGAAAAGACAGTCTCTACAGCAAGTGGTATTGGGAAAATTGGGCAGACACATATAAATTAATGAATTTAGAACATATCCTCACATCACACACAAAAAATTAACTAATAATGACTTAAAGACTTAAACGTAAGATGTGACACCATAAAACTCCTAGAAAAAAAATAGAGAAACATTCTCTGACATAAATTGCACAAATGCTCTATAAGTTAATCTCCCAAGGCAATACAAATAAAAGCAAAAATAAGCAAATAAGACCTAACCAAACTTAAACACTATTATGCAGCAAATGAAACCATAAAAGAAAATGAAAAGACAACTGGGGAATGGGAAAAAAACTTGCAAAAGATGTGACCAGCGAAAGCTTAATTTCCAAAATATACAAATAGCTCATATAACTCAAGAACAACAACAATAAACCCAATCAAAAAATGGACAGAAGACCTAAATAGCTGGGCTTCCCTGATAGCTCACTTGGTAAAGAATCCGCCTGAAATGCAGGAAACCCCGGTTTGATTCCTGGGTCAGGAAGATCCACTAGAGAAGGGATAGGCTATCCACTCCAGTGTTCTTGGGCTTCCCTTGTGGCTTAGCTGGTAAAGAATCTGCCTGCAATGCAGACCTGGGTTCAATCCCTGGGTTGGGAAGATCCTCTGGAGAAGGGAAAGGTGACCTACTCCAGTATTCTGGCCTGGAGAATTTCACAGACTGCATAGTCCATGGGGTCTCTAAGAGCTGGACGCAACTGAGCAACTTTCACTTTCTGAAGAAGATACACAGATGGCCAATAGGCACGTGAAAAGATGTTCAACATTGCTAATTGTTAGAGAAATGCAAATCAAAACTACAATGAAGTACCACCTCAGACTGCTCAGAATGGCCATCGTTAAAAAGTTTACAAATTATAAATGCTGGAGAGGGTGTGGAGAAAAGGGAACTCTCCTGCATTGTTGGTAGGAATATAAATTGGCACAGCTACTATGGAAAACAGTATGCAGTTCCTTAAAAAACTAATAGTAGAGATGCCATATGATCACCAATCCCACTCCTGGGCATATATCTGCAGAAAACTCTAATTCAAAAAGATACATACACTTCAAAGTTCACTGCAGCACTATTTACAATAGCCAAGACATGGGAGCAACCTAAATGCCCACTGACAGACGAAAAGATAAAGATGTGCCATATAGACATAATGAAATACTACTCAATCATGGAAAAGAATGAAATAATGCCATTTGCAGCAACACGAATGGCTCTACAGATGACCATACTAAGTGAAGGAAGTCAGAAAGAAAGACAAATACCATATGCTTATCACTTATATGTAGAGTTTAAAACATGACACAAAAGAACTTACTTATGAAATAGAAACAGACTCACAGACATAGAAAACAAACTTTTGGTTGGCAAAGGGGAAAGGTGGTAGGGGAAGAATAAATTAGGAGTTTGGGATTAGCAAATACAAACTACTATATATAAAATAGATAAACAACAAGGTTCTATGTATAGCATAGAGAACTGTATTCAATATCATGTAATAAACCATAACGGAAAACAAAAAAGAATATGTACATCAGTTCAGTTCAGTCGCTCAGTCGTGCCCAACTCTTTGCGACCCCATGAATTGCAGCGCCAGACCTCCCTGTCCATCACCAACTCTCTGAGTTCACTCAAACTCACGTCCATCAAGTCAGTGATGCCATCCAGCCATCTCATCCTCTGTCATCCCCTTCTCCTCCTGCCCCTAATCCCTCCCAGCATCAGGATCTTTTCCAATGAGTCAACTCTTCTCATGAGGTGGTCAAAGTACTGGAGTTTCAGCTTTAGCATCATTCCTTCCAAAGAATACCCAGGGCTGATCTCCTTTAGAATGGACTGGCTGGATGTCCTTGCAGTCCAAGGGACTCTTAAGAGTCTTCTCCAATACCACAGTTTAAAAGCATCAATTCTTCAGCGCTCAGCTTTCTTCACAGTCCAACTCTCACATCCATACATGACCACTGGAAAAACCATAGTCTTGACTAGACGGACCTTTGTTGGCAAAGTAATGTCTCTGCTTTGAATATGCTGTCTAGGTTGGTCATAACTTTCCTTCCAAGGAATCAGCGTCTTTTAATTTCATGGCTACAATCACCATCTGCAGTGATTTTGGAGCCCAAAAAAATAAAGTCTGACACTGTTTCCCCATCTATTTCCCATGAAGTGATGGGACCAGATGCCATGATCTTCGTTTTATGAATGTTGAGCTTTAAGCCAACTTTTTCACTCTCCACTTTCACTTTCATCAAGAGGCTTTTTAGTTCCTCTTCACTTTCTGCCATAAGGGTGGTGTCATCTGAATATCTGAGGTTATTGATATTTCACCCGGCAATCTTGATTCCAGCTTATGCTTCTTCCAGCCCAGCGTTTCTCATGATGTACTCTGCATAGAAATTAAATAAGCAGGGTGACAATATACAGCCTTGACGGACTCCTTTTCCTATTTGGAACCAGTCTGTTCCATGTCCAGTTCTAACTGTTGCTTCCTGACCTGCATATAGGTTTCTCAAGAGGCAGGTCAGGTGGTCTGGTATTCCCATCTCTTTCAGAATTTTCCACAGTTTATTGTGATCCACACAGTCAAAGGCTTTGGCATATATATATATAACTAAATAACTTTTCTCTACACCAGAAACTAACCCAACATAGTAAATCAACTGTACTTCAAAAAAAAGAGTAAACAACTTTATTGAGGTATAATTGCACATTTAAAGTGTACACTATTTTGACATATGTATATACCTGTGAAACCAACACTGCCACCAAGATACTAAACATATCAAGCGTACTCTATCACTCCTCAAAGTTTTCATGAACATTTATGTTCCATGAATGTTTATGAACAAAATCCAAATCTTCAGACTCCTAGGCTGGTGCTGCTTCTTTTATACCTGAAGGAAATTTGTGTTATTGACTGATATTTATGCTACTGTACATTTATGGAAAAGAACATAATTGAAAATAAAAGATTTTATTTATAGAAGCCCCAATATATACTACAGACACTATGAATTCTGCCATCCAGTGAGACATCCTGCCTGCTTCCTGATGAATCATCAATTCAAAGTCCTTCCAGAGACCTTGCCCTTGGATTCTGGGAGGTAACCAGGTTTATTGTGTCTTTATAATAACTTCCCTTTTTGCTCTCTGCTTATGCAACTTTAAGCAGAACTCTTGCCATTTGTTATCTCAATTTCTTCCTCTTTATCTCAGTTTTATTCCTTTTTTTCTGTGAGGATGGAGGTGAAGTTCCTGTGCTTCTAATATAAACTGTCTGGGTTCAAAACCCACTTCTCTTACTTACAAACTACAGAGCTTTGGGCAGGTTCAGATTAGATCAGATCAGATCAGTCGCTCAGTCGTGTCCGACTCTTTGCGACCCCATGAATCTCAGCACGCCAGGCCTCCCTGTCCATCACCAACTCCCGGAGTTCACTCAGACTCATGTCCATCGAGTCAGTGATGCCATCCAGCCATCTCATCCTCTGTCATCCCCTTCTCCTCCTGCCCCCAATCCCTCCCAGCATCAGAGTCTTTTCCAATGAGTCAACTTCGCATGAGGTGGCCAAAGTACTGGAGTTTCAGTTTCAGCATCATTCCTTCCAAAGAAATCCCAGGGCTGATCTCCTTTAGAATGGACTGGTTGGATCTCCTTGCAGTCCAAGGGACTCTCAAGAGCCTTCTCCAACACCACGGTTCAAAAGCATCAATTCTTTGGCGCTCAGCCTTCTTCACAGTCCAACTCTCACATCCATACACGACCACAGGAAAAACTATAGCCTTGACTAGACGGACCTTTGTTGGCAAAGTAATGTCTCTGCTTTTGAATATGCTATCTAGGTCAGTCATAACTTTCCTTCCAAGGAGTCAGTGTCTTTTAATTTCATGGCTGCAGTCACCATCTGCAGTGATTTTGGAGCCCAAAACAATAAAGTCTGACACTGTTTCCACTGTTTCCCCATCTATTTGCCACGAAGTGATGGGACCGGATGCCATGATCTTCGTTTTCTGAATGTTGAGCTTTAAGCCAACTTTTTCACTCTCCACTTTCACTTTCATCAAGAGGCTTTTTAGTTCCTCTTCACTTTCTGCCATAAGGGTGGTGTCATCTGCATATCTGAAGTTATTGGTATTTCACCCGGCAATCTTGATTCCAGCTTGTGCTTCTTCCAGTCCAGCTTTTCTCATGATGTACTCTGTATATAAGTTAAATAAGCAGGGTGACAATATACAGCCTTGATGAATTCCTTTTCCTATTTGGAACCAGTCTGTTGTTCCGTGTCCAGTTCTAACTGTTGCTTCCTGACCTGCATACAGATTTCTCAAGAGGCAGGTCAGGTGGTCTGGTATTCCCATCTCTTTCAGAATTTTCCACAGTTTATTGTGATCCACACAGTCAAAGGCTTTGGCATAGTCAATAAAGCAGAAATAGATGTTTTTCTGGAACTCTCTTGCTTTTTCCATGATCCAGGTTATCTCTCTGCAAAGCCTGGTAGTTTGATATTAAATTCTTGGTGAATGTTACATACAACTATTTTCTCTGTAAACTGGCTTATATACTACTCAGCCCACATGGCAGAGATGTCCAAATCTCCTGTCTCATAGGTCATCCCCTCCCCAGTCTCTAGGTTTTACATCTATATCTTTAAGAGACTAGTTTATTAAAAGCAGAATCCTAGCCAACATAATGTTCTAAATTGGAAAACAATTACTAAAACTGATTTTACTTCTATATTTCTTTCTGGAACCAAGTAATATTTTCATGTAAATCTACATTAAAGGGTTTTTTTTTTTTTTTGAGATATGTATATATATGGGAACATTAGATGTGAACTAGTTAGTTGTGAAAGAATTAGTAGTTTTGCTTTTAAAAAATCAAATCAAATGTACCTTTTGTTACTGCTGTATAATAAATCCTTAATGTATAATATTTCATTTAATCCACATGTCTCCCCACTGAGTAAGCTGAGGAGGAAGAGGATGCATTGGTCTTGCTGTCTTATGTGGCAGAGGTGGACGAGGTAGAAGGGGAGGCAGGAATACTCAATGCAACACAAAGGAAATACATCATAGTTTCTGTCTGACTTTTTTGGTTTTTCCTTTCTCTAAAAACGTTCATATACCACAAACCACATGATATTCTGTAAAATGAACACTTAGGCAATAATGATGGAGACACAAAAAAAGTCTCATACAGTTTTTGCCCCACAGTTTTTAGATTTTCACACGAAGACACATACACAAGTTTACTACTTCAATAATGATTTACTATTAGCATGATGATTTACCACTCACTAAGTGAGAGTGAATCATAAAGATCTTCATCCTTGTCTTCACATTGAGTAATCTGGGAAAGAGCAGGAGGAGGGGTTGCTCTTGCTGTCTTAGGGGTGGAAGAGGTGGAGAAGATGGAAGGGGAAGCAAGAGAGACAGGCACACTCAGTGTAACTTTAAGGAACTATTGTAATTTCTGAATGACTTTTTTGCTTTTTCATTTTTCTAAAAATGTTTCTATATGGTAGCCACCACTATTTGCTTTAGTTTCAGTGCCCATATGATAGAAGTCCTGAGGTCATAAAAGAAGTCAAAAGTAGCCTTGAATAATTGGGACCTTTCTGCCAGATTGTCTTATGTCAATTTGTTTTTTGGCACTGCTTCTTCTACATCTTCCTCACTTTCTGGTCTTGGTTCAGAAGCACTCTTCTCCACCAAGTCATCTTCTGTTAATTCCTCTGATGTGGTGTCTACTAGCTCTTGAATTTCTCCAAGATCTAGATCTTGAAACTCTTCACTCCCCCTCGCTACCTTTGTTGCCATATCCATAATCTCTTTCACGATCCCCTTGACTGGTTCTGTTGTAAATTCTGTGAAGTCATGCATAACAGCTAGACACAGTTTTCTCCAGCAGGAATTTATCCTTTCAGGTTTGATGGCTTTCAGTGCTTTTTGTACAACAGTGATGGCATATATTCAATGGTATAATCCTTCCAGACTTTTATGATCTTCGTCTCTTCCATAGCACTGACAATCTTTTCCATAAAGTACCATACATAATGAGGTTTAAAGTTCCTTATAACCCCTTGATCTGGGATTCCTTGGTGGCTCAATGGTAAAGAAACTGCCTGCAATGCAGGAGACCTGGGTTTGATCCATGGGTCAGGAAGATCCATTGGAGAAAGGAATGGCTACCCACTCCACTATTCTTGCCTGGAGAATTCAATGGACAGAGGAGCCTAGCAAGCTCCATGACAGTCCACGCAGTCACAAAAAGTCAGACACGACTGAGCAACTAACACTTTCACATGACCCCTGATCTAGAGGCTGGATTACAGACATTGTGTCTAGTGGCAAGCAACCACTTCAACACCTTTGGAGTTGAACTCTTGAGGTCTGAAGTGGCCAAAGGCATTGTCCAGTATCAAAAGAAATTTAAAAGGCAATTACTTACTGGCCAAGGTACTTCCTGACTTTAGAGACAAAACGTTGACAGAACCAATCAAGAAAAAGTGTTCTGGTAGTGTAGGCCTTCTTATTGTAAAACCAAAAGACTGGTGTTATCTTTTCCCTTCATGGTTTAGGAGTTAGCAGCTTTATAGATAAGGGCAGTCCTGATCATAAACTGGACTGCATTTGCATAAAATAGTAAAGTTAGCTTATCCTTTCCTTAAATGCTGGTGCTCACTTCTCTTCCTTACTAATAAATGTCTTTTGTGGCATGCCCCTCCCCCCGCCAGAACAGAATACTTTTGTCTGCATTAAAAACTTGTTTAGGCAGACATCCTTCCTCCTCAAGGATTCTTTTAATGACAACTTTTCTGCTGTCTGTTGCTGAGCAGAAGCTTCTTCTTCTATTATCTTGACATTTTAAAGCCAAACTTCTTTTTAAAATTATCAAACTATTCTTGCTGACATTAATTTTTCCAGCTTTAGGTCTTTCACCTTCCTTTTAAGTTGTCATATGACTTCATTTTTTCTGGAATCATATTAGACTCCATAGATAAGTCTTTCTTACAACAATACTTCACCCACACAAAAGGGTTACATTTTCAATATGAGATAAAAAGGCATTTCATCAACAGTGCAAAGTTTTGCAACAGTTACAAGTTTCTGTAGCTGCAGCTATGGTTTCATTTTCCTTTTCCCTTTTAAACAATGGTCTTTACACTGGATTTCTATATCTTGAAATGGTGGGTAACCACAGCTGCAGATCAAACAGATCAATCTATGCTGCATATCAAACAGTTCAAATTTTTCTTGTAATATAATGACTCTGCTTCTTGTAAGAACTTCCAGGATCATTAGCAGCACTTCGTATGGGTCCTTGGTGTTATTCAAAGTTTACGGCATTGCACTAAACACGAAAAATCTTTGAAAACCATAAGAGATAATTTTTTACTGCAATATAGAATTTACTAGAGACACAACTGCTCACATGGAGATATTTAGTGTCACATAGAGTTTTACTTGCAACACGAAACACTAGAGTTCATTGTTATAGCAACAGGAGGTAGCTATGAAATTATCAAAGTAGTACGCTATGTGTCATAGTTAATTTTATGCAGTTATGATTTAGTACTGCATCTTTATGTTTGTTTATCTTTTTCTTAACTGGGAATGTTTCCATGTATGGTCTGTAAGTGTCTGTGTAAATTTTGAAAAAATTTGAACTTTTTATAATAGACTTGTATATATTTTATAGTTGTTGATGTTCAGCCAGTAAGTCAAGTGTGACTCTTTGCGACTCCATGAACTGCAGCACGCCAGGCTTACCTGTCCTTCACTATCTTCCGGAGTTTGCTCAAACTCATATCCATTGAGTCAATTATGTCATCCAGCCATCTCATCCTCTGTCACCCCCTTCTCCTCCTGCCATCAATTTTTCCCAGCATCAGGGTCTTTTCCAGTGAGTTGGCTCTTCACATCAAGTGGCCAAAGTACTGGAGCTTCAGCTTCATCATCAATACTTCCAGTGAATATTCAGAGTTGATTTTTTTTTCGGTTTGACTGGATGATCTCCTCACTGTCCAAGGGTGAGGACAGTGAGTGCGTTCACTGTCCTTAGAGTGTGTTCTCTGGCACCACAATTTGAAAGCATCAATTCTTCAGTGCTCAGCCTTTTTTATGGTCCAACTCTCACATCCATACATGACTACTGGAAAAACCAGTTTTGACTATAGACTTTTGTCAGCAAAGTGATGTCTCTGCTTTCTAATATGCTGTCTACGTTTGTCAAAGGTTTTCTTCCAAAGAGCAAGCGTCTTTTAATTTCATGGCTGCAGTCACCATCCACAATGATTTTGGAGCCCAAGAAAAGTAGTCTGTCGTGGTTCCCACTTTTCCCCCATCTATTTGCCATGAAGTGATGGGACCAGATAGCAGGATTTTCATTTTTTGAATGTTGAGTTTTAAACCAGCTTATTCACTCTCCTTTTTTACCCTCATCAAAAGGCTCTTTAGTTCCTCTTCACTTTCTACCATTAGAGTGGTTTCATCTGCATATCTGAGGTTGTTGGTATTTCGCCCAGAAATCTTAATTCCAGCCTGTGAGTCATCCAGCCTAACATTTCTCTTGATGTTCTCTGAATATAAGTTAAATAGGCAAGGTGACAGTATACAGCCTTGACGTAGTCCTTTCCCAATTTTGAACCAGTCTGTTCCATGTCCAGTTCTAACTGTTGCTTCTTGATATGCATACAGGTTTCTCAGGAGACAGGTAAGATGGTCTGGTATTCCCATCTCTTTAAGAATATTCTACAGTTTGCTGTGATCCACATAGTCAAAGGCTTTAGCATAGTCAATGAAGCATATATATTTTTTTAATTTTCTTGCTTTTTCTATGATCCAATGGATGTTGGCAATTTGATCTCTGGTTACTCTGCCTTTTCTAAATCCAGCTTGAACACCTGGAATTTCTTGGTTCATTTACTGTTGAAGCCTAGTTTGAAGGATTTTAAGCATTACCTTGCTAGCATGTGAAATGAGCACAGTTGTACAGTAGTCTGAACATTCTTTGGCATTGCTTTTGGGGACTGGGATGAAAACTGACCTTTTCCAGTCCTGTGGCCACTGTTGAGATTTCCAAATTTGCTGGCATATTGAGTGCAGCCCTTTCACAGCATCATCTTTTAGGATTTGAAATAGCTCAGCTAGAATTCCACTACCTCCACTAGCTTTGTTCGTAGTGATATTTCCTAAGGCCCACTTGACTTCGCATTAAACAATGTCTGGCTCTAGGTGAGTGATCATACCATCGTGATTATCTGGGTCATTAAGACCTTTTTTTGTACAGTTCTTCTGTGTAGTATTGCCACCTCTTCTTTATCTCTTCTGCGTCTGTTAGGTCCTTGCTCTTTCTGTCCTTTATTGTGCCTATCTTTGCATGAAATAGTCCCTTGGTATCTCTACTTTTCTTGAAGAGATCTCTAGTCTTTCCCATTCTATTGTTTTCCTCTATTTCTCTGCATTGTTTACTTAAGAAGGCTTTCTTATATCTCCTTGCTATTCTCTGGAACTCCACATTCAGTTAGGTTTCTCCTTTCTCCTTTGCCTTTTGCTTCTCTTCTTTTCTCAGCTATTTGTAATACCTCCTCAGACAAGCACTTTGCCGTCTTACATTTCTTTTTCTTGGAAATGGTCTTGGTCAGCACCTCCTGCACAATGTTATGAACTACCATCCAGTAAATGATACTTCAGCAAATGATAAAATACTCTAGTACCTGTGTATATTTTATGCATTCATGACACACCTTACTTCTTTTTGATATTTCTAGGCTACACAATTTTTGAGTTATTTTCAAACTGTCACAAATCTAAAAAAAGTTTTGAATATATTTTTTGAAAAATTATGCGTTTAAACTGCCTTCACAGTTCAGTCCCAAGTTGTTCAAGGATCAACTGTATATATACATATGCACACGCACACACACACAGAGACATAGAACAAATCTCTTATTACTTAAGGCAGACAATCAAAACCTGACATCCAATATTCTTTAAAAACTTGAGTTATTTACTTTCAATGACATTGTTTCATAGGACATAAAATTAAGATGTTAGCTAACTTTTTCTTGCATGTAATAGCTAATGAAAACACATTAACAAAGCAGTCATGTCAAGTATTTTAAACTGTCCTTGAAAGGGTAGACACCAAGAGTTCTCCATGGACTCCCCACTGTTCTTAGGGTAGAGTTTCTGCCTCTTCTCTTTGCACCTTCTCATCCCTGATCAAAGCACTTTCAAAGAATTGTTTACACTTAATTTTTACTGACTCTCCTTTCTCTCTTGAGCCTACTCCAATCAGATTTTCCTCCCACTGTGACATAAAAACTGCACTTACCAGAATCAACAATGACCTCCATGCAGTCAAATCTCAAGGAGAAATCTCAGTTCATATCTCATACCACCTAACACTAGCATTTGATTTATTGGTTGGCTTCTTCTTCTTGAAATAGTTTTGTCACTAAATCTCCAAGTCACCTCCCTCTTCGGTTCTCCTTCTACATCAACGGCCATTCTTTCTCAGCATTCTTTGCTGAATTCTCCTTTATCTTCTTAACCTCTAAAAATTCAAGTGTCCAGGACTCACTGCCTAAACTTCTTCTCTTCCTATCTACACACTCACTCATTGAAGTTTTCATCTAGTCCATGACTTTAAATGCCATTTACATGCTGCTGCCTCCGAAATTCCTATGTCGGGTTCAACTCCTATGCAAACTACATATCCCACAGGCTATTTCCCATCTCCATTTGTATGTCTACAGGCATTTCAACAAGCCCAAAACTAAACTGCTAATCTTCTGCCCTAGAGTGCTCTTCCTTCAAATTTACCACTTCATAAAACAGTAACACCATTCTTCCACTTGCTCAGGCCCAAATCTTAGAACCACACTTGACTCCTCTCCTTCTCACACATCCCACATCCGATTCATTAGAACATCCAGTCAACTGTACTACAAAACTTATTCACACTACCAGCCACACTACTTCTCACTACCTCCTCCTCTTGCCACCTTGGACCAAACCTCGATAATCTCATGTTCCTTTCACTTAGTCAATTTTTCACCCTGTGAAGCAAAGCATTTAAAAGGTTAAGTTGGATTGTTACTTTTCCTACAGCTTCCCATTTTACTCAGAATGAAAAGTCTTTGTGACTATAACCCCTTATATGATGTTTCCACCATTATCACCTCCACCAACTCTTTGATCTCATTTCCTACTGCTCTCCCTCTTGCTCACCTATCATATCTACAATGTTGTCCTTACTATTCCTCACACACACCGAGCACACCCTATCTCAGGGTCTTTGTATTTCTAACGTTCTCCAAGTATTCCTATGTAATGCTCTACCTTCGTCACCTAGGTCTTTCCTAACTATCCCATATAAAATAAATCCCCTCATCTTTTCAATACTCTATCCTGATTTAGTATTCATAAAACCTTTTTTATTTTGAAATAATTGTAGATTCATAAGCACTTGCAAGAAATAATAGAGATCCTGTGTACCCTTTACTCAGTATCCCCCAGTGGCCACATTTTACAAAACTACAGTGCAATATTGCCGTTGATACAGCCAAGATACAGGACATTTCCAGTTCTATCAAGGCTTCATGGTGCTCTTTTACAGCCACACCCACGACCCTCTAACCTCTACTCCCTTCTAACCCTCAGCAACCACTAACCAGTTCATTTCTAGTTGTTTTTATTTCAAGAATGTTATATAAATGTAATCATATATATTAACTTTTTGGGATTGGCCTCTTCCACATAACATTATTCCTTGGAGATTCATCCATGTTGTTGTGTCATGGCATTTTTTTACCACCTGATATACAAATATATATTTTTATTTGCTTCTTAGGCTAAGTGAAGGACAGGGAAGCCTGGCATGCTGTAGTCCATGGGGTTGCAAAGAGTTGGAAACGACTGATCGACTGAACAACAAGGCTAAGTTTCCTGAGAGCAGGGAATCTATTTTGTACACTGTACTATAGTGTAGATATAAAATAAACATTTGTTGAATAAATTAAGTCCAGACTCTTTAACATGACTGATAAGACCCAAATGAAGCATGCTTATCTTTCCAACCTTATCTTTCATTTCCATGACTCCTCCACACTGCCACACCACTCCCATCCAGATACACTAAATAGTGAATAATGCCATTCAATTACACTAAACATCTTGCCATTTATAGCAGATTGTGTATGTGCTCTGATTTTTTTCATATTTACTATTCATAACAGTGGGTCTCAAACAGTAGTGTACCTCAGAACCACGGGGATGATCAGGTTTATTAAAACAGACTGCTAGGCTCCAACTTCGGAGAAGGCAATGGCAACCCACTCCAGTACTCTTGCCTGGAGAATCCCATGGACGCAGGAGCCTGGTGGGCTGCCATCTACGGGATCGCACAGAGTCAGACACGACTGAAGCGACTTAGCAGCAGCAGCAGCAGGCTCCAACTTCAGAGTTTTAAATTCAGGAAGTCTGAAATAAGTCCTGAGAATCTGCATTTCTGACAAATTCCCAAGTGATGTTGATTCAGCTTGTCAATGAATTGTATGTGGAAAATCACTGTCTCAGAACATTTTAAAATTTCCCTCCCCATTTCACATGCCTAATTTCATTGTTAACTTCTAGTCCTTCCCTTACCCTGGAACATGGTGTTCATGGTACACTGTACTTACCCTATCACATCACTTATCACAGGATGTTATAATGTCCTATTTATGCGTGCTTCTTTTCCACCAAACGATATTCTCAGCACTTAGTACAGTCTGATACAGACTAAGCACTCAATGTATATGATGACTGAATAGGTTCCTTAATTTTGACACCTTAAAAGACTCAACTGAAATAGTATCTTTACAGTCATAGGATATTTAGAAGGAAGTGCTTCTATATGCTAGAAATAAAAGATGAAAACACCAAGGATCATTTAAGGCAATTTTTAATATTAAGACTTTATAGAAAGTATTATTGTTTATTGCAGTTCTTTTCAACCAAAAAAATACACCACACATTGAAATAATGACTGATGACAAAGGTTAAGAATGCAAGTTAAGGTACTTTAAACATTATTTTTTCAATAATTACTTCAAAGTCTGTATTTTGTTTTTCTAAAAGTGTACTCTCTTGCTTTCAGACTAAACACCCAAACCACAGACTATCTAACCCAGTCAGGACTTCAAAGAACACTGTAATTGACCCCCAGTGCTCACCAGATGTTGAAATCAGAACATATTCACTTGTACAGATCTATAGACTATTACTAAAATTCCAAAATCCAAAAAATCTTTAGAAACCTAAAGTTTTTCACAAGTTTGAGTCAAATTCATTTAGCAGCAAAATCTTACCTGAACATATATGTGGTTACTATACAGGTTATATAGCTTTATCCAAATTAGTGTTAATACTAACGCATTTTTTGTGGCATGTTTGATGTTTGATTTTAAGATGCTGCTCTAGACCCCACTGAAGTGTTACAGAAAATATGGTATATATACTATATTCCTGCCTAAAATCCCAACAATTTTGAATTCTGAAACACACTTGACCCAGAGGGTTTGGATAAATTTACATGACTATATTAAGAATGAGAAGTCAATTTCTCTAACCCTTACATTTTTGTCCACTATATTTGAAATATTTATCCAAATAATGTCCCCTACTGTTTTATCCAATTTTCTGTTGATGGGTGGGGCTGTGTTCCCTCCGTTATTTACCTGGGGCCAAACTATGGTGGAGGTTATGAAGATGATGGCAATGGTGACCTCCCTCAAAAGGTCTCATGCAAGCGCTGCTCATGATGGTGTGATCATCACTTAGAGCCAGACATCCTGGAATGTGAAGTCAAGTGGGCCTTAGGAAGCATCACTACAAACAAAGCTAGTGGAGGAGATGGAATTCCAGTCGGGCTATTTCAAATCCTAAATGATGATGATGTGAAAGTGCTGCACTCAATATGCCAGCAAATTTGGAAAACTCAGCAGTGCCCACAGGACTGGAAAAGGTGTTCTCCTTCCAACCTCAGAGAATGCTCAAACTACCACACAATTACACTGATCTCACACTCTAGTAAAGTAATACTCAAAATTCTCCAAGCCAGGCTTCAACAGTATGTTAACTGTGAACTTCTAGATGTTCAAGCTGGTTTTAGAAAAGGCAGAGGAACCAGAGATCAAATTGCCAACATCTGCTGGATCATCAAAAAAGCAAGAGAGTTCCAGAAAAACATCTATTTCTGCTTTATTGACTATGCCAAAGCCTTTGACTATGTGGATGACAACAAACTGTGGAAAATTCTGAAAGAGATGGGAATACCAGACCACCTGACCTGCCTCCTGAGAAACCTTTACACAGGTCAGGATGCAACAGTTAGAACTGGATATGGAAGAGGAGTACATCAAGGCTATATATTGTCACCCTGCTTATTTAACTTATATGCAGAGTACATCATGGGAAATCCTGGGCTGGATGAAGCTCAAGCTGGAATCCAGATTTCCAGGAGAAATATCAATAACCTCAGAAATGCAGATGACACTGCCCTTATGGCAGAAAGCGAAGAACTAAAGAGCCTCTTGATGAACGTGAAAAAGGAGACTGAAAAGTTGGCTTAAAGTTCAACATTCAGAAAACTAAGATCGTGGCATCCCATCCCATCGCTTCATGGCAAATAGATGGGGAAGCAATGGAAAGTGACAGACTTTATTTTGGGGGGCTCCAAAATCACTGCAGATGGTGACTGCAGCCATGAAAAAGACGCCATTAAAAGACACTTGCTCCTTGGAAGAAAAGTTATGACCAACCTAGACAGCACATTATAAAGCAGAGACATTACTTTGCCAACAAAGGTCCATCTAGTCAAAGCTATAGTTTTTCCAGTAGTCATGTATGGATGTGAGAGTTGGACTGTGAAGAAAGCTGAGCAGCCAAGAATTGATGCTTTTGAACTGTGGTGTTGGAGAAGACTCTTGAGAATCCCTTGGACAGCAAGGAGATCCAACCAGTCACTCCTAAAGGAAATCAGTCCTGAATATTCATTGGACAGACTGATGCTGAAGCTGAAACTCCAATACTTTGGCCACCTGATGTGAAGAACTGACTCATTGGAAAAGTCCCTGATGCTGGGAAAGATTGAAGATGGGAGGAGAAGGGGATGACAGGGAATGAGATGGTTGGGTGGCATCACTGGCTCAATAGACATGAGTTTGAGTAAACTCTGGGAGTTGGTGATGGACAGGGAGGCCTGGCATGCTGTAGTCCAGGGGATCTCAAAGAGTCAGACATGACTGAGTGACTGAACTGAACTGATTGTTTTATCGTTTTGTATCTGAAAGACTGGTCTTAATAAAAAGAGTTTTCAGAGCTGTGGTACATATACACAAAGGAATATTATTTGGCTATTAAAAAGAATGCATTTGAATCAGTTCTGATGAGGTGGATGAAACTGGAGTCTATTATACAGAGCAAAGTAAGTCAGAAAGAAAAACACCAATACAGTATATTAACATACATATATGGAATTTAGAAAGATGGTAACAATGACGCTATGCAAGACAGCAAAAGAGACACAGATGTAAAGAACAGACTTTTAGACTCTGTGGGAGAAGGCAAGGGTGGGATGATTTGAGACAATAGCGTTGAAACATGTATATTATCATATGTGAAATAGATTGCCAGTCCAGGTTCGATGCATGAGACAGGGTGCTCAGGGCTGGTGCACTGGGATGACCCTGAGGGTGGGATGGGGAGGGAGGTGGGATGGGGGTTCAGGATGGGGAACACATGTACACCCATGGCTGATTCATGTGAATGTATGGCAAAAACCACCACAATATTGTAAAGTAATTAGCCTCCAATTAAAATAAATTTTTAAAAAAGAAAAAAATAAAAATAGTTTTCAGGAAATTGCTGGTGGTCCAGCAGTTACGACTCTGACTCTCACTGCTGAGGGCCTATGTTCAATGGCTGGTCAAGGAACTAAGATCCCACAAACTGCATGGCACAGCCAAAAGAAAGTTTCTTCATTTTATCTAACATTAGCTAAATACTGTTGGGAACTCAATGTTTCTATTCATATATGATACTTTCTTTTTAAATCAAGGAAACTCTATACTTCTTTGGGATCCTCGTGGCTCACTACCATCAGATGAATCATCATCATCCTCAAATGAATCATCACCAGCACAACTGAAAGTATAGAACTAAAAAAAAATGCCTTGTGGGAAACATATCATTTTGAAATCCACCTCAAAGGCTAATGTCACATTTACAAGTCATTGACATTTGGCAGACTCAACTGATGAAAGTAGAATTTTTGTAGATTAAAATGTAAAGGGGACAACAACAACAGATTTATCACTGTAAAGAGGAAAACACCTTAAATACATTTAGGAATGAATTGAACAAAAAATATATAGATCTATGAAGAAAATGCCACTGGGAAACATTAAAAGAAAGCTTGGGTAAACAGAGGGCCACATACTTCTATTCAGCATATTTGGTTTCAAAAGAAAGAGGAATCATTTAGGTGACTTTAAATTGAAAGAGAAGTTTATTTGAAGAGTAGTACCTTGTGTAGATAGGTTTAGTAGGGCAAACCAGGACCCGGAAAGTTCCAGAACCCCAGGCAACTAACTTCCCTACCACTCACTTCTAGGAACCCAGGGCTTTGTAACTCTTCTGCTCTCTATCTGTCGCTCTCTGCAGGCCTATTTGGTCTACACACTTGCATGTGGGTCAGACATCTCTCCCTCCCTTATGTGCTAGTATCATCACTTTCTAGGTTGAGACCAGGTAAGACTAATTGCAAATTTCTCAAGAGAGAATCTGATTGGGCCAGTTTGAATCCTACTCCTGGTCCAATCAGCTATGGTAGGGGAAGGAAGAGGGTTAAGTGGGTACCTGCTCACTAACAAAAGATAAAGACTGGAACATGAGGAAGTGGTGCAGGCAAATTGAATGGCATGTCTCTTATAGATGAGCAGACTGCATACCGTGGAGAGGCAATACAACATAAGAGGTTAACAGCACAGGCTCTGGGACCAAACTGCCTGAATTTGACTTTAAGTCAAATTAGTTGCTTGACCTTCAACAAGTTTCTTGACCTTCAACAAGTTATTCAATCTCTTTATGCTTCAGTCTTCTCATCTGTAAAATGAGGATGATGATAATAGGGTTGCTGTGGGGATTGAATGAATGAACACAAAGAAAGCACTCAGTTAAAAACTACTTATTTATTATTTTTATAAAGATACCCATCTCCCCTAAATTAATCTATAAAATTAATGCAAGTCCAATCAAAATCACAACTCTTTAAATCTGACAAAGCAATTTTAAAGTTACTATGGAAGAAATATCTATGGAGAGGATGGCATAAGTAGAATGGGAGGAATATATAGACTGATGCAAGCTCATGTCATAGATCTTATGATGGTTGTTTCACATTATATTTTTTAATGTACATATATGACAAAATTTTCTTTTATATACATCAAAAATATTTTTAAGAAACAATTCTTTAAAAATATATTCCAAAAAAGAAGACTATTAACCATGGATTTACCCTACCAGCAGTTTAAAAATAATTTAAAAGTATATTAAAACAATATTATTATCCAATAACAAGTCAATGGAATAGAAAATAAAGTATATGTGGAAATTTAGTACAGTATAAACTTAGAATTTTAAATCAGAGAGAAGACTGGGTGGTGTTCAATAAATAGTGTAGGGCAACCAAGTCATTTAGGGGGAAAAAAAAATCATGCTAGATTCTTCCCTTCTTCCTCCTAACTAAACTTCAAAAGGACTAAATATTGAACTATTTTTAAGAAGATATCTAAAAATGTTAAAAGAAAATACACAGGTAAGCATGACATTAAAGCTGGAAACAGAAAAAGACCTACCTAAAAATGTCTTTCTTCACAACAACCCCATCAGCTTTAACTTCTACTCATTTGCACTTATTTATGGATTCTGAGAAGGCAATGGCACCCACTCCAGTACTCTTGCCTGGAAAATCCCAGGGATGGAGAAGCCTGGTAGGCTGCAGTCCATGGGGTCCGGAAGAGTCGGACATGACTGAGTGACTTCACTTTCACTTTTCACTTTCCTGCACTGGAGAAGGAAATGGCAACCCACTCCAGTGGTCTTGCCTGGAGAATCCCAGGGACGGAGGACCCTGGTGGGCTGCTGTCTTTGGGGTTGCACAGAGTTGGACACGACTGAAGTGACTTAGCAGTAGCATGGATTCTGATTCTGATTAATTCTATATAAAATTTTTACATAATACAAAATTGAACACATAAAATTTTGTTATATATTTTATATAATCTTATCATGTACTTTTCTTGTACCTCTTGTCTTTCTACTTAGCCCACACATCATTGGCATAGTCCATTCTTCACTCTGCTTCTCTCTCCTCTCTTAAAATAACTTTCTTTTAAAGTTATAAACATGTAGTTTTTAAGTGAATTTTAGTATTGTTTTCTTGAGCTCTATCTATAAAGTATCTTTTTTTGCATTTTAATTGAAATTGATAATGTACAAATAATTTAGAAATGAATTGTATTCTTTGCTATTTTAGTTCATCTGGCATCATATGTTATTTTCCCTAGACTGCCTTTTTTCCTTCAATAAAAGTTTTATTGGGGGGTGGAAGCCATACATATAAAAAGAAGACAAGAAAAACTTTTCAGCAAATAAACACCACAAGCTATATTATAAAAGACAAATTTAAAAAGGTAAAAATATTTGTGATTACATTCAGACAAAAGTTAATATTCCTAATTTACAAAAAGCTCTCATAATTAAAAAAAAAAAACGTTAATATTCCAGATAGGCAGAAATCATGAACTGGCAATTCACAAAAATAGAGCCAATAAATATATGTAAGATGCTCAGTTTTACACTTGGTCAACCAGATGCAAATCAAAACAAGATGAAAAGGTGATAAGAGATATTTTTTAAGGTGATAAAGATCACAAAGATTAACAATACTCAAGATCTGCAAGAAGACCACCTAGCTATCGTTCACCCACTATGTTGGTGGAAAACTACTACTTTTCAAGGGAAGAGTCTGGTAACAACATATAGAACTTTCTAAATGCGCATTCCCTTTGACCCAGTAAATGTATTTCTATGAATTTATGTTAAGGAAAATCAGGGAAATGTACAGGTTTATGTATAATAATCATCTAGTATTGTTTGTACAACTGAAAAACTGTAAGTACCTTAAAAGTCCAACAATCTAGAAACTGATTGAACATATTAATACTATATCCATATAGCCATTAAATCCATACAGCCATTAAAAACGCTAATGTAACCTACTTTATCTGGAAAGATATAAGGCATTTGGAAAACAGAATATGCTCATATTTTCCTATTAAGAAAAAAAAGTTTATGTGTATGTACGAAAACTCTGTTTATACAGAACTAAGTTAATACGTTATTTCTGGGTGACGAGATTGAGAGTTTTTCTTTTACATACGTTTATGTACTTACTATTGGACAGTTTTGCAGGGAGCAGGCATTTTTTTAAAAAGCAGTATTCTTCTTACAATCACAGAATACAAGGACACTTAATTTGCGGAGGTAAATGGGCCTCGGGTGAGACGATCCTGCTACAGCGGGAGCGGAGGGAAAAGTTCCCAGACCGCCGAGCCTCGCCCTACTGCTCAGGCGAGAGCACAGCGACCGGAAACACGCCACGCGAGATCTCGGGGATTCTGGGTATGGACGTACCCGCATTACCTCTCAAGGAAGAAAGTGTTACCGTTTGAAAACTATTTCTCTCTTTCCTTTAACACAACACCTATCACTGCAGTCAAAGGACGTTTCTATCCTGAGAGGGGTGCGGGGGAGGTCGGCAGAGTTAAAGTTTTTCCTGAAAATGAAAGGCTCCCCCTCTCCCATCCACCCGCCTCTTCCCGTCATTCTGGAGGCGCTTAGAGGCCGCCGCGGGGGAAGGCCGTTTCTCTGGGTGACGATTTACAAGAACGCTGGCAGCGTCAACAACGCTGGCCGACTATTGTGTGTTACTGCTGCCTAGAAAGGTGGACGGTGCACAGCGCAGCGTGGGACGTGGAGGCGAGGTACACACTGATTGGCCCGCGGCTGCCCAGGCCGCTGGTGGGGGCGGGGCGGCGTGCCAGGCGGGGTGGCGCGCGTGCGCAAAGGCTTCCCCTCGAGCCGGACAGTTTCCCGGGTGCCAATGTGGGTGTTCCAGTCGCGGAACTGGGCGGAGCGAGGGGTTTGATTTTGGCCTGGCCGCGGGAATGGGGGCCGTTAATCTTTCACACACGCATAACTAGCAGGGCGCATAAATGAGCGAGGCTTTCCTTTGAGGCCTGGCCCACTGCAGGCGAAGAACTGCCGAGGAGTGAGAGGCGAGGCCCAGGCCAAAAGATGGGATCACATGCGGGCCACTGCCTGCGTAGCGTAGGGCGGGGAAGCCCTGCGGAAAAGCCAGAGTGGAAGGACCGACAGCCCAAACACTACCGCTCCCTTTGGCTAGGTACCTAACTTTATGGTGATAAATTAGTAGCTTTGTTATAGAAGTCTAGTTTTAAGTCCCGGAGAGTGGACAAGAATCACATACTGTTTTGAGAGAGTAATACCTCCATGGGAGACCTCGAAGCCCAGTAAGGCTTCCAGATTTCCTGACCATTTGGTAAATGATGTTCAAAGGAAAAATTAAGATATGTCCATCTATGTAACTCTTCAGGCTTAAATACCTGTTTATCTTAAATTACAAAATTAAGTGAAGGAAACTTTGTAGTAGGTTATAGTGACCCATTGGCTACTATTCATTATCGTTTAAAATTTTTCTTAATTTGTAGGTATCAGAGAGCCTTTTGCTATTTTATTCTTGGAGTATTGTTGTAAATGAAAAATTTTACATCAAACTGCAAAAAAAAAAGCTTAAATATAATTATATATATATTAATAAAACTCAGAGGAAAACGTAGGCAGACCACTCTGTGACATAAATCACAGCAATATCGTTTTCAATCCATCTCCCAGAATAGTGGAAATAAAAGCAAAAATTAACAAACGGAACCTACTATAACTGAAAGGCTTTTGCACAGCAAAGGAAACAATATTCTTACTGCCTGAGCCACCGGGGCATCCCAGTAAGCAGAGAAAGTACGGAAATCACATGTGATTTCTTTCATTTCTTTTCCCAATTCTCTAGCACCCAAGCCACCATGAAAAACTATCGAGGTAAACTGTGCATGTGTGAATCTGACCTTCCGCATCATAGCAAATGCTTTGGGAACTAATTTTACAAGATAGATTACTGCCCAGGAATTTTACTGGCCACTGGGTGGCAACATACAGTACAGATGCAAATAACACTGTAATGTGTTTGCAAACACAACTGATATTGAAATCAAGACCTAGAAATTTTGGTGAAACTTACAGTCTAATCCCAGCCAGATGAATTGACTACTAAAACCAAACAAAAAAACCAACATTTTTATAGGATTTAAATAAGACTCAGTATTTCATAGCACAGTTTTCAAAATATCCAAGCTATGACCTAAAATCTAGCATTCTAAAAACCAGGAAAATCTAAATTGAGAAAAGACAATCAAGAGACACCAATGCCAAAAGGACACAGATTTTGGAATTATCCAACAAAGATTTTAAAGTAGACATTGGAAAAATATTCCAGACACTCTTGAAATGAATGGAAAGATAGTCTCAACAATGAAATAGACGAATTCCACTTGTGGAAATTGGAGAAAAACACAATAACCAAAAACCTGAAAAATACAATAACCAAATTTAAAAGTTCACTAGATAGCTTCAAGGACATAGTGGAGAAAGCAGAAGAAAGAGTTAATGATCTTGACTGCTAAGTCGCTTCAGTTGTGTCTGACTCTGTGCGACCCCAAAGACGGCAGCCCACCAGGCTCCCCCGTCCCTGGGATTCTCCAGGCAAGAAAGTAGATCAATAAAAATTAATGATTTAAAAGATCTAAAATGATCTAAAATAAAAAGGATAAACCCAAAGAACACCCAGACACATCATAATCAAACTGCTTAAAACTAAAGGCAAAGAAAAGTTATCAAAAGAGATTTTTGTCCAGAAATCCAGAGAAGGGGAGGGAAATGTGTGTTATATAGGGGAACAATTATTCAAATGAAGATGAATTTTTCATTAAAAAACATAAAGGCCAGGAAACAGAACATTTTGAAATGCTGAAAAAAACAATGCAACTCAGAATTCTATATCCAGCAAGAAAAATCCTTTAGGACTAAAGTGGAAAAAACAGACATTCTCGGGTAAATGAAAATGAAGAGAATTTTTGTTTCTAGCAGACTTGCTTTAAAAGAATTGCTAAAGGAAGTTTTTCAGGCAAAAGAGATATGATACTAAAGGGAAACTTAGAACATTGGGAATGAGGAAAGAGCAACATAAATTAAATATAAAATTACTCTTCTTGTGTTCTATAAAGTATGTTTCATTGTTAAAAGCAAAAATAATAATATCTGATGGGATTTTCTTTGTATAGAGGTGTTATATATAGGACAACTACAATACTCTACAAACGTGTGGCTATATGATGGTATTCTTTTTATAATCTACTTAGAGTAGTAATATGTTGATTTTATCTAGGCAGTGAAAAATTAAGTATGTATATTATAATCCCTAGAGCAAACACTAAAAATCTGGATAAAGAAATATAGTAAAAAAAAAAATCTCAAAACATTAAAATGGAACACTAAAAAATGTACAAATAAAGAGCAAAAGAGGCAGGACAAGGAAAACAAAGGAACAAAAAAAGAAACAGAAAGCAAATAATAAAATGGTTAGCGTAAATTTAAACACATCAGTAATTACATTACGTGTAAAGGACCTATATGTGCTTGTGTGCTAAATCATGCTAAGTTGCTTCAGTCGTGGCCTACTCTTTGCAACTCATGGACTGTAGCCTGCCAGGCTCCTCTGCCCATATACCAACTGAAAAACAGAAATTATCAAAATTGACCAAAAAAATTCATGACCCAACATGTGCTGTATATGAGAAACTCACTTCAAGTATGGTTTAGAGATTAAATAGTAAAGAATTTTAAAAGATATATTTTAAAAATTCTAATAAAAAAATTGGAATGGCTATATTGCTATCAGACAAGGCGGCAGAGGATGAGATGGTGAAATAGCATCACCAACTCAGTGGACATGAACTTGAGCAAACTCTGGATGATAGTGAAGAACAGGGAAGCCTGGCATGCTGCAGTCTGTGGGGTCACAAAGAGTCAGACATGACTTAGTGACTAAACAACAACAAAAACATAAAGGTAGACTTCAGAGCAAAGGAAGTGACCAGGGTAAAGATTATTTCACAGCAATAAAGAAGTCAGTTAATTAAGCAGACATTGTTTATGCACCTAACCACAAAGCTTCAAAATACATGAAGCAAAGCCTGTCAGAAGTAAAAGAAGAAATATACATATCAACAATCATAGTTGGGGACTTCAGTACTTCTCTCTTGGTAATATATAAACTAGGGAACAAAATCAACAAGAACATAGAAGATATAGATATAAAAGAACACCAGATCTTATAAATTTATCATTCCAAAACTACTGTAATTCAAATAGAATTTGGAAGGATTTGCCTAATAATCATTGTAATCAAGAATCCAAGAAGTAAAGATGCAATATAATAGTGCTAATGAATTTTTTTAAAAGAATATCAGTTAGATCTAATCGACATTTATACAGCATTCCACCCAAAAACACAATATACATTGTTTGCAAGTGCCCAGGGAAGATTTACCAAGATTGACTATATCCTAGGTCATAAGTCATAATAAATTAAAAGAATTAGAAATAATGCAAAGTATGTTCTCTGACATAATAGAATCAATAGCAGAAAGATAACAAGAAGCTCTCAAAACACTTGGAAATTAAGCAATATACTTTTAAATAATCCCTGGGACAAAGAGAACGTCTTAAAAGAAATTAGAAAATGTTTTGAAGTTAAAAGAGAAAATACAATCCAACAAAATTTGTGAGATGCAGCTAAACCAGTGCTTAGAGGAAATTTTACAGCATTAAAATGCTTATATTAGACAAGAAGGAGCGTCTCAAATCTTTGACCTCAGTTTTCATTTTAAGAAAACTAGAAAAAGAAAAGCAAAAATAAGCCCAAAACAAGAAGAAAGAAGGAAAAAATAAAGATAGGGGCATAAAAATTAAGTTGAAAACAGGTAGAGAAAATCTATAATCAAAAAGCCATTCCTTTGAAAGAATCAATAAAATTGATAAAACTTTATCAAGACTGACCAAAAAAAGAGAGAAGACACAAGTTACCAATATCCAGACTGAAAGAATGGATATTACTAGACTCTACACACATTGAAAAGATAATAAGAGATGGTATGAACAAATCTGTACATGTAAACTCAACAACTTAGATGGAATGTACCAATTCCTCAAAAACCAAATATTACCAAAACTCATCCAACATAAAACAGAGAGGCATGAAGAAAGAAAAAGCTTGAACTCATTTTATAAGGCTATCGTTATCCTGATTTAAAAGCAAAGATATTACAAGAAAAGGAAACCAGCTCATTGCCCCTCATGATCATAGAAAAATCATCAACAAAATATTTACAAATTGAATTCAGTAATATAAAAAAAGAATAATACATCATGACCAAACAAGATTTATTCTGGGAATGGAGGGGTTGTTCAGTATTGACAATTTAATCTGTGAACTTACTAAAGAAGAAAAACTACATGACCGTTTAAATGATGCAGAAAAATAATTTGAGAAAGTTAAATTCCAATTCATGATTAAAAAAATAATTTTCAGGAACCTAGGGATAGAAGGGACTTTTCTCAACATGATGAAGGGCATCCTCAAAAAAATGTACAGCTGACATACTCAGCAATGAATGGCTAACTGCTTCCCCTTAAGATCAAGGCAAGGCTATCTCTCATCGCTCTTATTCAACATCATTGTGGAAGACCTAGGCATTGGAAACAAGAAAAATCAATAAAAGGTATATGGATGGTAAAGGAAGAAATTTGAAGATGATTTGATTATCTACAAAGAACATTCCAAAGAATCTATCTCCTCCACCCCAACAAATGTTCTAGAACTAGTGAGTTTAGCAAGGTTATAAAGTCAAGACACAAAAAAACCAGTTGTATTTTTTTGTAATGAAATGAAAAATCAAAAGTTTTAAAATAATATTTATAAAAATTCCACAAAGTGAAATATTTAGGTATAAGTTTATCAATATATATGCTCTAAAGTGGCAACTATTTTAATTTGTCTCAATCCCCTCTCATAAATGATTTTAGGATCATTGAACATTTATGTTTTTATATTATGCTTCATTTACATTTTCCTTTTTCACTTACATTTTGCTTCATTATCCATTTTCTTCAAAATGGATAGAGTCATCATGTTTATTATTTTAAGGGCTGCCTGAATGCAATTCATGGGGTCGCAAAGAGTCGGACACGACTGAGCGACTGAACTGAACTGAACTGAAGGCCAAAGAATGCTCAAACTACCGCACAGTTGCACTCATTTCACACGCTAGTAAGGTAATGCTCAAAATTCTCCAAGCCAGGCTTCAGCAGTACGTGAACCATGAACTTCCTGGTGTTCAAGATGGTTTTAGAAAAGGCAGAGGAACCAGATATCAAATTGCCAACATCCGCTGGATCATCGAAAAAGCAAGAGAGTTCCAGAAAAACATCTATTTCTGCTTTATTGACTATGCCAAAACCTTTGACTGTTGGATCACAATAAACTGTGGAAAATTCTGAAAGAGATGGGAATACCAGACCACCTGATCTGCCTCTTGAGAAACCTTTACACAGGTCAGGAAGCAACAGTTAGAACTGGACATGGAACAACAGACTGGTTCGAAATAGGAAAAGGAGTCCGTCAAGGCTGTATATTGTCACCCTGCTTATTTAACTTCTATGCAGAGTACATCATGAGAAACGCTGGGCTGGAAGAAGCACAAGCTGGAATCAAGATTGCCAGGAGAAATATCAATAACCTCAGATATGCAGATGATACCACCTTTATGGCAGAAAGTGAAGAGGAACTAAAAAGCCTCTTAATGAAAGTGAAAGTGGAGAGTGAAAAAGTTGGCTTAAAGCTCAACATTCAGAAAACGAAGATCATGGCATCCAGTCCCATCACTTCATGGGAAATAAATGGGAAAACAGTGGAAACAGTGTCAGACTTTATTTTTCTGGGCTCCAAAATCACTGCAGATGGTGATTGCAGCCATGAAATTAAAAGACGCTTACTCCTTGGAAGGAAAGTTATAACCAACCTAGATAGCATATTCAAAAGCAGAGACATTACTTTGTCAACAAAGGTCCGTCTAGTCAAGGATATGGTTTTTTCAGTAATCACGTATGGATGTGAGAATTGGACTGTGAAGAAAGCTGAGCGCCGAAGAATTGATGCTTTTGAACTGTGGTGTTGGAGAAGACTCTTAAGAGTCCCTTGGACTGCAAGGAGATCCAACCAGTCCATCCTAAAGGAGATCAGTCCTGGGTGTTCACTGGAAGGACTGATGCTGAAGCTGAAACTTCAGTACTTTGGCCACCTCATGCGAAGAGTTGACTCATTGGAAAAGACCCCACTGCTGGGAGGGATTAGGGGCAGGAGGAGAAGGGGACGACAGAGGATGAGATGGCTGGGTGGCATCACTGACTCGATGGACATGGGTTTGGGTAAACTCTGGGAGTTGGTGATGGACAGGGAAACCTGGCATGCTGCAATTCATGGGGTCACAAAGAGTCGGACACAACTGAGCGACTGAACTGACTGACTGAATATTTTATCATATTGCTATAGCAGTATAATATAAAAAGAAGAATGTGAGCTTTTTAAACAAGTCTGAATTCAGATTCTAGTTTCTAAAAAACTAGCAGTGTGACTAGAGGTAGGTGACGTTTCTCAGCTCAGTCATGATAAAATGCCGACTTTTCAGGAGCATTAGGAGTTAAATACAATGATATGTGTAAAATACCTGATACATGGTAGGTTCCCAACAAAGTAGTCATTATTAATATCTTAATTTTAATCTTTCTCCTATTTTTCGACTTTTCAGATTGTTTCTTAGCAGAGTCTTTATTCTGGAGTCCAAGAATTATTATTACTCCCTTTTTTCAGGATCTTGGTTTTCAGGTTTTTAAATCTTCAAACATTATGCCAGTTTATTAATAAACTGAGCAATGCTTGTAAGCATGTTTGCCTGTAGTTTAGTTGAAGATATAGGCAGCCCTACAAAGACAGGTGAGGAAACAGAAGCATAGACCTAAGAGGCAGCCCTTCCCCAAGTGGAAAAAGTTAGCATGCAGCAAACCCATGGTGGGGAGGGGGTTGGGGGGTGCAGTGGGGGGATGGGGGGGTGCGGTTAGCACTCAGCCTTATTCTGCCCAACTAGATAGAGGCTACATTCAAATTCAAACTGGAGCATAGCTATCAGAAGATAATTAAAATCATCGAAATGGAAGTAATAGTCTATTGGCAGCTTTCTGCTATTGTTTTGTTTGTTTTTACTTTTACTTTCTTGCATTTTAACACTTTTTGACCCTGGCAGAGTAAACGATACTCTTTTTTTGGTAAGATAAATTTTGGTATAAATTTTGGTAAAGAACAAGCTAAGTATGGTACTGGGCTTCCCTGGTGGCTCAGACAGTAAAGAATCTGCCTGCAATGCAGGAAACACAGGTTTGGCCCCTGGATTGGGAAGATCCCTGGAGAAAGAAATGGCAACCCACTCCAGTATTCTTGCCTGTGAAATTCCATGGACAGAAGAACCTGGTGGACACAGGTTCATGGGGTCACAAAAGAGTCAAACAGGACTTAGCAACTAAACAACAAAGTATGTTTCTAATACATTAAAATTGCCTTTAGCAATGCTTTCATAGGCTATTAATATAAAGAAGTTAATCACACTATTATTATTTGTTCTACAACCATAACAATTAATTGGTTTTTATTAAAAACTTTTTATATTAATAGCCTTTGTGCACATTTTCAGTGAACACAATATACAATTTTTCTAATTCTTTTCATCTTTTCTATGTTATATTTGCTCTGGTTACATTTATGGAAATGTAGAAATAAAGGTACAGCTGATGCATTGTACATGAGAATTTGAAGAAAATCGTAAGGTGTTTCTGATACCTGTTCAACATTTTGAGTTGTATTAAACAATGTTTAAGAATTTTAATTTACAAAGGTAGATTAATTTTACAAAGCCAGATTAGAAAAAGATAATGTTTAAGATATAGTCTTTCTAGTGACTTTAAGTAGTTTTAACTAAGGGTAATTTTTTATAGTGCTTAGGAAAAAATACATTTCTCAAATCATAAATCAGAAAGATTTATAGCACTAGTGAGTAAAAAATATTTTAAGCTTTGAGTTTCTTTCCATATGTTTTAAGCAAACTGTCCTTATTTGATTAGTCATATTTCAAATCAAAATTGTTAGATATCTAATTGCCAGACAATGAATCTAGTCTAGAAGGTTTTTTGTACAAATAGCTGAATGATATCCAGAAGAAATCATTTTTTTCTAGGGGACCAAAACAGCATGATCCCCCTTTCCATGATGAGCATTTAATTTCTTTCCCTAATGGACTAGCAAAGAGGCAAAGGGGCATTTTACATGGTGATACTAATGTATGAGTCAAGAAATATTTGAACTTTATATTATCTTCATGTACTAAAAAAATCTTTAAAACTCAGAGCAGATATTATCATTTTTATAAGCATTAAATATTATGTCTTCACTTAGGTGGTTTTCAATTATACTTTCCCTGTGCACTCAAATATTTAGCACAAATAGCTCCATGGAGATGACAAAATGCAGATCAAACACAATTCAGTTCTTTCTTCTCCAGTATGTGTGATCTGTTTCCATGGAAATTTCATGTTGACCAGGAATTGTAGAAATACTATATGCAAACATATCTAAAAAGCAAACCTTTTTGGAGAATATTTGTGATTTAATTTGAGTCACTCCATTAAAACTGTTCAAATAAAAGAAGACTTTTTTTCTTTAGCATAGACCATTTTACAATTTTCCTTAGCTTTAATGTATTAGTCTAATAGATTTGGAGACTACAAGGACCTTAATTAGTCTTCTGATGAGAGTAAAATTAAATCTTATTTAGGTAAATGTATTCATTTGAAAAAGATGATGGACTTATTATGAGCAAGGTATTGTTGGGATGCTGAAAGGAATACAAAGATGTACATAATATGGTATAAAATGAGATGTCTGCAGTAAAGTTGACAATGTACTTTGGTGTGTAGAGGAGGAAGGGAATGTTTCTGATTGGGAAGATCAAGGAACTCTTCTTGGATAACACAGCATTTGAACTGGGTGTCTTGACCAATTGAGAAATTAAGGAGAGAGTCTTCCTGGTGAGGGAAACCACCTGAGCAACGGCACAAAGGTGGGAAAGCAGAGGGTACAAGTGGGGAATGATCAATCCATCTGGCTGAAGTGTAAATGAAACAGGGAGGTAAAATGAAAAGGAAAGTTGCAGGTAACTTTTGTAGGGCCTTGAATGCTGTGCTAATTTGGATACTGTGTTCAATAGCAGTAGTGTTCGTTTAGGCGCTAATAATCTGGACTATCAACAATAATTGAATATTGGGTAATGAGAAACTAAGAAACGGAGTAGATCACTATATTGAGAACCATGGTACTTGTAAGAACAGCAAAGTAGCCTGAAGAACTAGCAGGCTAAAAAATGGTTTGAGAGGACATCCATGGTGGTCCAGTGCTTAAGACTCCAAGTTTCTACTGCAAGGGGCACAGATTTGATCTCAGGTCAGGGAAATTCCAAATGCCACGCGGAACAGCCAAAAACAAAACAAAACAAACGAAAAAAAATGCTTTGAGAGATATAGTAGCTTTAAAACATGTTCACAAGTTTTTTTCAAAATTCCTTTCTTTTAAAGATGGACACTCCCAAGGAAATGGAAATAAAAAACTAAAACAGATAAATGGGACTTAATCAAACTTACAAGTTTTGCACAACAAAGTAAACTATAAAGAAAACAAAAAGACAAACAACAGACTGGGACAAAATATTTGCAAATGATGCACCTGACAAGAGCTTCATTTCTAAAACATACAAACAGCTCATACAACTTAATAACAACAAGAAAACAAAAAACTCAATCAAAAACTGGGCGGAAGACCTAAATATACATTTCTCCAAGTAAGACATGCAAATGGCCAACAGGGACATGAAAACATGCCCAACATCAGTAATTGTTGCAGAAATGCAAATCAAAACTACAGTGATTCACACTGTTGTACAACAGAAACTAACACAATATTGTAAAGCAATTATACTCCAATGAAAAATTAAAATTTTATTTAATTGCAAAAAAAAGTGGCTGGACATAAAGTCTAAAGTAGGTAAAAGGGCATGTGAAACTATAAGGGGGTTAATGAACTAAGACTCTGAAACTGGGTCTTCTACAGCAACCATAATCTGTATCACACATTTCACATTTTATTCATAAACTACTGAAATTATCATGTAACTTTTTTTAGGGTGTGAGCCTAGTTGCCCTGACAATATCACAAACTCTGAGTAGTGATCATGGTTTATACTTTTTGTACTCTCTTAGCAACTAGCACATTGCTCCATTCTACATTTGTTGAATCAATGAATACAATCATTCCAGTATTCTGTGTATTTTCTACTGAATTTTTTTCTTCCTTCACAATAAGCCTCTGATTGAGGCTACAGATCTGCTCCTTTTAGAGAGTTGAATGTGTTCCAGCCTTGTCTCTAAGAGCCAGTATTTCTGGATGTTTTTAAGAAGCATTACATAGTGATGAAAAGGGGGACAATACCTAGTTGGTTAAAAATAATAAGCCTAATTATGCCTATGTGAATTAACTTGAAATAAATCTTGGATGATTTCTCTTCATTCTGACAAAAGTCACAATAAAAGTGAAACGGTTTGGGGAAAAACGGATAGATGAGCATTCTCTGGAAAACCAGGGGAGGCAGAAGCCCCCGTTAGAAGAATCTCACAGAAGCTAGGATTTGAAGTGGCTCCCCAGTTGAATGGGACATTTCTGTATTCTTTACCTGGTGCACTCTTCTTTCAGTTGTTTTCCTGGAAGCAATAAGCTTGTTAAAGTCTGATAAAACTGTTGCAAATAGGCAAGAAGAAAAAAATGCAAGTAGGTTTCTAAATTACTGAATAGAGTCAGTGATTGCAATGATATTAGTATGTAAGTGGTTCTTCAGATCTTTACCACCTGCCTTTCTGCTCACACTCCAACTCACCTTTCCCTCAGTTCACATTTTTCTCTATCAGTTAGTGAATGAACATTTTGATGATAGAACCAAGAGGTTCAGTTTTGGAAGTCACTACCTTTGTTGATAGTTTACATAATCATTTGAAGGTTTTATTCAAATGTTAAATATTTAAAATCAAATATTTGAATATTTATTTTTATTAAAAGGAAGAGAAATTGGACTTCCCTGGTGGTCGAGTGGTTGGGAATCTGCCTGCCAATGCAGAGGACATGGGTTCAATCCCTGGTCCAGGAGGATTCCATGTGCTGCAGGGCAACAAAGCCCAAGTGCCGCAACTACTGAAACCCGCACACCTCAGATCCCATGCTCCACCACAATGAGAAGCCTGAGCACCACAAGTGGGGAGGAGCCCCCACTCACTGCAACTAGGGAAAGCCTGTGTGCAGCGATGCAGGCCCAGTGCAGCCAAATAAATAAATTGGAAAAATTAAAAAAATAAAATGCGGACAAACCAAAAATGAATGTGTTGATTCCAGTGAGAGCAAATTTAGGATTTATACATTCAGTACAATTTAGACAAAGGTGTAAATTATTTGTCTAAAAGGACCAGAACTTTGCCACAAACAGGGGCTCATTGTAAAGAAAAAGAAACCAATGAAAGAACACATAAAAAATGCTGGAACTAAATTACTAAAAATTGGGTCTGAAATTGAAGTATAATTAGGGATTGTATAATTTTTAAGTCTTCTATCATGTTAGTCCTACTTTCAGCCAAATAATATTTGTGGACAAAGAACTGTCTGTATTGTGTTGTTCTGTGTTCCAGTAGGTCACACTGGAGGGACCACAGAGATAGGTAAGCAGAACTGCAGGCCTCCCACCTCTGTTTTAGCTTCTGCCAAAATGAAGCTCATTTTCTGATTTACATTCTGGATTCTGAAAAAGATGTCTTGCAAAGAAAGAGTTTCCGTGCAACAAAACTCTGAAAATTATGGCCCTATCCTGATACAGTGTTTATACAAGAACATATAGTGGTTCAGTTTTTTGGAGGGACTACGTAGCTGCTGCTGCTAAGTCACTTCAGTCGTGTCCAACTTCTAAGCCATCACATTGTTTGACTCAGCAATTTTACCTCTAGCAATTGTTGTTGTTCAGTCACAAAGTCTTTGCGACCCCATGTACTGCAGTATGCCGGCTTCCCTGTCCATCACCAACTCCCGGAGTCCACCCAAACCCATGTCCATTGAGTTGGTGATGCCATCCAACTATCTCATTCTCTGTCGCCCCCTTCTCCTCCTGCCCTTAATCTTTCCCAGCACCAGGGTCTTTTCCAATGAGTTGGCTATTCATATTAGGTTGCCAAATTATTAGAGCTTCAGCTTCAGCATCAGTCCTTCCAATGAATATTCAGGGTTGATTTCCTTTAGGTTTGACTGGTTTGATCTCCTTGCTATCCAAGGAACTCTCAAGAGTCTTCTCCAGCACCACAGTTTGAAAGCATCAATTCTTCAGCATTCAGCCTTCTTACCGTGCAACTCTCACATCTGTACATGACTACTGGAAAAACCAAGCTTTGACTATATGAACTTTTGTTGGCAGAGTGAAGCCTCTGCTTTTTAATATGCTGTTTAGGTTTGTCATAGCTTTCCTTCCAAGGAGCAAGGATGTTTTAATTTCATGTATTTCATACAAATAATCATTCAAGGATAAAAAGATATATGTACAGGATTTTTATTGCAGCATTGTTCATAATAGCAAAAGGTTGAAAAATTGCAAGTATTTATACATATGGAATTGGTTACAGGAATAATGATATTCATGTATTGGGATATTACATATTCTTTTGAAAGAATGACATGGAAAGATGTCCAAGATATATTAAGCCTAAAAAGCAAGTTATAAAACATTATGTTTCCATTTGTAAGTCAAATAATGTCAACAAATAAAACCATTGCTTTGACATGTGCAAATGGGTAGGTGTTACCTTACTTCTCTCTCTTTTTGTTTGGCCATGCCCAGTGGCTTGTGGGATCTTAGTTTCCTGACCAGGAATCAAATCCAGTCTATTTGCAACAGAAGTACAGAGCCCACCAGAGGGAATTCCCTTTACTCCTTAAAATTACTGAAAAATCATAAGTTTACTTATTTTAGTATCTTTATCATTGGGCTTCCCGGGTAGCTCAGCTGGTAAAGAATCCACCTACAATGCAGGAGACCCTGGTTCGAGTCTTGGGTTGGGAAGTTCCCCTAGAAAAAAGGGATAGGCTACCTACTCCAGTATTCTTGGACTTCCCTGGTGATGTAGATGATAAAGAATCTGCCTGCAATGCAGGAGACCTGCGTTGGAAAGATCCCCTTGGAGGAGGGCATGGCAACCCACTCCAGTATTCCTGCCTGGACAATCCCCATGGACAGAGGAGCCTTGTAGGCTACAGTTCATGGGATCGCAAAGAATTGGGCACGACTGAACAACTAAGCACAGCATATCTTTCTCATTGGCAAGATATTTTCTTATTTAAGTACAAGATTGTGCATGCGTGCTAAGTCGCTTCAGTTGTGTCCGACCCTTTGAGACCCTTAGGAATGTAGCCTACCAGGCTCCTTTGTCCATGGGATTCTCCAGGCAAAAATTCTGGAGTGGGTTACCATGCCCTCCTCCAAGGAATCTTCCCAACCCAGGGATCTGAACCTGTGTCTCTTAGGTCTCCTGTGTTGAGACGTAGGTTCTTTACCACTAGTGCCACCTGGAAGGTCCAAATACAAGATTATCTTTATTCAACTTTGGAACCATGTTGGGGTTTTCCATAACCGCTCTGTCTGAAAGTCTAATTTCTTGTTATGAAAGAGTGATTAATTAAACTTATAGTATTGTGGGTTTTAGAGAGTGAGAAAAATAACTTTAAAGAGTTTTTGTAATTCTATAGGTTAAGAAGATTATCAACATCAACTTATGGAATTTAGTGACACGGTGTAACAAAAAATAAGTTGACCCCTCAAGCCCTCACAAACACAATATCTTAATCACATTCAAGACAACAGTGATTTTTGCAAATTGGCGCAAAAGGGAGTTCCATAATTTAACCTTAGAGAGCTGCTCTGTCTTCGTTTTTCAGTCATTAATTGGGTTGACCAAAGATAACAAATTTTGTTCATACAAACATATTGCAAGGAACTGTGAAATCATGAGACTTTGTTGTTGTATGTGTGATAGTCTTTCATGCCTTAATTTCACATTGGAAGATTTCCTTTTCTCTGCCTCACTACCTCCATCACAGAAAAACACAGGAAAAAGGGGTGTTCAGAACACTGGATGTTTCCACAGACATGTGGGGCAGAATTGTCAGGATAAATTTTACAAATCAATTAAACCAACACTGTCAAAAGTAATAACAGAGAAATGAAAAGTATACATTCCTTGTCTCATTCCAAACCCTAACAGTGCATTGTAAGTGCTTTAAAGACAGTCCATTAGAAAACAGACCATGGTTTTACTTGCCTTATTTTAACTAGGAAGATTGCTATCTCACTCTATACATTTTGCTCCCTGGAGAGGTCACAATGGTGAGACCATGGAAGGCATAAGGAACGCTCATCATCTGGAAAGCAATTTAAAGCATAGGTTGTTGTACAACAGAGCTCAGGCAAATTCACAACGTCATAGACAGGAACAGGCTTAAGTAGGAACTTTACCAACCAAGAATCTGCAAGAGAAGGTATAGACAGAGGTCACACAGGGGCAAGGTGCTCTGTGGGACATGTCATAAGTGAGCATTCCGATGAAGGGACATCCTCTCTTCTTCCAGACCAAAGCTGTAAACATTCTTGTCAGTGGGGTTCATGCAGACCACTTGCTATCAGACTGTGTAGATGTCAACTGCCAAGAATTATCTGAGAGAGCCAGCTGCTTGTGTCTGGACTCCTTGGGTGTCCATGGGAAGCTGTGACCCCTCCTGCAGGGAGGGAGGAAGTCACCTGTGCCAAGGAAAGGGGAATTTGGAAGAAATAGGGAGACTGCTGGACACAGCTGGTCCGTTGTCCAGACAACCCAGAGTGGTCTCCTGAGGTCATCTGCAGACTATTCTGTTTCACCATTGGGACTGGTCAGACATCTCTTTACATTAAAAGACACAGAGTTTAGAATTCTGTTTTTATTAAAAATTTAAAATGCTCGTTTCTGACACAATTGTTTGTAATCCTGAGAACCTTTTGAGGGGCTTCTGTTTTATGCCAATTTAAACAAAATTTAAATATTTTAAAAACTGGCCTTTAATTACGAATTTTAAAGATTCTTAAAGATTTCAATGCCCTTCTGGCTTTGGCTCTCAATATTTCTCCTTGGAGTTTTGTCACTTACTCATTGCCACCTGCTGGATAAAAAAAGAAGTGCAGCTGAACATTTGCCTTTTCCTTAACATACCTGTCAGCCCTTCTCAGTTTATAAATCAGATCCTGTCCTCCAAGGAATGGCCCCTTTTTGCCCCAGGTGAAGGCAGAGGAATGTAGTTCGGACTCAGGAAGAAAGAGGTTCTCTGACCTTTCCACTCCTGAGTGTGTTCTGCAACCTGCATTCATCCCTTCACCCCAGGGGTTGGGGGTGGGTAACTTGATTAACGGGATAGCAGCAGGTAAGTTCACTGACTGCTCCCGAAGAGAAGTGCCTGTGGTGATAATACTGGCTGCTCCCATACATCCGCTGTTGAGATCAGAGCAGCTTTGATAGGTTTCTGTACCCTGTGGACAGGTTGCTGCTGCTGCTGCTAAGTCGCTTCAGTTGTGTCTGACTCTGTGCGACCCCATAGACGGCAGCCCACCAGGCTCCCCCGTCCCTGGGATTCTCCTGGCAAGAACACTGGAGTGGGTTGCCATTTCCTCCTCCAATGCATGAAAGTGAAAACTGAAAGTGAAGTCGCTCAGTGGTCTCTGACTCTTAGTGACCCCATGGACTGCAGCCTACCAGGCTCCTCCGTCCATGGGATTTTCCAGGCAAGAGTACTGGAGTGGGGTGCCGACAGGTTAGGTTTACTTATTTAGGCTAATGTCAGATGACCTTAGGAATAAAAATTAGAGAAAGCTATTTTCAAGGCTATTCTTAAGATATAAAATTAGGCTTAAACAAGAGATTTGAAAACTTGTTCACCACAGACCACTAAAAGTTTTCATGGCTCCATGAACACCTTTAACTTTTTGTTTCAAGAATATTGTTGTTCAGTCACTAGGTCATGTCAGAGTCTGCGATCCCATGAACTGCAGCACGACTGTCTTCCGTGTCCTTCACTATTGAAAATTATTGTTCAAATCTGTCACCTTTCCTATTGAGCTCCAGTTCAGGTAACCACAGTGTGTCCCCCGGACCTCTCTCATCCCAGCCTGACAGGTCTCTGCTTCTGTCTTAGCCACCGCCAATCCATTTTCTCGCTGCAACCAGAACAATCATTATAAAATGCAGACGTAAGCATACCATTGCCATTTTTGAAGTCACGACTTTAATAAGCTTGGTGTGGGGGGTGGGGGCGCATCCCTGGTGGCTCACTGGTAAAGAATCCACCTGCCAATGCAGGAGATACGGGTGCAATCCCTGATCTGGGAAGATCCCACATGCCTCAGAGCAACTAAGCCTGTGTGCCACAACTATTAAGCCTATGCTGTAGAACCCGAGAACAGCAAATACTGAAGCCCACATGCCACAGAGCCCAGGCTCTGCAACAAAAGCCACTGCAATGAGAAGTTCACGCACCACATCTAGGGAGTAGCCCCCACTCGCCGCAACCAGAAAAAAAGCCCGATCAGCAGTGAAGACCCAGCACAGCCTAAAGTAAATAAGTAAATAAATAATTAAAAAAAAAAAAAACTATGGGGGCCACTCAGAGGCTGTCTTAGTCTCCCTCTTTCTTTTATTTTAACCTTTTCCTGTCATTTTCAATTCTTGCCATGTTAACCCACGTCCATTTCCCAAGCACTAGCCTCTCTGTCATTTCTAGGCCTTCACATGCGCATACTCACACACACTGCAGACTCTCTGACCAACTGGCTGACTTGTACTCACTCTTTAGACCTCAGATTCCTTTCACAAGAGGTGTCTGATCTCCCAAGGCTGGTGGGGCTCTGCTCCCAGTCCACACCAGGAAAGCTCCATTTTCACACTGTCTGTGAGGAACCATGTCCTCGTCACCACTCCATTTATACCTCACAGCTCTGGAGGGCAGGGAATGGGTCTTGTTTACGTTTGTATTCCCAGTGCCTAGTACTGTGCCTGGCAATAGTAGGTATTCAAAAAACAAATGTTGCATGAATACATGAAATAGCATATTTGAGACACTTTTAATTTCCAAGAAAAAAAAATGTATGCTGTCAATTATACAGAGTAAATCAGAATCAATGTCTTTCTTTAAAACTAGGTTTTCTAATTAAAGAGAAATTCACAACTTACTCTCATAATTACTTTAAAAATACTGAGGCAAGAAATAAAAACGTACCCTGAGCCCATCATAAATGAAATGACTCATGAGACTCATTTAAATCTTTCTTTCCCCAAGACTTAATCAACAGAATGTATTACTTAAGAATGAGATTTTCACAAGACCAAATACTATTATGAAAAATAAGTGTGATTTTACACACTGATTAAAACTGGCCATATTTATCTAATCCATAATACTCTTTCCCACTAAAGAAACTGTCAAAATACTTTGAATAAAGTTGTAGAACACTTGTTTCTTTCTTTGTTTTTTAGTGGGTTTTTTTTTTTTTTTTTTTGAGCTTTTCTCCTTTTTTAATCAATGACCACCTTATACAGCTTTGGAAATCTGGACAAAGAAGAGGCTGAGAAGAGGCCTGGTTCCGTGTCTGAGGGTCTCTGAGTGAGTCTGCATCAGCCAGTGGGCCCCAACTAGGCCTGTCCATGGTTTGGGCACAGCAGTTTCCTGAGTAAGGGCCTGCCCCACCCTCAGGGTAGCACCCCAGTCAAAAAAAAAAAAAAATCAAGGCCCTCTAGGCTTCAGCCTCTTTCTAAGGCCCTCAGGAAATTGGTTAGATTCTGAGCCCAGCCTGGGAGGAGGGAGTTTACAAAGGGCAGGCAGGATCAAGTACCCAGGGATCCCAGTGATTCCCAGGCACTGTCCTGCCCTTTCCTGACAAGGGAGCAAATAAATAGACCTCCAACTCAGGAACAGAGGTTTTGGAGCAGGGACACCCTCCCCTGGGAGTTAGTAATTAAGTCTCATGTTAAAAACAAACCATCCCCAGCCCCTGCCACTGTCTACAAAATCCTAAAGGATTGGGTGAAGGGCTAGCCTGCCTGGGTTATACAGCACCCAGCCCTGCAGGCTCGTGGAGGGGCTCTTATGTCTGTTTTGCAGCTCCTGGGGCTCCCGCCTCTTTGGGGGTGGCTCCAAGAAGACTGATGGTGGCTTCTTCATTGAGTAGGGAGAGGCAGAGACACCCACCACCAGGAAGTTGTTCTTTTTCTGAAACAATCTCCATAGGCCCCGGTGGTTGCCACGCACATCCAGGTCCCAGATAATGGAGGCACTTGACAAGCTGTGTCCAGGTGATGAAGTCATCATCTTTCTCAATTCAGATAAAGGCCGTGTAGGCGTGGCCCTCTGTGCCTGGCAGGAAAAGAGTCTTCACAAGGGTTCTTGCTGTGGTCGAGAACCTTGGCTTCATTGAGCAGCCTGTGAACTGCCACTACATAAGCGTGCTTCTTCAGACTGTCCATGTTCCTGAGCTGGACACCTGGAACTGTGTTGAATTGTGCTTCCGGAAGTAATCCTCATGGAAGCAGCTGTTCATGTTGAGGCCAATGATGCCCAAGTGGTAGGATCAGGACACATAAGGGATGTTGCACTCTGTACCTTGGCATTGTTCCAGCATTGGCATCCACATATCCCAAGCCCAGAGCTTTTCCAGTGTGGACCCCTGGGGCTCAAGCTTCCCCTTGTACAAGGATTTCTGAGCACCCAGCCCAGCCTAGGCATGGTCTCCATATGGTACAGCAGTGCTGGGTCCTCAGCTGTGTGCTCATAGCCCTGGTCATTCCAGGGAGAGATCCAGTACAAGCTGTCGTCCTCCTCTAGCAGCTGGATGGATTGGCTCAGGAAACTGAAAATATCCACAGCAGTGTCCAGGTCCTCCTTCCAGAACCACAGCAAACCTGGCTTCCGGAAACAGGTTGAAAGTGGCAGTGAGGCTGGCCTCGTTGTGCTGAGACACAAGGGTATTCTTGACACCGACAGAAGTGTGCTGGATGCCCCTTGGACCAAACAGCAGCCACCACAGCAGTCGGTTCCTCATAGTAGCCATCGATGAAAACTGTTATCATTTGGGAAGACAACCCCTGGGCTGAGGGTAGAGAGCACAGCATCCTGTACAGGTAACTGGGCCGGTTCCCCGCAACGACAGCCACAGGTACATTGAGGACCTTGTTGTCTGCGGTGGGTCAGGGCTGAACTGGGAACGTGTGGGGTCCTTGCAGCTGTACATGTTCCCGTCGCCCTTGATTTTGCTGCAGAAGCAGCAGCTGTGACGGTTCAGCTCCATGTCTGCCCAGTGGCACATCTTCATCTCTGCCTCTTCAGCTGAGCTTAGTGGCACATCTGTCTTCAGCAGAACTGAACCCCCGCAGGAGGAGAGGGCAGGTGAGTCAGAATGTTTCTCCCCAAGGATAGGATCTCCTTTTCATCCCACGAAGGCCCAGGTCTCTCTCCAGCCCAGGGCAGGGCCAGCCTGGCTGTCGCGCCTCCTCAGCAGAGCCTTGGCTGTGTCCTTGAGATGGAAGGAGCCCGTGTCCTTAATAATGCAGGTGAACCCTTGGCCAGGTGCCATCATGTTGAGGAACAGCACCATGGCCTCATCTATATGAGGCACGTGCATGCCTGCTAAGTTGCTTCACTCGTGTCCTACTCTTTGTGACCCCATGGACTGTAGCCCGCCAGGCTCCCCTGCCCATGGGATTCTCCAGGTAAGAGAGTGGGTTTTCATGCCTTCCTCCAGGGGAATCTTCCCAACCTAGGTACCGAACTCAGGTCTCCAATATTGCAGGCAGATTCTTCACCGTCTGAGCCACCAGGGAAGCCCAGGTCAGTTTCTACTTTCCGGTAAGATACCACTCCACTTTTTCCACACCTCAAAGGGCTTGATGAGGGGGCTGGGCTTCCAGTTATCCAAGCTGTATTGGGGGGCGGAGGGGGCGGGGGTGCAGGGGTCGTCACCACTGTCCTGACCAACCCATACCTGCAGGAATGGCTCAGGGAGCCCAGGCCCCGCTGAGGCCCACACAGCTCTGCCCATCACACTGCAGCTTCCATCTACTCCACGCCCCTGGTGGCCCCACCCTGGCCCACACTTGTTTTTAAGAGGCCAAAAAGCAGGACAAGTTTAAATTCTTGGCCTCCAAATCAAATTTTGGAAAGACTTAACAGCATCAAAATTACATTATTGTTAGTCATGCCTATTCTTCTCCTATCGTTGGGGCCCCCAAATACCCCTAAATGCTGTAGAACTCCAGCTCTAGCTGTGAAGCTGACACAGTTCTGTGCCCTGGCACGTGGCAAGGACTCTGAGATCACAACCTGGTTTCATGATGAGGAGATAATGACTGTAAGTGATGAATGGTAAGGGCTTTATGTTCTGTCTGCAAATCATGATGGGAATCTCATGGTACAAGATATAAAACAACTTGTTCTCAAATATTGCTTTGCCATCTCCACTGCTCATTAATTTTGGTGGAGTTTCTGGATAGAAGACAAACACTTATATGAACGACTCACAAATATTATCATACAAGTCTTTGGAAAATGCAATTCTATTGTTATATTTGAAAATAGTCATTGCCTTTCTTTGTTTTCCAGAGATAAATATGTTTTCCAAGGACAGCAAAGGAAAAATGCAAAAAGATACCTCCTGGTATTCTCGTGGGAGCTTCCCTTTAGCTATTAATACAAAAATGTCAGTGTAGTAGGCTAGGTGATGGCCCTGGAGATATCAGGTCAAACACCCGGAACCTGTAAATGCTGCTTTATCTGGATAAAGGGACTTTGCAGATGTGGGGTTTCTTTTTTTTCTTTCAGATTTCTTTTCAGATGGGGAGATAATCCTGGATTATTGGTTGTCCTAAATGCCATCACATACATTTTTGTAAGAGAGAGGGAGACAGTATTTGACAGAAACATAGTGAAGGTGTTGTGAAGATGGAGGCAAAGAGTGGAGTGATGTCATCACAAGCAAGGAATGTCACCAGGAGTTGGAAGAGACAAGGAACGAATCTTTCCCTAAAACCACCAGAGCAAGAAGGCCCTGTAACACCTTGATTTTTGACCCAGTGACACTGATTTCACACTTCTGGCCTCCAAAACCATGAGAGACTGTTTGTGGTGATATGTGACACAGCCGCAGGAAACTGATACAACCAGGGTTACCGAGGGGCTACATGGGCTTCCCTGGTGGCTCAGTGGTAAAGAATCCATCTTCAATGCAGGTGACACAGGTTCAGTCTCTGGATCGGGAAGATCCCCTGGAGAAGGCAATGGCAACCCACTCCACTATTCTTGCCTGGAAAATCTCGTGGACACAGGAACCTTGCCGGCTACAGTCCGCGGGAGCTCAAAAAAGTCAAACACGACTTAGCAACTAAACAACAACATGGAGATAAATGTTTATTTTAGTGGATTTTGATTATAATCCTGAGGATTCATTCAACAAATACTGATCACTTACCATGTGTAACTAGACTATAAGCTCCACTGGGCAAAGATTTTTGTTTAGTTCACTATATGCTCAGCATCTGGAACAGTGCTTGGCACATAGCAGATGCTCATAAATATTTTGGAATGATATTTGCTTGCCTCTCTTCTAGGCCCAAGGACACAGCAGTGAACAATGTAGATGACATCTCTGCATTTGGGACGCTTACATGTTAGTGGAGAAGAGACAATAAATACACAAATAAATATGTTACATTATAGTAATGATCAATGCTCTATGGGAAAAGCAGAGTAAGAGAGACTGGGAATGTGAAGTGGTGCCTTTTTAGATATAGAAGTTAGAAAAGGCTTATCAGAGGTGACATTTGAACAGAAGCCTGAATGAGGTGAGAGAGCAAGTCTGGTGACAATCTGGGGAAAATGTTATAGGTATAAGGAAAGGCATGTGCAAAGGTCCTGTGGTGGTTAAAGGTTTGGTGTGTTGGAGGAACAGGAGGACCAGCAAGACAGCCAGTGTGGCTTTGGAGCAGAATGTCTAACAATGGGGCTCTGGGAAATTAGATCAGAGAGGTGGGCACGGCAGGATCTAGATCATAAGGGACCTTTTTTTGGTTAGGACTTGAGGTAGGTATATCTAATTCTCTACCAAGAATTTATTTGTTGTTCAGTTGCTAAGTTGTGTCTGACTCTTTGCAACCCCATGGACTGCAGCATGCCAGGCTTCCCTGTCCTTCACTATCTCCTGAAGTTTGTTCAAACTCATGTCCATTGAGTTGATGATATCATCCAACCATCTCATCCTCCATCACCTGCTTCTTCTCTTGCTCACAATCTTCCCTAGCATCAGGGTCTTTTTCCAACGAGTTGGCTCTTTTTATCAGGTGACCAAAGTATTGGAGCTTTAGCTTCAGCATCAGTCCTTCCAATGAATATTCAGTGTTGATTTCCTTTAGGATTGACTGGTTTGATCTCCTTCCAGTCCAAAGGACTCTCAAGAGTGTTCTCCAGCACCACAATTCAAAAGCATCAATTCTTCGATCCAACTCTCACATCTGTACATGACTACTGGAAAAACCACAGCTTTGACTTTTGTTGGCAAAGTGATGTGTCTGTTTTTTAATACTAGTTTAATGACTAGTTTGTCATAGCTTTTCTTCCAAGGAGCAAACGTCTTTTAATATCATGGCTATAGTCACTGTCCACAGTGATTTTGGAATACAAGAAAATAAAATCTGTCACTGTACACTTTTTCCCCATCTATTTGCCATGAAGTGATGAGACCAGACGCCATGATCTTCATTTTTTGAATGTTGAATTTTAAATCAGCTTTTCTACTCTCCTCTTTCAGCCTCATCAAGAGGCTCTTTAGTTCCTTTTTGCTTTCTGCCATTAGAGTGGTATCATTTGCATACCTGAGTTGTTGCTATTTCTCCCAGAAATCTTGATTCCAGGTTGGAATTCATCCACCCTGGCATTTCACATGATGTACTCTGCATATAAGTTAAATAAGTAGGGTGACAATATACAACCTTGACGTACTCCTTTCCCAATTTTGAACAAGCCCATTGTTCCATGTCCAGTTCTGTTGCATCTTGACCCACATACAGCTTTCTCAGGGATAGGTAAGGTGGTCTGGTATTTCCATCTCTTTAAGAATTTTCCTCCACCAAGAATTTATAAGTGATCACAGATTTTCTGACTTTAACTAGTTAAGATAAATGTTTTCACTTATCTACCTTTCTCCTCATCCTTTTCTCCTTCCAGGCCCTAAGTTTTAAGTTTGTTGTTTGGCTTTATGGATGGATGGTGAGTTAGGTTGTCTCTTTTAGTGGGAGCAGAGACTGGATTTACAAAGGCTGTTAATAGTATTGTCTTTGAATGAGTAGCACTGTTGTTCATCATGACACATTTAAAGTATATGAAAGATTCTGCTCAGACCCTGCTTGGTGAGAGGAATTAGAAAAGACTTGCTCTGTGGGATAAATTATTTCCAGAATTCATTTCAAACAGAACATATGATTACTTGCAAAGGTTAAAATGACTTCCCTCGTACAGAAAACACTACAATGCACAGGACTTTTCTCTGTAGCTATGTCATTTATGTGATAGTATTATTTTCATTACTCAATCCCCTCCCCTTTCCCAGTGGTTTCTGTCAGAAATGGCCATTAGTCATCTAAGTTAGGATTTGCATTATTACTGGCTAAAAATATTCTAACGAATAACACTAATGTTGGGAAAATTACTTAACAGTCCAGCATCAAGTGCTCTAACCTATAAAACAGGAGTGATTCCGTTTGCCCTATCTACTCAATATACTCACTGAAAAAGTGCTCTTTTTATTTTTCAAAATAGACTATATCCAGAAGATGGTATTATGTCAAAACAAAGAAAATTAAGTTGAGTAGCTTGGGGCATTTCCTATAAACCATTAGAGTACTGTCAAATTTGCAAATAATAGAAACTATTTTCTTTTTTAAACAACTATTTCAAATACATGCATTCAATGAGTATCACAGAATTAGCACCATTGTCAATTTTTGCCTTTATTCAGTCATTCAACCAATATTTATTGAGCGCCCACAATGCACCAGGTACAGTAACTGGCAAAATGGTCACAGGCCCTGCCCTCGGAGAGCTTCAGAGCCCAAACACTTACAGATCCATCTCAGAAGTGACTTCTGAGCAAGGTGAGAACACCAGTCTGGTTATTTTGCTGTTAGTTTTTTTTTTGAAATGAATGCCACTACTTTACTTATCTTATTCACTAGCCTTGTCAAGTTACTTTTGTCAGTGTTTTAAAAAATTAACTTGTTCTCAAAGAAGAAATATTTGACACCACTGAGATACTCAAAAGAATACACCCTAAGCTCAGAAATCAATTTCAAACCAGAAGGAGTGTTCTAAGTATGTGCTTATCCACAGTGGCTCAAAATATACTGAGAACTATTCCTCTGAAGGAACCATCACTTCTTAAATAAATGCATGTTGAGGTTCTATTTTAAAACGCATGTTACTATTTTTAGCCCCTGCTTAAGAATCTGGCCTTACTTTACATGGAGCAGGCTTCAGATATGGCAGTGACTGCAGTTGCTCCTTATTATTCTGTCAGTGTCATTGTGAAATCTTCACATTAAACACCTGGGGAATGGCAACAGGAACCATGTCTTAAAATCAGAGGAAAGATAAATGGTCTTGAAATTTTAATAATAGTTCTCAGTTTTTATTTAGAAGCAAATCTCTAGGGAAAGCATTATGAGTAATTGATTTGAAAAAATTTTAATTGTGTATTTTTCACATGAAAGCAATTTTGCTTTCCACATCTTTATTTGAAAGAGTCAAATCTCACATTTGTCAGATGAAATTGCTGCTTAAATTATCTGAGATGATTTTCACATTCTTTTATGGAAATCAAATTTTGTGAGGTTGTAGAATTACTTTAGAAATGACTGTGGAGTGTTCACTCTTCCAGGAGAGATTGCTAATTGGAGTTGAAGCATTATTAATAAACATCCTCCTGAAAGTACTCAAGCTAACCCAAAGCCCAGACAAAAATTAAGCAAAGTAAGTTAGTTCTTGAAATGAAACTCTTGAAACCCCAACTTGAGAAGATAAAGAACCAAGAAAAAAAACATATAGAAAAAAGAAAAAATTGACAGAGTATTAAAATGACAGAATACTTATTAGAAAAAGTATTTTTTAACTACATATTTAGTTTTTCAATTACACACATGGCATAGATTATACTATAGCTTTGATGTATATCTGTTCATTGTGTCTCTCACTGCTTGAAAATGTAAAACAGAAAAATTTCCACGTGCCTGCACCTCACATGTGCAGAGCTCCACACTGAGATGCCTGCTCGGCCGCCTCCAGGGAGGGCTGTCCAGAGTGAGGGACACATGGCCATGCAAGAGTCAGCTGCCTCTGACGTTGCCCTTTGTTACCAGGTGAAGTGCAGGCCCAATGCTGCTAGACGTTCCAGATGTTCAGAAGACCACTGTCTTGGTTGGGCTTTCCCCAAAGCAGACCCTGGGATGAAGATTTGGGTACAAGTATTTATTTGGAAGGTGATCCCAGGATACTCAGTGGAGAGGGGAAGCGGCCATCTGACAACCACTGAAAGGAGGGAGAGCAAAAATTGCCTTGTTTTCAAAGGAAGTATTTTGAGATTTTAGTTGTTAACAGTAAACATATTTAAAGCTTCTTAGTAATTGTTTACAGACAATGGAAAAAATTTTCTAATAATGAGCTGAACCCAGGATTTAAGGTAGGCTCTTTTTTTTTAGGCATAGAATGTGCTATCCAGGAAACTACAGCATTACTATATCTGGGATGCACGATAAGAATAAGTTCAGGTAGGCTTAGAGGGGAAAGGTAAGTTGTTACTCCTGGGAGAGGAGAAGGGACTACATCATTAAAATGACACGTGAAAGCGAATTCCCTGGCCATTCAGTGGTTAGGACTTGGTGCTTTCAATTCCCAGGCCAGTGTTCAAGTCCCGGTCAGGGCACTAAGATCCTGCAAGCCACAAGGCACAGCCAAAAAAAAAAAAAAAGTAAGGTGTGAAAAGCACAACACGATAGATGGGTATATGGGGTGGGGCGGGATGGATGATGCCTAATCACAAGGTAGTTGTATATAGATAACATGTTGACTTCCTTTTAAATAAGAATTTTCAAATGGCTTGATCCTCTAGTTCCTTTTTAAGAACTATGGTAACTCCATATCTGGCCTAAAATGTATAAAAATCATGAAAAGTTCCCCAGGGCTGCAGAGACTGGTTAAACTTGTTAGTGTGCTGAATTTGAGGGCCGCTGCCTCTCCTTGGCTCCCTTCTCAGCATTTTCCACGTTAACAGACCCCCCTTCCCACCACCAGTAAATGGTTTACTTACCTCTGCCTTTGAGGCAATGGCACCCCACTCCAGTACTCTTGCCTGGAAAATCCCATGGATGGAGGGCCTGGTGGGCTGTAGTCCATGGGGTCGCTAAGAGTCCGACACGACTGAGCGACTTCACTTTCACGTTGAGTTGTAAAATAATTCTTGTGTGCTAAGTCACTTCAGTCATGTCTGACTCTTTGCGGCCCTATGGACTGTAGCCTGCTGGGCTCCTCTATCCATGGGATTCTCCAGGCAAGAATACTGGAGTGGGTTGCCATGCCCTCCTCCAGGGGATCTTCCTGACCCAGAGATTGAACATGCATCTCTTGCATCTCCTGCACTGGCGGGTGAATTCTTTACCACTAGTGCCAACTGGGAAGCCAACCTCCCTAACCCGTTTTATCCCAAGTCTTTCCCATTTCAGCAAGTGGCAATTCCATCTTCTAGTGGCTCAATCTAGAAACTTCATCTGTGGACTCATCAATTTCTTTCACATTCCACCTTAAATTTCTTTTAATGTCACCTTTAAAATGATCCAGAATCTGAATATTTCTCATTATTGCCTCTATTACTACACTGGTCCAAGCCACCATCATCTCTCATTTGGATGACTGGATCATTGAAACCACCCTCCCTGGTCTCCTATGCACCAGCCAGAGTGGCCATTTCAAACTCAAGTCCCTCTTCAGTTCTCAGCACTTGCAGAGCACCCCATCTCATTTAAAACAAAATACAAAGGCCTCTTACTGTGGTGTAGAAGGCTCCAGGGAATCTGGGCCCCACTATTTTCCTAACCTCACATCTTATAACTCTCTGTCCCTCATTGCTCTGGCCTCACTGGTTTCCTTGTAGTTCTTCAAAACCCCAGGCTCACTCCCACCTCAGGGCCACTGGACTTGCTGGTCCTTTATCTGAGATGCCCTTTGCAGTTATCCACACACTTTATGACCAACCTAGACAGCATATTAAAAAGCAGAGACGTTACTTTGCCAACAAAGGTCCGTCTAGTCAAGGCTATGGTTTTTCCAGTGGTCATATATGGATGTGAGATTTGGACTATAAAGAAAGCTGAGCGCCGAAGAATTGATGCTTTTGAACTGTGGTGTTGGAGAAGACTCTTGAGAGTCCCTTGGACTGCAAGGAGATCCAACCAGTCCATCCTAAAGGAGATCAGTCCTGAGTGCTCATTGGAAGGACTGATGTTGAAGCTGAAACTCCAGTACTTTGGCCGCCTGATGTGAAAAGCTGACTCACTTGAAAAGACCCTGATGCTGGGAAAGATTGAAGGCAGGAGGAAAAGGGGACGACAGAGAATGAGATGGTTGGATGGCATCACTGACTCAATAGACATGGGTTTAGGTGGACTCCGGGAGTTGGTGATGGACAGGGAGGCCTGGCATGCTGCAGTCCATTGGGTCGCAAAGAGTTGGACATGACTGAGCAATTGAACTGATACAGTGCTTACTTTCTTCATGTTTTTGCTCAAGTGCTGCTTTATTCGAAAAGCCTTCCTCGACTCTAATTTTCCCCAGTCATTTATTACCCCCTTACCTTGCTTTATTTTTCTTTATTCATCAGCTGACATAATGTTTTAATATATATTAAAATTTTTCATTGAAGGATAATTGATTTACAGAATTGTGTTGTTTTCTGCCAAACATCAACATGAATCAACTATAGGTATACATGTCTCCTCCCTCTTGAACCTTCTTCCCCATCACCCCCAACTAGAATGTAAGTTCCATGAGAGCAGGGATTCTTTTTTGTTGTTGTTTACTGATGTGTTCTCAGTACCTAGATTAAGCTCTTATTGACTGAATAAATTAGTATGTATCATGGAGCATTCTGATTATCTTATATAGATTATTTATAGGCTAGTTCTCCAGTTAAAATAAAAGAATCAGAAGCCTTCAGTAAAACAGCCTGCTTTAAAAGAAGGATGCTTAGGGGCTTCCCTGCTGGTCCAGTGGTTACAAATCTTCCATGCAAAGCAGAGGACACCAGTTCGATCCTTGGTCTGGGAAGATCCCACATGCCATAGAGCCAACTATGCCTGTGTGCCACAGCTAATGAAGCCTGAGCGCCTAGAGCCTGTGTTCTGTAACAAGAGAAGCCACTGCAGTGAGAAGCCCATGCACCATAATGAAGAGTAGCCCCCACTGACCACAACTAGAGAAAGCCTACATGCAGCAATAAAGACCCACCACAGCAAAAAAAAAAAAAAACAAAAAAAAACCAACTAAAATTAAATAGATTAATTTTTTTTTAATTCTTAAATCCCATACTTCAAGAAGTTGGTAGTGAAAACCCTTGTGTTATGCTCAAATAAAGATTAGTATAACAATTTTAGAAAAAAAGTTATTCTTAGAGTCATACTATTGAAATAGTTTATTGAAACATATCATGCTTTATATGCTTATTGAAATGTTTATTCAATATGTTTATTGAAACATATTTTAGGTTTATTCATTAATCAGTCACTCAAAAACACAAACTGAGTCCTTCCTGTATGAAGGGTGATGGGCCATTCCTGGGGATTGAAAGTTGAAAGAAAAGTCTGGCCCTCAAGGATTGACCATCGCTATCAATTACAACAGAACAAGGGGAGGTTCTGAGTTGGCAGGTGTGTATGCTGCTTGAGAGTCAGAGCTGCTACATGTCAAGGTAACGTCAAAGGCACCAGAAAGACCCCTGGAAAAAGTGACAGGAGTAAAGATGCACAGACCCCTGGGGAGTCAGGCAGGGAGAGAAAGCGGAGCTCCAGACGGGGTAAGCAGAATGCAGCCAGAGAGACGAGGGGGCAAGGTTTGTTGAGGCCGTGAAGTGGCTCAGAATGGCTGGAGGGTTCCCTGCCAGTGAGAAAATGACTGCTTTAAAGATGTGCTAGGATGTGGACTACTGAACTGAAACTGGTGGCTTTAAGTCTAAGCAAACAATTTCTGTTACAGGAGATGTAATGAGGTAGCACAACTCTCTGGGAAACTTTCTGGTTTCTTTCGGAGATGTAATTGAATTGTGGTACCCAGTGTTTGAGATTCAGAGGTTTGTTCATTGGTTTTTCAACTGGAAAGCACCTAAGGTTCATCCAGAATTTATCCCCATTTTCTCTGAGTTCCTAGGTTCCTGATAGTTTGCACTTTGAACTCTTTGGCCACTTATTATCAGTTCTGTTAGATTTCAACTGCTTTTTACAGAATGCCTTGATCAATGCATTCACTTCCATGTCTTGTCTTCTCTCCTTCCTCTCTTCTCATTTATCATCTCTGTCACTCATCTTTCTAAGACTTGGATTCTCCTGGTTAGTTGTGATGTCAGTTCCAAATGGTAATTAAACCACTGTCTATTTTAAGGAGAACTTTGAGTAATTGAAATGCTTACTGTAACATGAATTGAAATGCATGTAATAGTAGATATTTTAAAGGATACGATTAGAATTAGAATATAACATTATCTTTAAAGCAATTTTTAAAATACCTTCTCTATACAAAACATATTATGTAATGTTCAGCTGTTACCACCTGGTTGTCACCCTCTGCAGTAAGATCTTATCTTCAAGTGTCAGAGCAGACGCAGTTTCCTCACCTTTGCACACATTCACCTTTCAGAGGGTGGGTGCGGCACACACTAGGCTTCTGACCCTTTGTGTGCGCTCTCCTGGGGCAGAACCATGGGCCACCAGGACATTAGTCATAACTCGTCCCCTCCTTGAGACTCATTCAATCGGCAGGTTCCTTTCAGCTCTCCAGGGGTGCCGCGAAGCAAGCTGGCATGGTTTTCTAAAGTTTTCCACAGGGCCTTGCAATTATACATCACTGGATATGGGGGCCATGGTGGACTGGAGAGTTCTGGTTGACTCTGCCTCCACCCGACTCACTGCAAAGTGCATTTATCAGCAAGTCCAATGATAACATGTTGTGTGTATTCCTTGACTTTGAACAACCGGCTCTTTATTTTCTGCCCTACTTGCCTTGGTGACCCCATCCCTACAATCACTCTTGGATCGAGCCACACTGACTGACCTCAGCAAGAGGAAGCAGGGACCCAGAGCAGTATTTCTGAAGTGGGATGCACACACAGGAGCAGAAGGGAGCAAGATGCCCCATCTGGTGTGGAAAGAAGTGACTATTAGAACATTTCTGCTCATTTTGTTTGAAAAAAGTCAGTTTTACCAAATTGACTGTGTGGATTGTCCCTGGCTATTCACATGGTCTGGTCCTCAGACAGCCAAGTGCCAGTCCGGGACACGGCCTCTACTTTTGTTCCCGTGACTATTGTGGCTATGCAGCTCAGGCTGTGTGTGCCCTGGCAGGTAGCTTCACAAATTGTATCAGCAGCTTTCCAAAACCAATCTTCACAAAACAGACAAGCAGCTTTAAAAGAAAATCCTGCAAAGACACCTCTGACTGAGGCTAACACTCTCAACACAAGCACAAGGGACAGGAAAATATCAGAGTGCTCCTCCTGTACCTGGTATGAGCTCTTAATCAGCTACATAAGGAGGCAAAAACAATGATGGTCTAATCAGTCTTGTTTGGAGTGAGCCAAAAAGTTCAAAGTTAGCAGATGACTGAAATAAGCATTTATGTCCACTGTGATCAATAGCAAACCTCATCATACGTGGATACTAAATACTAAGCATGGAGTCTTGTGCAGTATCTTTCTCAGCATGACGGGCATTCAAGCCCATTGCTGAGACACACTCAGCTTAGAACCATCTTTCAGACTGCTTTATCATCAAGTGTTAAACCAACATTTCCAAAATAAGACACCATATTCAACCACCTTCTTCTAATAGGGCAGAAGTTTTAAAAATAATTATTGCATTTTAAAAACTACTTTTAAGGGACTTCTCTGGTGGTCCAGTGGTTGAGACTCTGTGCTTCCAATAGGGTTCAATCCTTGGTCAGGGAACAAAGATCACACATGCTGTGTGATGTGGCCAAGGGGAAAAAAAAAAAAACAACTACTTTCAAGACAGTGTTATAGACTAATCTTACCCAGAGCAATGAAGACCCAGAACAGCCAAAAATAAGGTAATTAAATAAAATAAAGGAATTTATATAACAAAACAGAAACAGACTCAAAGATATAGAGAATGAACTTGTGGTTATCAGTAGGGAGAGGGAAGGGGGAGGAGGAAGATAGGCAAAGAGTTGATTAAGAGACACAAACTACCAGGTATAAAATAAATAACCAACAGGGATATACCATACAACACAGGGAAATATAGTCATTATTTTGTAATAACTTCAAATGGAGTATAATCTATAAAAATATTGAATCATTATACTGTATACTGAAATGAATATAATAGTGTAAATCAAGTATACTTAAATTTATTAAGAAAAAATAGTAAGTGGTTCAAATATCAGTTCAGTTCAGTAGTTCAGTCGTGTCCAACTCTTTGTGACCCCATGAACCGCAACACGCCAGGCCTCCCTGTCCATCACCAACTGCTGGAGTCTACCCAAACCCATGTCCATTGAGTCAGTGATGCCATCTAACCATCTCATCCTCTGTCGTCCCCTTCTCCTCCTGCCCTCAATTTTTCCCAGCATCAGGGTCTTTTCAAGTGAGTCAGCTCTTCGCATCATGTGGCCAAAGTATTGGAGTTTCAGCTTCAACATCAGTCCTTCCAATGAACACCCGGGACTGATCTCCTTTAGGATGGACTGGTTGGATCTCCTTGCTGTCCAAGGGACTCTCAAGAGTCTTCTCCAACACTACAGTTCAAAAGCATCAATTCTTTGGTGCTCAGCTTTCTTTATAGTCCAACTCTCACATCCATATAGACCTTTGTTGGCAAAGTAATGTCTCTGCTTTTTAATATGCTGTCTAGGTTGGTCATAACTTTCCTTCCAAGGAATAAGCGTCTTTTAATTTCATGGCTGCAGTGACCATCTGCAGTGATTTTGGAGCCCCAAAAATAAAGTCTGACACTGTTTCCACTGTTTCCCCATCTATTTGCCATGAAGTGATGGGACCAGATGCCATGATCTTAGTTTTCTGAATGTTGAGCTTTAAGCCAACTTTTTCACTCTCCTCTTTCACTTTCATCAAGAGGCTCTTTAGTCCCTCTTCACTTTCTGCCATAAGGGTGGTGTCATCTGCATATCTGAGGTTATTGCTATTTCTCCCGGCAATCTTGATTCCAGCTTGTGCTTCCTCCAGCCCAGCATTTCTCATGATGTACTCTGCGTATAAGTTAAATAAGCAGGGTGACAATATACAGCCTTGACGGACTCCTTTTCCTATTTGGAACCAGTCTGTTGTTCCATGTCCAGTTCTAACTGTTGCTTCCTGACCTGCATACAGGTTTCTCAAGAGGCAGGTCAGGTGGTCTGGTATTCCCATCTCCTTCAGAATTTTCCACAGTTTATTGTGATCCACACAGTCAAAGGTTTTGGCATAGTCAATAAAGCAGAAATAGATGTTTTTCTGCAAGTCTCTTGCTTTTTCGATGATCCAGCAGATGTTGGCAATTTGATCTCTGGTTCCTCTGCCTTTTCTAAAACCAGCTTGAAAATCTGGAAGTTCACGGTTCACAACTGCTGAAGCCTGGCTTGGAGAATTTTGAGCAGCACTTTACTAGCGTGTGAGATGAGTGCAATTGTGCGGTAGTTTGAGCATTCTTTGGCATTCATTGCCTTTCTTTGGGATTGGAATGCAAACTGACCTTTTCCAGTCCTGTGGCCACTGCTGAGTTTTCCAAATTTGCTGACGTATTGAATGCAGCACTTTCACAGCATCATCTTTTAGGATTTGAAATAGCTCAACTGGAATTCCATCACCTCCACTAGCTTTGTTCGTAGTGATGCTTCCTAAGGCCTACTTGACTTCACATTCCAGGATATCTGGCTCTAGGTAAGTGTGAGTGATCACACCATCATGATTATCTGGGTCGGTTCAAATATAATTTCTAACAAAATAATATTTAAATAATTTTGTATCTCATTTAAATAAAAGAAGGTCTAGTTAAAGTTAAAAGTTTCTTGAGGACTATTCTGTCCTCTGACGCTGTCACTTGAATACCCTAGCTTACAAAGAACTTTTCTGTATATTACGCCAGTCTTTCCCACAGCCACCCAAGATACGTAAAGTGGAGAAAAGTGGAAGTTGCTCAGTCCTGTCTGATTCTTTGCGACCCCACAGACTATACAATTCCCATTTTTAAAGAAAACTGAAGGTTGGTCCTGAAACCAAGTCCTATACACTGCCCAAAAAACTGAGAAGAAACAGAATGCAGAATAAATCCTTAGGAAGCAAGTTACGTTTTAAATGTTACAATTTGTGAATTGTGTTTCAACAGGTTCTCAATAAATTGAAAGGGAAATGTTTTCAATCTGTGTGTACTCATTTTGAAGTAATTATAAGTAAAATTTAAAACTATATCCATCTATTTATTCAAGCCTTTATTCAGTACCTACTATATGGACAATCCTGTGCAAAATATTCAAGGAATAGAAAGATGAATTTTTAACTAGTGCCAACTGTCAAGGAGAGTTTTCAATCTAATGATAATGAGTTTAACACAAACTGTAGGAAAGGAATTAGGAGTAGGCATTTGCCCTTAATTGAGAAAAATCACCTCATTTTTGTAGTTTAAGGCATAAATTGCCAGTTGGTAAACAGTACTATTACACATACCTTTATTAGTTCATCATCTTTAAAGGAGGTAGATCTATTTCTTCTAAAAACATCTTACTCAATCACATCTTTATGACTGGTTTGAATTTTTGAAGCAAAAGTTTGCTCAAAGAGCAAAATAAGATTCATAAAATCAAACTAACATTATGCACAGAAAGACAAGTATCTACAACAGCATGTAAAGGCTCAATATTAAAGGGTTAAATCTGAGTTACTTTGGAGACTTGTCCTGAACAAGTTGTTATGTACAATTTCATCATCTATAAAACAGGGGTGATATTTAATTCCAATTAAGATTATAACTCAGATGCTACAATTATTTCCACCTGTCATAATAAACAGAGTTAAAAAACTAGTATAAAAACTTTTCTAATAATTTATGTTTTAAAAATAAACTGGAATCAAAGTAGGTAAAGGAAAAAGTGATGATGGTGTGGATAATTTAACAGTAACTCTCAGTACATAAATGAATGTAAATGTGCAAGTTATCTATTTTTTCCTACATCTTATTACTTTTTAAAAAATGGCTCAGATAAGAAACTTAAAATACCTAGTAAAATAACTTTGAGGATTCATTTTGTGAGATGTATTGAAGAGAAAAAGAAGGAGAAAATAGTATAATTTAAAAATATTTATTTTTCAATTCATGCTTTCCAGAACACTTTTTCCAAACAAATCACCAAAGGCCAATACTTCTCCCTACTCTCAATGTTAAGTGATTTTTCCACCCAAAATAATGAAGTGATGTATACTTTTATATCTAATCAGTTTGTGACAGCTGTGATTCTCAAACATTTTTTAAAAATAGATCAAAGTTGCAAACAGATCATATATAGTGATTTTAAAAACTGGAAGGCAAAACCTGACTCTAAATGATCAAATGACCCACTAGCTGGATTTGACCTTCTCAGGCCACAAGAGGACTTCGCTCAAGAGTCCTGCACATAACAGATGGGTTCTCATAGATGTCCTTAACACCACAAGCAAGCTTCTGATGCTCAATGCTGCCAACAACAGCAGGGGCACAGAGAGGCGACCCTGCCAATTGACTCAGTTTTATTCTTCAACACATTTCTCTTCTCCATTCTCTTCATTGACTTCATCTGTTTCCTTGCAAGAATCTTGGCTGTTGGTATCAGTAAGATAATTTTCTTCCCCATTCTCTCTTTCTTCTATTTTTTCTTCTTCATTAAAGCTAGAGGAAGAAATTTATCAATCTTTCAAAGGAAAATGGATTTGGTTTAAAGGTAAACAAACCCTCTGCAATGTATGCCATCCTGCAGCCAGTCTTCCTCAAGTGTATAAGCTCCAATTTATCAAGAAAAGTCTATAAAAGTACCAATTGGGAAAGTAAAGATTGACTCTTTAAACTTCATTTGAAAGCATGTTATTGTTTTCATTATTTATGTCAGAAATTTACATTATTTGACTTTAAAAAATACTTCATCACCATGTAATATTTTGAAGTGTCAAACATGTTAAAATGTCAATGTTTTACAACACTTCACGTGTGTTCCATTAGATAAAACACCTTTTAAAATCTTATAGAACAGATTTTTATGCTTTCCTGCAAGCAAGAATTTTTTCAAAGGTTAACCATTCAGACATCTTATATATGTTACCTTTCTTTATCTTCAGTGAAATTTTTCATCTCTTGATTGCTGAAGTACTCAAATATTTTTCCACTTTGGCCTTTCTTTGAAACAAACTCATCAGATATTCCTAGTGCTTTTAAAGTGTTAGAATAATGCTTTTCTGCTGCCATTCTTGCATTTTTCTATAGGAAAGACAAACCTTTTTAGAGGAGGACAAAAGACTTCAAGTTTCCATTAAAAATGTTAAAAGCTCCAGTGAAAATTAAATTCAATAATCACAGCAGGTTGAAAAATATGCATACTCTGACCAGCAATTCCACTCCTAGGTAGGTGCCTAGAGAAACTCCAACCTATGTGCCCAGAGAGACACACCAAAATGCTCAGAATAGTACTGTTTGTAACAACCCCAAACTGGAAACAACCTAAATATCTATATCAACACTAGATGGATAAATAAATACTGGTGCGTTCATATAACAGACTAAAATTAAGCAGAAAATGAACTCTAGCTATATGTTACAACATGGATGGACCTTACTAACACTGAACAAAAGCCGCGTGCCACAAAAGAGTGCACACGGTATAGAAGACCCGAGACAGGCAGAACTAAACCATGTTGCTCAGGGGTTGGTACATCGGCGGTAAAACCATAAAGAAAAACAAGGAAACACTCATCTCAAAGGTTAAAATGGTGGTTACCTCTAGGTGAAATAGTTTTGATCTGGGCAGGGCACACAGCGTTTCTGGGGTACTGGCAATGCTCTAATGCTATATTTGTTAACATGGGTAATGGTCACATGAGTTTTGAACTATAATTATTCTTTACACTGTACTGTTTCATGACTATCCGAGGATATCTGAAACAAAAATCAGTAAGAAAATAAGATCATGTGATAGTTGTCAGAGGGTTCTTTATGTGCCTACTATAAAATTTTACTCTTTACAAGCCATGTCTCTAATCCACTGAAGAGTATAAATCATCAATGTTGTTATCTTTACTGTGTGGGGGAAGCAATGGATACAGCAGGAAAAACATGAATTTAGAATTGGGTTCAAATCTCCGGACTGTTACTTCCTGGCTTTGGGGCCCGTGGGAGTAGTGATGACCCTCTCATACCTAAAGCAAATCAATTATCACAGTTCCTGAGACCACAGGCTTTACAGAGACACAAGATAACTGAGGTTCATATGAGTGCCTTGGCTCCTGATACCACAGGCTTTACAGATGCACAAGCTGACTGAGGTTCACACAAATGCCTTGACTGTAGTCCCCTTTTACCTCCTGTGCGTGGGTGTGACCAGTACAGGGCCAAAAAGCACTAGCTGAACCTGGAACTACAGGCCAGTAACGAGGAATGGCCCAGCCCCAATGCACCAGCGGCATCCCATCCTGAAAAGGGTGTGGAAGAGCACTCGGTCTCACCCCAAAATTCAACACAGAAGAGGAAACCAAGATGCTCGGTCCACCCTTCCTGAGGTTAAGTGGTTTGCTTAAACTCACAGAATATACTGAGGGAAAAGCAAGTCTCCTAATCCTTTCCTGGGTCTTCTTCACTCTACCATGCTGCTTCCTCTAAGTGGCAGTGGTCATCCAACGTGGCCTGAAGCCTGACTTCAGTAATGCAGTGTCAGACATTTTCCTAACCCAGAGATCTCAGGATAAGGACAGACCCTGAAGTCCAGTGTTCCATGGGAGAAACCAAAATGGCAAGGGCTGATTACAGCGGATGAAACTATCACTAGTGTGTTTTCTGACACTCTAGAAAACCGAGAAAGAAGCACTCAAACTGCTGCCAAAATGCACCCACTGTGGATGACTTTTAGACAAGTAAGTAAAAATGCCACCAGAGGCTATGAGTACCAATAGACAAGCCTTGGGCAACTGAAAGGCATGGGAACGTGACCTGAGAACAATGCCCCAAAGACTGTAAAGCAGGATAGAGAAACCCCAGACCTAACTCAATGTGCTAAAAAGAATATATTCTGATTTAAGCAAATGAGGTATAAAAGATTTAAATGATACTACTCAATGTTACTGCTCTTAAGCCTTCATCTGAATTTGATTTACAATTTGATTTAGTGCTTTGTTTAATATTTGGTTTGAAAGTGAAAGTCGCTCAGTCATGTCCGACTCTTTGCGACCCCATGGACTATACAGTCCATGGAATTCTCCAGGCCAGAATACTGGAGTGGGTAGCCGTTCCCTTCTCCAGGGTATCTTCCCAACCCAGGGATCAAACCTAGGTCTCCCATATTGCAGGCAGATTGTTTACCAGCTGAACCACCAGGGAAGCCCCAATATTTGGTTTAAAATCTGATTTAACATATTCAGTTAATAAATCCTGTGATTTTTAAGAAATAGGAAAACATGGTTTGTTCTGTCCTAGATCACAGCCTAACTCTGCTAGGGGGATAACTCAACAGCAGCAAGAAAATAATTAACACTTGTAAATGGGTAATGCATACCGTTGTGAGTGAATTTATTAAATAACAGCTGTTAATTAGCAGTAATAGTAACTGCAAGAAAAAAAGTACCAATTTATGTTAACAAAACCAAAACAATGGTGAGTCACTGCCAGTCACTCTGTATATAGAATTTATTATCTTTTAATATTTCATATCAAGGTGAATAGTATGTAACTGTTCTTTTTTTAAAACAAACATGTCCCCCTCAAACTTCACCATGCAAAAAGAACTGTAAAGACTATGAAATAAAAGTGGTTAAAATAACTGAATGATTATTTTGTTTTTGTATCTAAGATACTGCAAAAAATAAATTATCTTTGTTTCTTCAGGCAATTTGTCTACAATCACGACTCTAGTTTGAAGAGGAAAAAAATACTTGGTTTTAAAGCCGAAGTTTATAGCAATTCTTTCCTTTAATATTAATTACTGACTACTTATTTTGTGACAAGCCCTCATGGGAGGTAGGGGTATATGGGGAGAAGATAGCATATGTGTTGGCTGAAGTTGGTTGAAGAAAATATCAGCTATGAAACTAACCTATGCTTTCAATATTTAACACTTCTTTACGGGTTTAATTTCACACACACCACTATTTTGCCATATTTTCTCTGGTGACTAGAAAGACTGGAAATGCACAGCACTGCAGAGCTGCTTCTCACTGCTGAGACCCATCACTACTATGCTAGGGTAGTGCTCTAGGCCTGGGCTAGTCCCAGGGAGAAATAGTCCAGTTTGGGTTCAACAAATGTTTATGAACATGTCCTCTGTGCCGTATGCTGTCCTAGGAGCTAGCAACACAAAGATTTGACCAACACCTTTCAAAGAAGCTAGCTGAAAGAGAAGAGAGAGCATTAAACAGATAATTTCCACACAATACATAGGAATAAAGACAGAAATGCACAAAGGGTAATAAAAACACACAGAACAAATAGCATGCAACTCAACCTGGGACACAGTGCAAGAAGTGATTTTATACTGAGCCTTGAAAGACTCAGAGGAAAGATACAAAGAAGTTACATGGGTGTTGAGAAACAACCTGAATAAAGATTTCAAGTTTGAGGGACTTCCTGGTCGGTCCAGCGGCTAAGACTCTGCACTCCCAATGCAGGGGGCCCGGGCTCGAATCCTGGTCAGGGAACTAGATCCCACAGGCTGCAACTTAAGAGTTTACATGCTATAACTAAGGAGTTTGCACACCACAGCTAAAAAGATCCCACATGCCACAACAAAGATCAAAGATCCCAACTGCTGCAACTAAGACCTGGCACAGCCAAATATATAAATAAATATTAAAAAAAAAAAAGATTTCCAGTTTGAAACTAGTGGTGTGGTACAGTCTATAAGTAAAGGGTGTACACAGAAGGGGGTGGAGGCATGCAGTGGTCGATGAACTAAAGAGGTCAACAGGGATCAGATAAGAGAGGATTCGGTACACCATGTTAAGACTTGAGGACTTATCTTCTGGGAGAAAGCAGGACAGCTTAGTGCTAAGCATTTGGAAGCAGGCCAACTAGGGTTCCTAGTTCCATTATTTACTAACTATAGACATTAAGAGTTATTTACTTTCTTTCAACTTCAGTTTCTTCCTCTGCAAGACAAGAATACCCATCTTGCAGCACTGTTTGGAGAAGCCAATGTCAAGCTCCCTTGATACCATTTACTGAAAATGAGAACAAATGGCATCAGTGAAGTGCATGATTGCCACCTTTACTGGGGTGAACACTGTGGCAAGGGAATGGGAATGGCAAAGAGAAGACAGAGTGAGTGGCTTTGCAAAGAACAAGGCAAGAAAACCAGTCAAACCATAATCATAACTAAGAAAATAACAGCGGCTTCACCTAGCATTTCACCATCAGGAATGGAGAAAGGTAGATCCAAAAGTTGTTTAGAAAGGAACTTCTCAGGTCTCAGTGAGAACTGAGAAAAAGTGGGGGGAAAAGTGGCTTCCAGTCATCTAAATTGCAGCCCAACAAAAACACGAAAAATAGAGAGGAAGGTCTATTCTTCCCAGAGAGGAAGGTCTACTTTGTGGCAAGATGAATATAAGATGCCTGTAAGAAATCTGGGTAGATATATCCAGACCAGTGGACATAAAACCTGCAGTAGAGAGCCGGGAAAAACTATGTGAAGCAAAAGTCAATCACTTCATGCTGAGTAACGTAGAACAACTTATGATCATTTTTCTCCCCTAAAGCTGAAACTGGGATGTGAGAAAAAACATCCCTTAAAGTGAAAAGTGTTACATAAAATTATATCCAAATCAGTAAGTAAAGGGTTCCCATAACTTTGAGAGACTGTAATATGCCACAGCGAATGTCCTTTGTCTTCAGTGAGACTCTGACAAGGACAGTCCTACAGGACACTCATCCCTCCCAGACACTTGCTGGCAGCAAGCTCCAAATGTAACAGCTTGAAAATCACAACACAGCACCTGTAACCTCTAGTGATTTTGTCTATTTTTAAATTACGTAGCCCATAGGAGCTTTTCCCTTATGGATACAAAAAAGATCACCTGACATCAACACATTTCTCTTAAGGGAAAGACTGTAAAACTGAGTATAAATCTAGTAAAATTATGATTCATTGTTCATAGCACCAAGCTTTTTTTTTTTCCCAATAAAAAGGAAGTCGTTCTCACAGACACAGAAAACAAATTTATGGTTACCAAAGGGGAAAGGGAAGAGGTGGGATTAACAGATATACACTACTTTACATAAAATAGATAAATAATAAGGTCCTACTGTACAGCACAGGGAACTACACTTAATGTCTTGTAGTAGACTATAATAGAAAAGAATCTGAAAAAGAATATATATATATGTATGTGTATGTATCAGTTCTGAATCACTTTGCTGTATACCAGAAACTAATACAACATGGTAAATCAGCTATACTTCAATTTTTAGAAAAAGGAGTAATTTCACTAATTATAGCTAAAACTAAAAATTATAGACTCACTTAAAAAAAAAAACTGATCAAGAAAACAAAAAGGCAACCTACTGAATGGGAGAAAATATTTGCAAATCATCTATTTGATAAGAGGTTAATATCTAAATAATATCCAAGTAGAGGAGCTACTCCATGTTCAAGGTCAGGAGGGGCGGCCGTGAGGAGATACCCCTCGTCCAAGGTAAGGAGCAGCGGCTGCACTTTGCTGAAGCAGCCATGAAGAGATACCCCCCGTCCAAGATAAGAGAAACCCAAGTAAGACAGTAGGTGTTGCAAGAGGGCATCAGAGGGCAGATGCACTGAAACCATAATCACAGAAAACTACTCAAACTAATCACACTAGGACCACAGCCTTGTCTAACTCAATGAAACTAAGCCATGCCCATGTGGGGCAACCCAAGATGGGCGGGTCATGGTGGAGAAGTCTGACAGAATGTGGTCCACTGGAGAATGGAATGGCAAACCACTTCAGCATTCTTGCCTTGAGAACCCCATGAACAGTATGAAAAGGCAAAATGATAGGATACTGAAAGAGGAACTCCCCAGGTTGGTAGGTGCCCAATATGCTACTGGAGATCAGTGGAGAAATAACTCCAGAAAGAATGAAGGAATGGAGCCAAAGCAAAAACAATACCCACTTGTGGATGTGACTGGTGATAGATGCAAGGTCCAATGCTATAAAGAGCAATATTGCATAGGAACCTGGAATGTCAGGTCCATGAATCAAGGCAAATTGGAAGTGGTCAAACAGGAGATGGCAAGAGTGAACATAGACATTCTAGGAATCAGTGAACTAAAATGGACTGGAATGGGTGAATTTAACTCAGATGACCATTATATCTACTACTGCGGGCAGGAATCCCTTAGAAGAAATGGAGTAGCCATCATGGTCAACAAAAGAGTCCGAAATGCAGTACTGGGATGCAATCTCAAAAACGACAGAATGATCTCTGTTCATTTCCAAGGCAAACCATTCAATATCACGGTAATCCAAGTCTATGCCCCAACCAGTAACACTGAAGAAGTTGAACGGTTCTATGAAGACCTACAAGACCTTCTGGAACTAACACCCAAAAAAGATGTCCTTTTCATTATAGGGGACTGGAATGCAAAAGTAGGAAGTCAAGAAACACCTGGAGTAACAGGCAAATTTGGCCTTGGAATACGGAATAAAGCAGGACAAAGGCAAACAGAGTTTTGCCAAGAGAACACACTGGTCATAGCAAACACCCTCTTCCAACAACACAAGAGAAGACTCTACACATGGACATCACCAGATGGTCGACACCGAAATCAGACTGATTATATTCTTTGCAGCCAAAGATGGAGAAGCTTATACAGTCAGCAAAAACAAGACTGGGACCTGATTGTGGCTCAAATCATGAGCTCCTTATTGCCAAATTTAGACTGAAATTGAAGAAAGTAGGGAAAACCACTTGACCATTCAGGTATGACCTAAATCAAATCCCTTATGATTATACAGTGGAAGTGAGAAATAGATTTAAGGGACTAGATTTGATAGAGTGCCTGATGAACTATGGAATGAGGTTTGTGACACTGTACAGGACAAAGGGATCAAGGCCATCCCCATAGAAAAGAAATGCAAAAAAGCAAAATGGCGGTCTGGGGAGGCCTTACAAATAGCTGTGGAAAGAAGAGAAGTAAAAAACAAACAGGAAAAGGAAAGATATAAGCATCTGAATGCAGAGTTCCAAAGAATAGCAAGGAGAGATAAGAAAGCCTTCCTCAGCGATCAATGCAGAGAAATAGAGGAAAACAACAGAATGGGGAAGACTAGAAATCTCTTCAAGAAAATTAAGAGATACCAAGGGAACATTTCATGCAAAGATGTGCTGGATAAAGGACAGAAATGGTATGGACCTAACAGAAGCAGAAGATATTAAGAAGAGGTGGCAGGAATACACAGAAGAACTGTACAAAAAAAAAAAAGATCACCAGCATTAGGGAAATACAAATCAAATCCACAATGAGATACCACCTCACACTTGTTACAATGGCTGGTCTCAAAAAAAAAACAACACATAACAAATGCCGGTGAGGATGTAGAGAAAAAGGGAACCCTTATGCACTGTTTATGGGAAAGTAAATTGGCACAGCCATTATGGAAAACAGTATGGAGTTTCCTCAAAAAATTAAAAATAGAACCACTACACAATCCAGCAGTTCCACTCCTGTGTATTATTAAAAGGAAGTGAAATCATCATGTCAATTCACTGCAGCATTATTTACAATAGTCAAGACATGGAAAAAACCCAAATGATCATCAAAAGAAGAATGGATAAAGAAAATGTGGTAGATATGCAATACTATTTGGCCACAAAAAAGGAAATCCTGCCATGTGTAACAATACAGATGGACCTTGAGGGCATAGTGCTAAGAGAAATTAGACAGAGAAGGACAAATACTATATGATCTCATTTATGTGTGGAATCCAAACAGACACACACAAACAAAACTCACAGAAAAAGAGATCAGATTTGTGATGACTGGAGGAATTAGATGCAGGTGTCAAAAGGTACAAACTTCCGCTTATAAGATACGAAAGTACCGAAGTGTAACGTACAACGTGATGACGACAGTTAACACTACAGTGTGGAACATACGGAAGTTGCTAAGCGAGTAAATCCTATAACTTCTCATCACAAGGAAAAAATGTTTTTGGTAACAATGAGGTTGACAGGCGTTACCTAACTATAATAAGCATTTCCTAATATATGAATGTCAAGTCATTATACTGTACATCTTAAACTTATACCTGCCAAATGTCAATTTTATCCCAATAAAACTGGAAAAAAAAAAACTGGCAGAAATAAATCTGATTCAGTTAGCCATTTTGTTTCAGTTTTTAATTCTTCAAAGACTTCCAATTCATATCATGAAGCCTCACCTTAATATCTGGCCAAGTTGGTACTGAAAAAAGACTGGCCATTAAAAACAGGTTGTGAAACTATTATTTTGAAAATGAATGGATTAGTAGCATGTTCTTTATCAAGCTTATGAACCTCATCAAGATATAGTGCTCAAATTTAAGCAAATTACTTACTGATGTGGTGAAGCTGTCACAGAAATAATAATGTCTCAGTAAATTACGTAACACATAAGAAAAATGGACGATGAAAATTAGGAGCTAGAGAGGTTAAAAAAAAAAAAAAGGCTGACAATAGTTCTCAAATTCCAACAAACACAACCTGAGCAACTCTTTCAAATAGCAGCGGCCTGTTTTTTAATTTTTCTTCTCTTTCTTCTAGTTCTCGTCGGTATTCTCTCATCCTTTCCTTTTCACTCTTTCTAAAATCAAATAAAAGGAATGGAATTTTTAAAAGAAACAGGAACTTGAACATATAACATTTAGCTTAGATGACAAATCAGAAATTAAATCATGAGCACAGTTTATCACAATTTCTTTTCTGGACTGGTAGATTTTTTTCCCCATTAGACTGGTAAATTTTTAAGGAATGCAGAATACAAATTCTAGGTTTTGAGAGCACACATTTTACATCTCAGGACAGTCTGGGTATGCTGTGATTCCTGAAATCTTCAAAACAAGAATGGATTAAGGGGCTTCAAACTGGCCTCGGGAGATTAATCAATGCCCTCTCATCTCATTTATAAACCAAAAAATTTGGTCCAAATTAAGAATCTTCTCTTTGAGGAATTTCTTCTGAAAATTAGACAGTGCTCTTCTTTTTTCCCTAGGTGAGATCTCCTATAGGCTGGTGGCACAGTTAATTAAATGGGAGCAGGGTAGGGGAGAAACAAGGAGTATGGAAATAGCACATATAGAGAAACAGGAACCAAAACACAAAAACTCACAGTAAGTATACCCACTGTTTGAACCAGATCCTATAATGAATTAAACTATGCTATTTTCTCTATGTAAAATACACTAATTCTACCAAGATCATGACTTCCTGGATTAGAAAAAATAATTATACCATAAAATGATAATTATGCTTAAATATACACAATTTAGCATTATGGAAAATCCAGTTTACTTTCTAAAGATGAATGGTATATTTCTAGAGAATATTTTGCTCAAGTTCATCAAATCAAGCTCCTTCTATCAATGAGTTACACTTATACACATTATAAGGTATATATATATATAATATACATTATAAATGAATATAATAATTATTACATATAATATACATATTTAAAGGAATGATCACAATTAAAAGCAAATATAGATTTGGGGGGTACTTATGAATCAGATTAAAAATTAATAAATCATGTTACTTACCCAGCTTTGAGGGAGATACTTTACTACTTAAACATGAATATTTTTATGTTGTAACATAAAAATATTCCTCTGGAACACTGATTTTCAAACTTTGTACTGCAGAATTCCAGTGTGTCACATACCACTAAACCTTAACACACATGTTAATTGACACATCACATAACATCAATGTGCTAATCTGTGTTATCAGATTTTGTGTAGACCTTAGAACAAAGGTCTTGGACATATTTGTTTACTGAAGAATATTTTGAGATTACACAGCAAGCTGTTAAAAAAGAGCTTTGTGTGAATCAAGATTTTTCTCAATATCACACTGTACAATAAAAAATAATATAAATAAAAAGTTTAGATGCTAATACAGGATTACAACTGTGAACCATGGCCACAGTATAAAATGCTTCTGTCCATCAACACGGCATCATGGTCTTCATTGTGGGGTGAGTATGCATGTTGGTTCTTACCATGAAGTGAGTGAGCATTAGAGTGTGTGTGTGTAAGTAAACTGTAAGTAATTGATAGTAACTTGAATCCACAAACTGAAATATTAATGCTATTCTTCATTCATTCATATATTTGAGGGGTACACTGATGAAAAAAAAAAGTTTGAAAACCAGTGATCTGGAGGGTCAGGGTTCTCTCGTGATACCTGAGAGCTTTTATTCTGGATTTAGACATTTGAGCTAAACTCTCATGTGAGTCATAAGCCTTAGCCCGGGTTGTCAGGAGTTTCTGCAATTCTTTCATTCTTTGCTTCTGCTTAGTTAATATCCGATGTCTCTCTTCTTCCAACATTTTCTTTTCCTCAAGTGATCTCCTGAGGGCAACAAACTAAGGCTTAATTCACTTTAAGCCAATGAGAATGTTGTTTAGTAAAGATTTAGCACAGGATAATTCAATGGCTGAAAAAAAAGGGCAACCTTTTGAGAAGGATCTGAGTTGTAACTAGAAATCGATAGGCTGACTGTAATCTTTTCTAGCCCCAAAGATTCATAAAATGGAAAATATATTTAGTTCTTGGGTCTTCCTGACCCAGGGATTGAACCCCAGTCTCCTGCATTGCAGGCAGATTCTTTACCATCGGAGCCACCAGGGAAGACCTCTTAGCACACCTTCTGGCAAAACGTTCTATATTTTATAGTAAAATATGTTACTGGATAACATAGCATAGTATTTTCAAATCCCCCAACACAAAATCACTAGCGCAACCGTGAGTCAGTCCTCATTGTATTGGTCATTTACCTTGTGGCCTGCTCTCTTCCTCGGGAGGACACCGTGGGCGTTGGAGGGTTGCAGCTACAGGGTGCAGGCTTTGTGTTTGCAGCCCTTACTGGTGACTTGCGCCTTGGAGACAGATAAGGCCAACGTGTTTCTTTTAAATTCTCTTCATCTGCTTCAATGTCTGCCAAAATTTTCTCTCTTTTAGTGGCTGAATGTGAGGCTGCCTGAAGGTCACATGGTTCACAGACTGTCAGGAATTTGCGATACTTCTGTTCTGAGTGGTGTTTCTGATACCTCTCAGGTAGGTCTTCAGAATCAGCAGCCTGGCGCCTAACCCTGTGTTTATACTTGGACTTCTCAGCCTGTTCAGGACCCCTGGACTTCCTTGTAGCAAAACTCCTGCGAGCTGGACTGTAAGGCCGAGGGGATGGATTCTGTAAAAAGTCTTGAGTTCTCTGCTGCGCCCTCATGTTTTTATAGAGGTCTTCTTCTGTTAACTTGTCATTGATAGTTGAACTGTAAGTAGATCGAGGTACAGGTCTGGCTTTAAAACGATTTGTTTTCTTTTTAGACTTAAAAAAGTCTTTCAGCTGCTTTTCCCTAACTGCTTGCTTCTGTTCCTCCCTTGCAACAAACTTAAAGGGCTTTTGAGAGGCTAAAAGAGCTTCTTTGTTTCTCTCCTTCATAGCCCTCCTCCGTACCTCATTTTGCTTGACTATATCATGATAAAGGGGGAGAAAGACGAACGCAGGAACTGGGTTGGCTCGGAATTTTTTCTTACACTCTGACTCCTCTTCTTGCTTCTTGAGCAGTTTGTGTACCATTTCAATATCTGATTTCGATTTCATGTTCTCTTCTTTTTTCTTCTGCTCTCTAACCATCATTTGAAAAGGCTCAGGTACTGTAATCCTTGGCACCCATTCCTTCGGTTTCTTTCTTTGTTTTTCAAGTACTGGCAGGTTGACATCTTCATGCTGGATATAATCTTCTACACTGAAGTTTGTCCACATGTTGTTGATGAGCTCCTTAGCATAGGTCATCATACCGCTTTTCTCAGAATACTTTTTTTCTAAGTTGGGCAACTCTTCTTCAGAGGAAGACACAATCAAGGAGGAAGACTGACTTAAATCAGGTTCTGAAATTGATGTCATTAATGAGACAGGGTGATAGGAGTTCTTTTCTGATAAAGACCTAAGCAAGTGAGGAGAATAATCAGGTTACCTTTTCAGTTGCATGTGACCAAATAGAAAAATTAAAAACTACATAATTTCTAAGATCAAGGTAAAATCAGTTAGAAAATAGGAACTGGACAGGGCTGATGAAAACTATCAAATTTTTTTAGAACAGAGCCTGGGAGATGCCTGAAATTGATCTAAGTTGACTTCCTCATTTTACAGGGGAGGAACTTGAGACAGAGTTTCCTTATATCTAACCACTATTGAATTCTCCACATGTTTTCCAGAGTCACCATCTTAAAATAGACATCTGATCACATCACTTTCTTTCCTGAAACTTTCCCATGACTTGCCATTGTTACCAAGCTTAGATTATAAAGCCCCTCAAGACTAGCTCCTGCCTACCTTTCCAGTTTCACCTCTTGCCTCTCCCTACCCAGGTCACCATTCTGAAGTCAGATCCAATCATAGGCAGTTTCTCCCACACTGGTGATTTCTCAAGGCGCTTTGTACACATGGTTCCTGGTGCCTAGAAGGGCACTCCTCGCTTCCTACATCTGTTTCAGCTATTTCTCCTCTAAGACTGAACTCCGATATGATACTTCACTTGCCTGTATCCCTCCACTGACACTCTGACATGTTCAACTGCTCTTCCTCTCTCGCCATGATACTCTGTTACACCATGTTGTATTTTTGGATCTCAGATTGTCTTTGATCTCCTTGAGAGCATCTTGATTTTGAGTCCTCAGTGCCTAGGCAACATCTGGTACACAGGAGATGCACCATCAGTGCTGACTAACTGGATGAGTGGCCTCAAGTTTCAAAAGAAGCAGGTTTATGGCAAAAATGACTATTTTGAAAACAAATCAGATTTATGTCTTAGTTCTGAACAATCTGTGTTATATCTGTAATGAGCTCATGTTAATCCACATATTATATTTTTAAAAAGACATTTAAAACTGAATTTTAATATTCAACATTTGAAAATGGCCCAGACTAAATATTCTGATACATGTCTAAGAGTGGTGCATCAGAGAGAAAAGACCTAAATGGCCATCAAATAACCCTCAAAGCAAGAAGCTACCTAGTAGGTTGATAAGCCATCAAACAATCTGAATAAAAACCCACCTCCATATATCATTAAAAGCACAAAGGGATATTTGAGAGAAAGTATTTTGAAATAATTTGTTTTGCATTTTTAAGTATATATTTTATCTTACAGTCCACAAATAACAATATGGACAAACTTACCCAGAAGAGACACTAGCAGCTTCTTCCCTGGTGACTGCTGGTTGAACTTCCTTTAAATTTAATTTACTCTGGTACAATTTCTCTAACTTTGCCATAGTTTCTATGTGGGCTGCCTTCAGCTCTTCTAGTTTCCTGAAATACTCTTCATTAGAGTGGTAAATATCAGAAAAGTTCACAAAATCCTCATGGCTTATATGTTTTTGTTCATTCACCCTAGAAATGCTGGTGTTAAAATCAGCCTGGTAGGATGAAAAAAACCTGTTATATGATGTCTGGAGTTGAAAGACAAATTAAGTTGACATTTATTCCCAATGCTGCTTTTTTAAAAGTCCACTTAATGAGGTTATATGTTTACTTGTGGACTATGTACATATAACATATTATAAGTTACTCGTGGGCTATATACGTTTTCTCCTAATAAATATTTTATTAAGAATAAGAGAGAGAGAGAGGGAAAGAGAGAGACCAAGTTGCCAGAAAATAAATACTGTTTAATCCATCTTTTAAAGGGTGGTTAGATTCTCAAATTATGTACTAAGAAACACTACGGCAGGATCAAACCACACTTTATAAAGAGCCTCCTTCTCAGCGCAGGTTTATCTGAGACGAAGAACACAATTTCTCCTGCTGCAGAGCAAGCAACCATAGCCCAGTGCCCTCTCTGAGCTGGGCTTTGCAGTGTGGGCCCCAGGGGTGTTTCGGCAGGGAGGAAAACTGAATGAGAATTTTGGGAAATGTGGGAATGGAGGGAACAAAATTCTCAGGGGCGCATCAAGAAGCCAGAGAGAAACTTTCCTCAGTGTGCGTGGGGTGGGGGTTGGGGGCAACCTCAGGAACAGAAGGAGGTGAGGGTAGGAGGGACTTCCAGAATAGCCACTCCTGTGGGCAACAAGAACAGCAGCTCCCATGGTGACAAGGACTGTGGGGGTGACAAGGGAACAAGAACACGTAGGGCGGTTATTCTCTATACATGCCTACAAGGGTATGACTGATCCTTTCCCCCTCACTCCCTTCAAAGACCTTTCAACTTCTTTTAACTGAAGGAACTTTAAAGAGGTAAACCCCCATATCCTCCACAAGTTTATAAAAATTTCATATTTTCTCAGGTGAGAAACAATTGAAATTGTCTATGATACTATGCATAAAAGGTTACTATGGTTTTAAATTTAGCTTACTGCCTGAAATAGACTCAAAATGAAAAAAGTATATTTGCCAAAGAAAAATAGAGATCCAACCTGATAAGACTCTAGAAAATAAACCTGAATAGTGTCTCCCAACAGAAAATTCAGAAGATTCAGTTGTCCATAATACTTATAGATATAACACTTTAATGGGCTCAAAAACAGTGTACACGAGGCCAGTGTTGTACCACTTGGGATAACTTAAGAGAAAACAAATGAAAGAAAACAAGTTTTCTTCAGTAGAACAAGTGTGCAGAAATTCATTACCAAATAAGTTGGAGAATTGCTTTATGAGTCATGTTGCTGCTGTTGCTCAGTCACCCAGTCGTGTCCAACTCTTTGTGACCCCATGGACTGCAGCACGTCAGGCCTCCCTGTCCCTCACCATCTTCCGGAGTTTGCCCAAGTTCATGTTCATTGCTTCTGTGATGCTATCCAGCCATCTCATCCTCTGATGCCCTCTTCTCCTTCTGCCCTCAATCTTTCCCAGCATCAGGGATTTTAAAATGAGTTGTCTGTTCGCATCAAATGACCAAAATACTGGAGCTTCAGCTTCAGCATCAGTCCTTCCAGTGAAATTCAGGGTTGATCTCCCTTAAGATTGACTGGTTTGATCTCCTTGCTGTCCAAGGGACTTTCAGGAGTCTTCTCCAGCACCACAGTTCGGAAGCATCAATTCTTTGGTGTTCTGCCTTCTTTACAGTCCAGCTCTCACAACTGTATGAGACAACTGGGAAGATCACCGCCTTGACAATATGGACCTTTATCAGCAGAGTAATGTCTCTGCTTTTCAACACACTGTCTAGGTTTGTCACAGCTTTCCTGCCAAGAAGCAATTGTCTTGACTTCATGGCTATAGTCACCGACAGTGATTTGGGAGCCCAAGAAGAGGAAATCTGTCACTACTTCCACTTTTTCCCCTTCTATTTGCCATGTAGTAATGGGGCTGGGTGCCATAGTCTTAGTTTTTGTAATATTTAGTCTTAAGCTAGCTCTTTTACTCGCCTCCTCACACTCATCAAGAGGTTCTTTAGTTCCTCCTCGCTTTCTGCCATTAGAGTGGTTATCATCCGCATATCTGAGGTTGTTGATGTTTCTCCCGCCTATTTAGATTTCAGCTTGTAACTCATTCAGATCAGCATTTCTCAAGATGTGCTCAGCCTATCGGTTAAATAAACAGGGTGACAGCAGACAGCCCTGTCATACTCCTTTCTCCATCTTGAACCAATCAGTTGTTCCATACAGGGTTCTAACTGTTGCTTCTTGACCCGCATACAGGTTTCTCAGGAGACAGGTAAGATGGTCTGCTATTCTCATCTCTTTAAGAGCTTTCCACAGTTTGTTATGAGCCACACAATCAAAGGCTTTAGCACAGTTGATGAAACAGAGAGGTTTTTCTGAAATTCCCTTGCTTTCTCTATAATCCAGTGAATGTTGGCAATTTGATCTCTAGTTCCCCTTCCTTTTCTAAACCCAGCTCGGACAGCCTCAAGTTCTTGGTTCAGATAATGCTGAAGCCTAGCATGCAAGATTTTAAGCATGACCTTACAAGCATAAGAAATGAGTGCAATTGTCCGATGGTTAACACATTCTTTGGTACTAGCCTTCTTGGGAACTGGGATGAGGATGGACTTTTTCTAGTCCTGTGGCCACTGCTGGGTCTTCCAGATTTGCTGACATAATGAATGTAAAACCTTGATGGCAACATCCTTTAAGGGATTTGAATAGTTCTGCTGGAATTTCATCATATCCACTAGCTTTATTAACAGCAGTGCTTCTTAAGACCCACTTGAGTCATTCAAGTCAATTAAGAGAATTTTCTGATATCGTCTGCTGTTTTTCCTATGTGCTCTTCACCATTACCTTCTTAGCTATGGGAATGAGTACTTTGTTAATTTCCTCATTCATTCAATATTTAGAGACACTCAGTATTTAGCTAGCTGCTGAAAGATACAAATCAGATAAAAACTCTATCTTCCAGAAATGGCAACCCATTTTAGTATTCTTGCCTGGAAAATTCTATGGACAGAGGAGCCTAGTGGGCTATAGTCCATGGGGTCTCAAAGAGTTGGACACGACTGAGTGACTGAGCACATCAGCACATACTGTGATCTAAAATGGTTGTTTCCTTTTGTATTCCTACAAGAAGAGTTTGAGACTTCTGGTTCTTTCATATTCTTGCCAACATGTTTAAGTCTTTTTAAACTTCTGACCTTTTGAATAAATGTGTAGCATTAGAAAAAAAAAAAAAGACAACTCCACCTTCCAGAAGCTTCCAGCTAGTTTAGAAGAGGACATGCAGATAAATAATCAATAGCAGGCTCTGAATGAGACAGAACTCCTGATTCCTGCCCATGATTTGCTCCAAGCTGAGCAGGGAGACAGAGAAGTGACCACGTATGTCACGATATCAGGGACCTTGAGAGCTCACAGAAAGATCGTCTAATTCTGACCAGAGGAAAGAAGAGGCAAAATTTGCAGAGATCAGAAAGACTGGAGACACAAGGCTGGATAAGGACAAGGTTTGTGAAAAACAAAGAAACTGAGGCCTAGGGCTCGAACATTCACTGTTGCTTCATGATGATGCAACTGGCAGGTCTCTGTCCTTGGTGAGGAAACTGAGGCTCAGAGGAGTCAGGTGACCTGTCTACAGTCACACAGCTAGTAAGCAGCAGAGCTGGGCTCCAATACCATGCCTGTTAGACTCCAAAGACACACCACACTCGTGTCCTCCTCCCAAATGCAGGAGGGTTTTTTCTCTGCAAGTGGAAGTAACAAGCATGCTGTGCTCAGAGGAAGGTATACAGTCTGAGAGGGGGTGGGGAAGAGCATATATGGAGCACAACGGAGGAGGGAAAACAAGGTGAAAAAGGCAAGTAAAGGGCCCCAGCCAAAAGCCCAGTGGGCCAAGCCACAGGCACCAGGAGCCCTGAAGGATGTGAGCAGAGAGTGACAGTCAGTAACACCCAGAAGGACTCTCTGGTAGTGAAGTGGAGGGACGGAAAGCAAGGTTGGTGGCAGTTAATGGGCTATTGGGAGATTTAAGAGGCTGAATCATTAACCTGACAATGGCCTGGACTGTGGGCAAGAAACTGAAAATGTTTTCTGTTTGGAGTGCTGCATGTCTAGGTAAATGACGATCTGCCATTTATCAGTAGAGGGGCTACAGGGAAAAGGAGTATTTTTAAGGAAAGGAAATTAATCTAGGTCTTAGACACACTAAGTGTGAGGGGACAGTAGGGCAGCCCAATGTCCAGGAAACAGAGGGGTAAATATATTTGGAGACCTGGTAAGAAGGCTGGGCTGGAGATGGAAATACAGGAGCCAGCAATGCACACAGAAATGCAGGTGCAGCCCTGCGTGTAGATAAGGCTTCCTGTGAGCAGTGAGAGGCGAGAACTTGAGGATGGAAATGTTGGCAAACACTAGCATCCAAATAAGCAGTGCTAGGACTTCCCTGGTGGTCCCCTGGTTGAGAATCCAGCTGTCAATGCAGGGGACACGGGTTCAATCCTTCGTGTGGAATGATTCCACGCAGCATGGAGCAACTAAGCCCGTGCATCACGACTACTGAGCCCGCACTCTAGAGCCCACGAGCTGCAACTACTAAGACCCATGAGCCTAGAACCTGTTCTCCACAATAAGAGAAGCCACCGCAATGAGAAGCCCAAGCACTGCAATAAAGAGTAGCCCCCGCTCGCCACAACTAGAGAAAGCCTGCAAGCAGCAACAAAGACCCAGTGCAACCAAAAATACAATAAATAACTAATTTTTTAAAATAATGTACAAAAAGTATGAAATGGACCACTGTCACAAAAGATCACCAAGATCAGGCTGAAACAGCAGAATCCTGTGAGGCTCTCCAGGACACAAGAGTCTTTCCATGTCCTTGTTTCAAAGAGCAGATGCAAACAGTTACTAATTAGAGGAGTTAGGGACTGCAGGGAAAAAAAAGAAAGGCAGTCAAGAAATAGTGTGGGGAAGGAGCAGGGTCCTGGTTCCTCCTTAAGGGAAACACAAAACAATCTGATACAGAAACTAAGGCACCCACCCAGGTAGAGGATGGTAACTTCAGGCTAAGGAGAAGCACACTGATCCCAGAATGGTTGGAACTGGAAGAATGATGATTGAGCTTCCTTGACCACCACCCTGTTACCTCCCATCAACCAATCAGAGAAAAGGTCACACACGCTTGAAGCCCACCCCCTAAATTTTGCTTATAAAACCTCTTCCCCAACAGAGCAGTCAGGCTTTTTGAGCACAAGCTGCCCACTGTCCTTGTTTGGCTCTGCAATAAAGCTTTCTCTGCTCTAAGCTCCAATGTGTCAGTTCGTTTGGCTTCACTGTACATTGGGCAAACGAACTTGGATTCAGCAACAAAGTGATACCATACTTAAAGGAAGGGAGCGTTGGTTTTGAGTTTGGAAGATACTGAAAGACTTCCTGGAGGAGGTGATAGTTGAGCTGACCCAAAGAATAGAAAAACTGGAGGATCAGAGAAAGTATATGGGGAAAGAGGGAAAAGGTACTCTAGAAAGAGAAAATGACAGTAAAAGCAGTGGGGATGGGGTTGTGGGTGGGTGGGTGGACATGGTGGAAAGCACACAGCTGCAGGCACCTGACCTGCCTCTTGAGAAACCTGTATGCAGGTCAGGAAGCAACAGTTAGAACTGGACACGGAACAACAGACTGGTTCCAAATAGGAAAAGGAGGACGTCAAGGCTGTATATTGTCACCCTGCTTATTTAACTTCTATGCAGAGTACATCATGAGAAACGCTGGGCTGGAAGAAGCACAAGCTGGAATCAAGATTGCCGGGAAAAATATCAATAACCTCATATGCAGATGACACCACCCTTATGGCAGAAAGTGAAGAGGAAATAAAAAGCCTCTTGATGAAAGTGAAAGAAGAGAGTGAAAAAGTTGGCTTAAAGCTCAACATTCAGAAAACAAAGATCATGGCATCTGGTCCCATCACTTCATGGCAAATAGATGGGGAAACAGAGGAAACAGTGTCTGACTTTATTTTTTGGGGCTCCAAAATCACTGCAGATGGTGACTGCAGCCATGAAATTAAAAGACGCTGACTCCTTGGAGGAAAAGTTATGACCAACCTAGACAGCATATTGAAAAGCAGAGACATTACTTTGCCAACAAAGGTCCGTCTAGTCAAGGCTATGGTTTTTCCAGTAGTCATGTATGGATGTGAGAGTTGGACTGTGAAGAAAGCTGAGCGCCGAAGAATTGATGCTTTTGAACTGTGGTGTTGGAGAAGACTCTTGAGAGTCCCTTGGACTGCAAGGAGGTCCAACCAGTCCATTCTGAAGGAGATCAGCCCTGGGATTTCTTTGGAAGGAATGATGCTAAAGCTGAAACTCCAGTACTTTGGCCACCTCATACAAAGAGTTGACTCATTGGAAAAGACTCTGATGCTGGGAGGGATTGGGGGCAGGAGGAAGAGGAGACGACAGAGGATGAGATGGCTGGATGGCATCACCGACTCAGTGGACGTGAGTTTGGGTGAACTCCAGGAGATGGTGATGGACAGGGAGGCCTGGCATGCTGTGAATCATGGGGTCGCAAATAGTTGGACATGACTGAGTGACTGAACTGAACTACAGGCTATAAGGAAAGTAAAAATGAACAAAGCAATTTGGGGCAGAAAGCCTGGAAAGGGAGGTTAGGGCAATCAAGATGCAGTTTCTATCTATAGATGGCTCCCGACCCCTCCCTGGTCATCTGGTTTCAGCCCCCTTACAACCCTTCAAAGCTGAAAGGGTCGGACACTTTGGAGTTTGGAACGTTCATATGGCTTGGGGGAAAGATTACAGACATGGTGTCAGAATTCTCATTCAAGCCTAGGTTCTGCACTTCTCAGTCATGTGGGGAGGCTAAGAACTTTGGAACTTCAGCTTTAAGAAACATAAAGTATGTGAGCCAGTTGTTAAACTATTGTCTCACAGCTCCAAAGTCACCCTTTTATACCCTGCTAAGTGATGCTGGGGACAGGACTCTGCAAACAACATTTCTGCTTTGCCAGAGACTTACCACTGCTGTTGCTGCTGCTGCTGCTAAGTCGCTTCAGTCGTGTCCGACTCTGTGCGACCCCATAGATGGCAGCCCACCAGGCTCCCCCATCCCTGGGATTCTCCAGGCAAGAACACTGGAGTGGGTTGCCATTTCCTTCTCCAATGCATGAAAGTGAAGTCGCTCAGTCATGTCCGACTCCTAGCGACCCCATGGACTGCAGCCCATCAGGCCCCTCTGTCCATGGGATTTTCCAGGCAAGAGTACTGGAGTGGGTTGCCATTGCCTTCTCCGAGACTTACCACTAGATTCTGCCAAAAGTGGGGCTAGATGGAGACTGCAAGGCTGGAGGAGGAAGAAGGGACTATTCCTTCCTGTTAGTTCTCCATCTATTTGTCTGCTTGTATCACCCCAGCTTCCCTGGTGGTTCAGACAGTAAAGAATCCGCCCACAATGTGGGAGACCTGGGTTCAATCCCTGGGTTGGGAAGATCCCCTGGAGGAGCAAATGGCAACCCACTCCAGTATTCTTGCCTGGAGAATCCCCATGGACAGAGGAGCCTGGCGAACTAAAGTCTATGGGGTCGCAAAGAGTTGGACACGACTCAGCGACTAAGCACAACAACACATCACCCCAGCAGTGTTGTTCCTCTGGGCAGCAGCAGCTCACTCTAGCAGCAGGGGCTGATTCCAGTCTGCAGGTTCTCTAGTGCTCACAGAATCAGCAGAATCACCCTGAGGGCTTACTGTTCCCTCCCCGTCGGATGCTCTGCCTCCAGATATCTGCACGGCCCACCTGCTCACTCCTTCAGAGCTTTACTCAAAATGTCATCCTCTCCACAAGGTCTTCATTGACTACCTGTTTTTGAAATGACAACCTCTCCTCTGACTCACTGCCACCCTTTTTTTTTCCTGCTTTATTTCGTCTCATAAGTACTCACCACCAACTGACATTCTACTCATATTTGCTGATGTCGTTGTGTATTACCTCCCTGTCCCTACCAAAGAGTAAGCATCACAAAAGCAAGCATTTGCTCTGTTGTGTCCCCAGTGCCTAGAAGAGTGTCATCGAAAGACACTCAATCAGTGTTTACTAGATAAACAAATGTCCAGCTAAAACAATATTAAGTCCTCCCAAGGGGAATGAACAGGTATTCCCTCACCAAAGGCTGAATCAAAGAAATACTGGCTGCTCTAAAGAGCTATATTCTACTGAGTATTAAGGAAAGGGCTTATCTTCCAAAAGCTATCATTAAAATAGGGTGGATATTCCAAAGAATCGTTTTTAGGCAAAAGCATCCACCATTCATTCTTTTAGACTCTTCCTTAAAAGAAGGTCTTGTAACAATCATTTTCACAAAAAGGATGAAGTTTATTTGAACCTGGAAAAGATGTTTGAAAATGATACAGAAGGATGTGTAACTTCTAAAGAGATGCAACAGGCCTGATAATTATACTTAAGCACTGACTGCACAGTATTCATTCCACTTCAGCTTAATGCTGGGAACACTAAACTTTTCAGATAAACAGATCTCACAGTGTTTTACCCAAAACAGATAAATGGTTAATAATCGGCTTCCAACTCTAAATTCATCGTCTCCACACAGAAGGAAACAGTAGTTCAGATAACCTAAGCCAAGGACATTATTTTCCAAGAGCCTAAGATTGCACCCTTTCCCTTTAACTGTTGAGCTTTTTGTAGAATGTTGTACACACAGCCATGAGATTAGAGGATAATCTTCCCTAAATTGGCTTGACCCATTTAGATGATGACTCCTTCCAACACATGTTGCTTCATTAGTAATCAGCATTCATCATTATCTGTGTTGAAGTTATCATCTATAATTCTGGAATTTTTATTAAAAAAAATTTTTTTTGCATTAAAGGGATTTGTAAGGAATGAGGTAGATCTACATGTAAATGATAAAAGGTAAAAACCAAGGGGCAGGACAATATATATCTACAAAATGCTACCATATATTAAAATATTATGTACACAGGAGATAGGAAAAGGCCTAGAGTATATATCTGATTCAAAACAGTGACTACTAGGACTTCCCTGGTGGTCCAGTGGCTAGGACTCTGGGCTCCCGATGCACAGGGCCTGGGTTCAATCCCTAGTCAAGGAACTAGATCCCACATGCTGCAGCTAAAGATCCTGCATGCTGCAACTAAGACCAGGTGCAGCCAAATAAAACAAACATTTACAAAACAAAACAAAATAAAACCCAGTGGCTACTAATGCGGAGGGAGGAGGGAGCCAGACTCTTTTTTTGCAGGGAGAAGTATTAAACGGCCTTAGCTTTATTTAAATTTTAAAAGGAGAATGTTTATGTATTACTTCTATAATTAAAATGTAACAACAACAAAAAAGAAAATGTTTTGTGAATAGTAATACTAAATTAAAAACTGAACAATTTCTAATGGCTACTTGGTCAGCCTGGCACGTCCTGTGCTCCTGGAAGTGGCTCTCACACTGCCCCCACGATCCTGCCTACCTGTTCCTTGCTATTCTACCTGCTCCCACCCCCACCCCCCCAACTGCAAATGATAACACCTTTATTTCTTCAGGAAAAAAGAAACTATCACAGGGAGTTCCCTCATCTTTCCATCTACAAAACTGCCCACTTTTGTGCCCCTTTTCGCCTTCCCTCCTGCCTCAGAGACGAAATGTCCCTTCTCTTAGCAGCGCCTGACCCTTCCCCTTATCACTGAAACCAATGAATTGGAAACCTCCACGCTCCAGCAATAATTCTACCACGGGAGCTGATCTTAACCTCTTTTGCCCCATTTTCACGACCTGACTGTTGTTGAGGGTTTTAAGAGCTCTATACTAGGCCCCTTCTCTTCTTTCTCTGCACTCTGTCCCTAAGTGACTTCACTGTTTCAAAAAGGCTGAAAACTCCCAGAAATATCCAACCCATGCCCCGCAGTTCTCCAGTTTCATAGGCCGAACTGCTTCCTACATCTTTCCACTTGCTAGTTTCACAGATATCTCAAATTTACCTGTTCAAAACTGAAACCTTGATTCCCACCTGGCCTCTGAATCTACTCCTCTTCAAGTTACTCCCAATCCAGTAAATGGCATTATCTTCCATGCAGCTGGTCAAACCAGAAATCTCGGCATGAGCACTCTTGACTTCTTCCTTGGCCTCACTTAAGTCCTATACAATCTGTGTCCACTTCTGGCCTGGACTCTAGGTCCAAGCCACTGCCTCTGGCCCCTTAATCACTGCAACAGCCTCCTACCCAATCCCCTTTCTTTCTCAAACCCTCCAATCATTCTCCACAAAGCCATCAGAGTCATCTTTAAAAAATGTAAACAGAAACACGCTAGATCTCTTAAAAGCCTCAAAGACTTCTCACTGCACCTGCAATAAACATTAAACTCCCTACCGTGGTCTATACGGACCTCCTAACCTCTCCGACCTTTTCCAGTCCTGTTGGCTGTCTTTCAGATTCTTAATGACACAAAACTCTTTCTCTTCCTATCTTTGGGCCTCTGCATATGCTGCTCCCTCTGCCTGGAATGCTTTTCTCACCCCCACCCCCACCCCCGTCTCCAAAAATGGTTGGTCTTTCTCGTCTATCAGGCATTGGCTTAAATGTTAACTCATTGAAGTAGGTCCCCGCCTATCACATTTTTAATTATAGAAGCCTGCTTACCTCTTTCCCAACATTTCCTGTCTTATAATCATTTGACTGCTCATATTTTATTGTCCAGCTTCCCTATCAGACTGGAAGCACTGTGACAACATGAGCTGTGTCTGCTAGCACTCACTTCTGAATAGTCCATTACTGGCACTTAATAAATGCTCAAAATTTGCTGAAAAAGAGAAGGCCATCCCATTAGGAAAATCCAGGAAATTTTAACTGTGAATTACAGAATATTCCTTTACCCATATCATCATCAACCACAAAGCAAGACCTACGAACTGATATCTCCAACTGAGGCTAGATTCAAGGAATATGCCTTAATGCCCTTATATGGGCACAGAGTCCTGTAAGGGGTGTATACGGAGCCATGGGGGCTTGTGCGGAGTGGCTTGGCAAGCCAAAGGATTTAAAGGGGCCTACTATGACAGTGATTTTTTTGGGCTCCAAAATCACTGCAGATGGGGATTGCAGCCATGAAATTAAAAGACGCTTACTCCTTGGAAGGAAAGTTATGACCAACCTAGATAGCATATTCAAAAGCAGAGACATTACTTTGCCAACAAAGGTCCATCTAGTCAAGGCTATGGTTTTTCCAGTGGTCATGTACGGATGTGAGAGTTGGACTGTGAAGAAAGCTGAGTGCTGAAGAATTGATGCTTTTGAACTGTGGTGTTGGAGAAGACCCTTGAGAATCCCTTGGACTGCAAGGAGATCCAACCAGTCCATTCTAAAGGAGATCAGTCCTGGGTATTCTTTGGAAGGACTGATGCTGAAGCTGAAACTCCAATACTTTTCATGCGAAGAGCTGACTCATGTGAAAAGACTCTGATGCTGGGAGGGATTGGGGGCAGGAGGAGAAGGGGACGACAGAGGATGAGATGGCTGGATGGCATCACTGACTCGATGGATATAAGTTTGAGTGAACTGTGGGAGTTGGTGATGGACAGGGAGGCCTGACGTGCTGCAATTCATGGGGTCGCAAAGAGTTGGACACGAGTGAGTGATTGAACTGAACTGAACTATGACAGTAGATGGGGAAACAGTAGAAACAGTGGCAGACTTTATTTTTGGGCTCCAAAATCACTGCAGATGGTGACTGCAGCCAAGAAATTAAAAGACGCTTACTCCTTGGAAGGAATGTTATGACCAACCTAGACAGCATATTAAAAAGCAGAGACATCACTTACCCAACAAAGATCCATCTAGTCAAGGCTATGGTTTTTCCAGTAGTCATGTATGGATGTGAGAATTGGACTGTAAAGAAAGCTGAGTGCCAAAGAATTTATGCTTTTGAACTGTGGTGTTGGAGAAGACTTTTGAAAGTCCCTTGGACTGCAAGGAGATCCAACCAGTCCATCCTAGAGGAGGTCAGTCCTGAGTGTTCACTGGAAGGAGTGATGTTGAAATTCCAATACTTTGGCCACCTGATACAAAGAACTGACTCATTGGAAAAGACCCTGATGCTGGGAAAGATTGAAGGTTGGAGGAGAAGGGGACGACAGAGGATGGGATGGTTGGATGGCATCACAAACTCAATGGACCTGAGTTTGGGTAGACTATGGGAGTTGGTGATGGACAGGGAGGCCTGGTGTGCTGCAGTCCATGGGGTTGGAAAGAGTCGAACATGACTGAGCAACTGAACTGAACTGAACTATGACAGTTAGTTCTCCGTAATCAATTTTGTGTGATGGCTATGGTAAGCTGAGTTAACTCCATTTTACAGACGACAAAGTTGAGAGAAACTAGCATTTAAAAATCAAGGTGAGATATCAAGCCAAACTATGAGGAAGGTAAAGCTTGGCTGCTGCACTCTCTTTCTTGCCTTTCCAGTGCTTCATCTGCCAACCCCAGTGTCTCCATCAGGTCTACTACCATGTGCTGCGTGCTAAGTCACTTCAGTCGTGTCAGACTCTTTGTGACCCTATGGACTGTAGCCTGCCAGGCTCCTCTGTCCATGGGATTTTCTTAGAGAGAACACTGGAATGGGTTCCATTCCCTTCGTCAAGGGACTTCCTGACTCAGGGATCAAATCCACCTCTCTCACATCTCTTGCACTGGCAGGCAGGGGGTTCTTTACCACTACTACAGTGGCAGCTGATCCAAATTTGCTTTTGGTTCCTTCAAGTACCGTGGTCTCAGAATAGAGTTAAACTTAGCTTCCTTTTTTCTTTTTTAGTGAGATACTGTCCCTCAGAAACTAGTTTATTAGATAAACTGATCTCTCCTAAGGTAATGTTTCTAATACAAATTTGCATTTTTACAGGGTACTCTGAAAGTATACCTGCAACCACAGAAATGACTGACTTTTCCACTACAGCAAGCCAGAAGAGAACTTAATCTCTTGTTGTCTTGTTCTCTTTCGGATAGGTGTTTAAATAACAGCCCCACTGGCAGCTGTTGTTATTACTACTAATTTATACAAACTCTTTTAGCTATCACATATGCTCTCATTTGGTTCTCATAATAGCCCAGTGAGACAAGAAAGACAGTTATTTTAAAGCTCTTTTATAGATAAGGAAACAAACTGAAAGAAGTTACGTCTTAATGTTAACTAGCAAATGAACAGATTCTAACCCAGGACTCCAAATTCTTCTCTTCATTCAAATCAATGTTCAATATCAGTCCACCTCCTTCATTGGGTATTGAAATTTGAAGCTTTAACATAAGTGAATTTGGTTGTAGGTCACTCATTCTGGTTCAAGTTCAGGGTCTTAATCTGCTTTACTCTGGATAACCTCAAGTAGTTTATCTGTTGGTAAAATACTGCCCATAAAAGGTGTTACTACAGATTTTCTCATTAACACTTCTAGTGCAGATTAAAGAGATTAGAATTCCAAAATATCCAGTGATTTCTAATAGCCCGAGACCACAAGATCCCCTGGAGAAGGGAAAGGCTGCCCACTCCAGTATTCTGGCCAGGAGAATTCCATGGACTGTATAGTCCATGGGGGTCGCAAAGAGTCGGACACGACTGAGTGACTTTCACTAGACCACATGTTTTGAATCTAAGATGCTTTGAGCAAACAGTATTAAGAATTTGGGGGTACTTCTCTGCTGGTTAAGACTCTGCACTTCCAATGCAAGGGCCTTGGGTTCCGTCCCTGGTCAGGGAAGTAGATTCTGCACGCCACAACTAAAGAATCCACACAAAGGTCGCATGGAGGCAACTGAGTCTCAGCACAGCCAAATAAAATAAATATTAAAAATAACAAAAGAATCTTTTACCTGGGGTTAAGAAGGTTTATATCTGCAGATTGCTGGTTAAAATTCAAAGTTCTCATCTTTTAAGGGAATAGAGCAGATGGCAGACTTGGCCCCCTACCTGGTAGACAGGTGTTTCCAAAACACTTGACACTGAAAATTGATCCATGAAAAAGCTGTTTCTCCCCACTCTGAAGAGCCATGTGGCAACACTGGAGCCTCAGTAATTTGCTTCTCTGGAGGCTTAACTCTGTTTCTGATCTACCCACTAAACTCCTGCTGGTTTTAAACATCATCTCTCATGTACTGTATTAAGATGCACTAATAACCAAGACATTGAAGTGACAACAAAGCACACCTGACAACACAGCTGATTCACTTGCATTTTTTGGATTATTCTCTGTAGGACAGCAGTTTTTCTCAAGTTGAAAAGAAACAGAAAAGAAAAAAAAAGAAAATATCTACTCCCAACAGTTGCTGGAGCATAAGAATAAAGTTCTGTACTTTTCATTAGAAATAGCGTAACGTAAATGCCCTCCAAGAAATTTCTACAACAATCTCTTTGGTTAAAATTAAAAGACTTTTCAACCCCTCGGTTTTGAGTATTTTCCGTGAGGGCCCAGAGGACATGGTGGGCCAGGCTCACCTGTACGGAGGGTCAGGACAGGGTGCGCATTTCCCAGCCCGCGCCTCACCAGCGGGGGTCGCCGATCAGCCTCCAATTGCAGCCAGCGCCCAGCCCCACCCCACTTCCCGCCCCTGCATTACCGGCGCCCGCGCCAGCCGTGCCGCCGCCTCTTTCTCTTCTTCTTCCTCCTCTTCCTCCATGGCCGCCGCCGCCGCCGACAGGGAATTCAAGGGGTCTTTGCGTTCGTACTGGGCGACCCGCGCTCTGGTGTTGGGATTGACCGGGGTTTGGAGACTGCTGGCCGCCAACTTCGCCGCTCGGTGCGAAGCGGCCATCACCGCGCCGCCGAGGCCTGAGCGCCCGCGCTGGCCCGGGGCGGGGAAGCCGGCGTGGCCGCAGGCGCCCGATTGCTCTTTGCTTAGGGTGGTGGTTACTAGGGGCCCGGTAACTAGGGACGCTACAGGGGCCGCGAGGGGCCAAATATCACTTAAAACTGGCGCCCGCCGCGGGGCCCCTTGGTGGAAGTCAGTATTGAGTCTTTGCTGATTTAGAGGATTGGTCGGCGGAATAGGGCACCTGGTCCCTCTTCTTCGCATTTCACCCCCTAAACGCAAACTTCTCACATTACACTAATGAAACGACTTGTGGTGGTACTGGTGGGGCTTTTTATTCATTGAAATAATATGTTTGGAGGAGGTGGCGGCGGCAGAAGAAAGCAGGGCGTGTTATTGTGTTGCGGTCTCGGGACAATGGTAACGTTTGCATCCCGCGACCTAACATGGCTCTCCAGCGAGCCAGAGAATGGGAAGCCGTGGGTTACCTTCTACCCTGACTTGAAAGCTGGAAATCGACCAGTCTGGAGGAAGGTGGAGCCTGGACCACCCACCAGTGATTGACAGTGCAGGTGTGTGACTCGCACATTTGCTGCTTGGGTTCCTGCGCTTTACAGTGGTGGGAATCGGAAGGCGTGAACGCCCACCAGTAGCCACAAACAAGCCTCATCTCCACCTCACTCCCAACATCTCCCACTTGGGATTTGGGCTCTTCAAATGACGCCTTCCCGCTACACCAAGCGCCTGTTTGAGAAGCCTAACCTTAAAATAGCAGGCGTGGTGCTGCTGCTGCTGCGGCTAAGTCGCTTCGTGGTGCAGTGTCAGCCAAACCCCTACTCCCTGAGGCTGAGGCCGCAGCTACCTCCCACTCCTGGCCCTACAACCTGCTGTCGCCACCACACAGTTAGGGTATGCAACGCGCGATATCAAGACCCCTTCTCTGAGGTCTGAACCAAGTATTTCTTCCGTCAGGAATGTAAACACTTGTGAAACGCCCCACTCCCTCACCTTTCTGCAGGCTGCTCTTTGTTTTGGCTGAGGATTTGCTTTGACCACTGGAACGATACTGGCTGGATTCTTAGCCAAAGCTAGAGTTGGAAGCCCCTGAGGTACTGACGCCGCAAATGACCACAGAAGGGACTTCTAGGCGTTTGCATGCAGCGAGTTCTGTGGCTGCACGTGACCCTCTTGTGATTTGACCCCAACCCCAAATCAGCTTGCTGAAACACTGATAATAGAACATTAGAAGAGAGTGGAAAAGAAGCAGGAAGTGTGGAGGACATATTGTATGTGTATGTAGAAGAGCAAAAAAGCTTCCACTCGTGAGCAATATTCTAAATTTGCAATTATCTTTTAAATTGTTTTTATTGAAAAATAGTTGATTTACAATGTTGTGTTAGTTTATGTACAGCAAAGTGATTCAGTTATATATACATAAATTTGCAGATATCTAATAATATAGCCTCAAAATATATAGAGCAGAAATGGACAGATCTACAAGAAGAAAATGACAAATCTTAATCATCATAGGAAGAATTATTTTTGCACCTTTGTATTGAAATATATACAGTGCAATGAATAGATCTTAAATGTGTAGTTGGATGCCTTTTGACAAGTGTGTACACTCGTAAATCATATTAAGGTACAGAACATTTCAGTCATTCCAGAAAGGTCCTTTGTGCCCCTTCCCTGAATGGTCCCCATTTCACATTTCCTTGACTGTTCTAGAACTTCATATAAATGGAATCATACTGCATATAGTCCTTTTTCTCTTCACTTCTTTTTATCAACATACCAGTTTTTAGGGATTCGTCCATGTTGTATATAGGGGTGGTCTGTTCCTTTTTAATTGCTGAATAGTATTCTTTGCTAAGATAATAGTTTTCCAGTACTGGAAGAATTTTCCTCTTTATTTTGTGCTATTCATAATGTAACAGTTACAGACAAGATATACTCTTACATTTAACCAGCACCATTGTGCTGTACTCAGTCACTTCAGTTGTGTCCAACTCTTTGCCACCCCATGGACTGTAGCCTACAAGGCTCCTCTGTCCATGGGATTCTCCAGGCAAGAATACTGGAGTGGTAGCCATGCCCTCCTCCAGGGGATCTTCCCCACCCAGGGATTGAACCCTTAACTCCTGCATCTCCTGCATTGCAGGCGAATTCTTTACTGCTGAGCCACAAAGGAATCCCAGTCTGCATCGTTAACATTGTCTGTATCACTTTCTTAAGTTTATTCACTTACCTGTTGTTTCCATTTATTTACTATTTGTTTGCTGTCAGTTTGGATCCTTCAGGAAGATGACACCAAGAAGGAGTTAGAAGTGAAAGAGTTATTGGGGGAAGTTTCTGTGAAAGATAAAAGGAGAGGAATAGGTATGTTTTCAGGACAAGATATATTCTGACACCTTAGATAAGAGAGAGGGAGGCTGAAACTACAGTGAAGGCCTGAAAAAGTCTCTGACTGGTTAAAAAGAGAACTCCAACACAAGGATTGCACATAGAGGAGACATGGCCAAACACTACCAGTCCGGCAATTCATCATTGGCTAGCACTCTCTTTGAAAAGCAAGTTCTCAGATGGTATACTTGGGAAAACCCTAAAGTGCTGCGTTTGAAGCCTGTTTGTTAGCCAGTGGTATGCTGGTAAACGGTTGATGACGGTCTCTCTGGGAGAAAGTGTGTGTGTGATTATGCTTATAAATTTTAGTAATAAAAAGAATTGTAGCACACAAGTTATAAATAATACATACTTTTTACTGTAAATCACCCACAATTGATTCTTCCAGAATACTTTCACTGGTTTTTGCTGAACTCTTATATCTATAGCCAACCTATGGTTGCAACTGATTGATGAATGCTGGTTGATATTTTTGTTTGTATTAATGACTAAAATGAAAGTAAAACAACCAACATGTACATTAGAATTTCACTTGTTTGCCAATGTTGTGAGCAACTTCCTTGCTAGAATACTTTTCTAACACTAGAAGAATTTTCCTAAATTTTTGTGCTATTCACAATGTGACAGCTTTAGATACCACACACAAGTTTTTTCTGCATTACTAACATTTTCTTTATTGCTTTAAGTTTTAAAGTCCAACTTGTAGCACAGGCTGATTTCCATGGTGTCTCCCCCACTACAAGAGCCAATTTCAAGTTACCAGTGTCACATCACCAAACATGAACTTGGGGAAAGATGCCCAATAGGACACCATTACACAGTTTTCCCACCACACAGATAGAGTAATAGTCTCGAGAGCATGCTGCTGCTGCTGCTGCTAAGTCGCTTCAGTCGTGTCCGACTCTGTGCGACCCCATAGACGGCAGCCCACCAGGCTCCCCCGTCCCTGGGGTCTCGAGAGCATAGGTATAAGAAAATGTAGTAACAGAAAAGGAAGTGAAGAGTTTTGAGAAATTATCTTTGTTTTGAATGTAATTTATTTAATTATAGTTCAGCAAAACAATTTTTAAGAATGGCTATGTTTAACAACCAGTTTGAAAATATCCTGAAATTTTTACAATCAGCTATTTCAAGGCAGTACTGACAGGCCCCTGTACACTGTAGTGTCAACTGCCTGCAGTCCTCCCAGCAGAGCCTGTCTTTAAGGGAGATCTAAGCAGCTAAGTTAGATGGCTGCCACATTTGCCATTGTGAATAAGGCAGCTATGAATACTCCTGGATGTGTCTTTGACATAGTTATGTATATATGGAGGGGTGTAGACAATTTGAAGAGCACAATTACAGAGAACACATGTCCATGTGAAAGTGAAAGTCGCTCCACCCTGTCTGATTCTTTGTGACCCCATGGAAGGACCCCCATACAGTCCATGGAATTCTCCAGTCCAGAATACTGGAGTGGGTAGCCATTCTCTTCAGGGGATCTTCCCAAACCCAGGGATGGAACCCAGGTCTCACACATTGGGGGAAGATTCTTTACCAGCTGAGCCACCAGGGAAGCCCAAGAATATTGGAGTGGGTAGCCTATCCCTTCTCCAGCAGACCTTCCCAACCCAGGAATCGAACCAGGGTCTCCTGCACTGCAGCCATATTCTTTACCAGCTGAGCTACCAGGGAAGCCCTGGTAATATACATATTTAGAGTATACATATTTAGTAATATGTACATATATGTTTTGGGAGCAGCGGCTGCGTGGTGTGGGAGCAACTGTGAGAAGATACCCCATGTCCAAGGGCAGAGAAGCCCCAGTAACACAGTAGGCACTGGAGCAGCAGCTGCTCGGTGCTTGAGTGACTGTGAGGAGATACCCCATGTCCAAGAACAAAGGAGAAGCTCCAGCGAGACGGTAGCAGGGAGCAAAATCTCATTTAGAATCAAACCCCATACCCGCCAGAATCACTCAGAGGGCTCACACAAACCTTGTGCGCACCAGGACCCAGAGAACCCACAGAGACTGAGACAGAACTGTGTTTGTCTCCTGCAGAGGTATGGGTCTGCCCATACCTCAGCAGTGGACTGCCTCAGGGACAGGGGCTCTGGGTGCAGCAGACTTGGGTATGGCATAAGCCCTCTTGGGGGAGGCCGCCATTAAACCTACCATAGAGCAGCCAGAACTTACACAGGACTGGGAAACAAACTCTTGGTAGGCACAAACAGAATCTTGTGTGCACCAGGGCCCAGGAGAAAGGAGTAGTGACCCCCACAAGAGACTGACTCAGACTTTCCCATAAATGTCCAGGAGTCTCCAGCAGAGGCATGGGTTTGTGGTGGCCTGCTGCAGGGCTGGGGGCACTGAGTGCAGCAGTGCATGCAAGGGACCTTTTGAAGGAGGTCGCCATTATCTTCATTACCTCCACCATAGTTTGGCCCAAGTAAATAACAGGGAGGGAACACAGCCCCAACCATCAATAGAAAATTGGATTAAAGATTTACCGAGCAGGGCTCTGCCTATCAGAACAAGACCCAATTTCCCCCTCAGTCAGTCTCTCTCATCAGGAAGCTTCCATAAGCCTCTTACCCTTCTCCATCAGAGAGGGCAGACAGATGAAAACCACAATCACAGGAAACTAAGCAATCTGATCACATGGACCACAGCCTTGTCTAACTCAATGAAACTATGAGCCATGTTGTGCAGGGTCACCCAAAACGGATGGGTCATGGTGGAGAGTTCTGACAAAATGCGGTCCACTGGAAAGGGAATGGCAAACCACTTCAGTATTCTTGCCTTGAGAACCCCATGAACAGTATGAAAAGGCAAAAAGATAGGACACTGAAAGATAAACTCCCCAGGTCAGTAGGTGCCCCATTGGCTACTAGAGATCAGTGGAGCAATAACTCCAGAAAGAATGAAGAGATGGAGCCAAAGCAAAAACAAAACCCAGGTGTGGATGTGACTGGTGATGGAAGTAAAGTCTGATGTTGTAAAGAGCAATATTGCATAGGAACCTGGAATGTTATTTCCATGAATCAAGGCAAACTGGAAGTGGTCAAATAGAAGATGGCAAGAGTGAACATTTTAATAATCAGCGAACTAAAATGGACTGGAATGGGTGAATTTAGCTCAAATGACCATTATATCTACTACTGTGGGCAAGACTCCCTTAGAAGAAATGGAGGAACCATCATAGTCAACAAAAGAGTCTGATGTAGTATTTGGATGCAATCTCAGAAACAACAGAATGATCTGTGTTTGTTTCCAAGGCAAACATTTCAATATCAAGTAATCCAAGTCTATGCCCCAACTAGTAATGCTGAAGAAACTGAAGTTGAATGGTTCTATGAAGACCTACAAGACCTTCTGGAACTAACACCCAAAAAAGATGTCCTTTTCATTACAGGGGACTGGAATGCAAAGGTAGGGAGTCAAGAAACACCTGGAATAACAGGCAAATTTGGCCTTGGAGTACAAAATGAAGCAAGGCAAAGTCTAATAGAGTTTTGCCAAGAGGACGCACTGGTGATAGCAAACACCCTCTTCCAACAACATAAGAGAAGACTCTACACATGGAAATCACCAGATGGTCGACACCGAAATCAGATTGATTATATTCTTTGTGGCCAAAGATGAAGAAGCCCTATACAGTCAGCAAAAACAAGGCTGGAAGCTGACTGTGGCTCAGATCATGAGCTCCTTCTTGCCAAATTCAGACTGAAATTGAAGAAAGTAGGGAAAACCACTAGACCATTCAGGTATGACCTAAATCAAATCCCTTATGATTATACAGTGGAAGTGAGAAATAGATTCAAGGGACTAGATCTTATAGACAGAGTACTGATGAGCTATAGACAGAGGTTTGTTACATTGTACAGGAGACAGGGAGCAAGACCATTCCCAAGGAAAAGAAATGCAAAAAAACAAAATGGTTGTCTGAGGAGGCCTTACAAATAGCTGTGAATAGAAGAGAAGCGAAAGACAAAGGAGAAGAGGAAAAATATACCCATTTGAATGCAGAGTTTCAAAGAATAGCATGGAGAGATTAGAAAGTCTTCCTCAGCAATCAATGCAAAGAAATAGAGGAAAACAGTAGAATGGGAAAGTCTAGAGATCTCTTCAAGAAACTTAAGAGATACCAATGGAACATTTCATGCAAAGATGGGCACAATAAAGGACAGAAATGGTATAGACCTAACAGAAACAGAAGATATAAAGAAGAGGTGGCAAGAATACACAGAAGAACTATATATAAAAAATCTTCACGACCCAGATAATCAAGATGGTGTGATCACCAACCTAGAGCCAGACATCCTGGAATGTGAAGTCAAGTGGGCCTTAGGAAGCATCACTATGAACAAAGCTAGTGGAAGTGATAGAATTCTAGTTGAGCTATTCCAAATCCTAAAAGGTGATGCTGTGAAAGTGCTGCACTCAATAAGTCAGCAAATTTGGAACTCTCAGCAGTGGCCACAGGACTGGAAAAGGTCATTTTTCATTCTAATCCCAAAGAAAGGCAATGCCAAAGAACGCTCAAACTACCACACAATTGCACTCATCTCACATGCTAGAAGTAATGCTCAAAATTCTCCAAGCCAGTCTTCAACAGTACATGAACCATGAACTTCCAGATGTTCAAGCTGGATTTAGAAAAGGCAGACGAACCAGAATTCAAATTGTCAACATCCTTTGGATCATTGAAAAAGCAAGAGAGTTCAAGAAAAACATCTACTTCTGCTTTGTTGACTATGCCAAAGTCTTTGACTGTGTGAATCACAACACATTGTGGAAAATTCTGAAAGAGGTGGGAATACCAGACCACCTGACCTGCCTCCTGAGAAATCTGTATACAGGTCAGAAGGAACGGTTAGAAATGGACATGGAAAAACAGACTGGTTCCAAATCAGGAAAGGAGTATGTCAAGGCTGTAAATTGTCACCCTGCTTATTTAACTTATATGCAGAGTACATCATGAGAAATGCTGAGCTGGATGAAGCACAAGCTGGAATCGAGATTGCAGGGAGAAATATCAATAACCTCAGATACGTAGATGACACCAGCCTTATGGCAGAAAGTGAAGAAGAACTAAAGAGCCTCTTGATGAAAGTAAAAATGGAGAATGAAAAAGTTGGCTTAAAATTTAGCATTCATGGAGAAGGAAATGGCACCCCACTCCAGTACTCTTGCCTGGAAAATCCCATGGATGGAGGAGCCTGGTAGGCTGCAGTCCATGGGGTCGCTAGGAGTCAGACGTGACTGAGCGACTTCACTTTCACTTTTCACTTTCATGCATTGGAGAAGGCTATGGCACCCCACTCCAGTGTTCTTGCCTGGAGGATCCCAGGGATGGCCTGGTGGGCTGCCGTCTCTGGGGTCGCACAGAGTCGGACACGACTGAAGCAACTTAGCAGCAGCAGCAGCATGTGTATGGGCAAAAAACTCAAGGACTGTACTTGTGACTAATTGTAAAACAGGTTATTTTAGTTTCTGTTCTGTGTAAAGTGTAAAGCATTCCAACAAAGGGTTTTAATGTACATTTTTTTTTTGCACCCACACTGTTGATTGCTAAATGTAACAGTCTGATCATGATGCTGAATAAATGTTTAAAAAAAAAAAAAACTTAGCATTCAGAAAACTAAAATCATGGCATCCAGTCCCATCACTTCATGGCAAATAGATGGGGCAACATTGGAAACAGTAACAGACTATTTTGGGGGGCTCCAAAATCACTGCAGATGGTGATTGCAGCCATGAAATTAAAAGACGCTTGCTCCTTGGAAGGAAAGTTATGACCAACCTAGACAGCATATTAAAAAGCAGAGTGAGTGAGTGAATGAAGTCGCTCAGTCGTGTCCGACTCTTTGCTACCCCGTGGACTGTAGCCCACCAGGCTCCTCAGTCCATGGGATTCTCCAGGCAAGAATACTGGAGTGGGTTGCCATTTTCTTCTCCAGGGGATCTTCCCAACCCAGGTCTCCTGCATTGTAGGCAGACGCTTTAACCTCTGAGCCACCAGGGAAGTCCAAAAAGCAGAGACGTGACTTTACCAATAAAGGTCCATCTAGTCAAAGCTATGGTTTTTCCAGTAGTCATGTGTGGATGTGAGAGTTGGACTATAAAGAAAGCTGAGTGCCAAATTATTGATGCTTTTGAACTGTGGTGTTGGAGAAGACTCTTGAGAGTCCCTTGGACTGCAAGGAAATCCAACCAGTCCATCCTGAAGGAAATCAGTCCTGAATATTCTTTGGGAGGACTGATGCTGAAGCTGAAACTCCAATACTTGGTCACCTGATGGGAAGAACCGACTCATTTGAAAAGACCTTGATGCCAGGAAAGATTGAAGGCAGGAGGAGAAGGGGACGACAGAGGATGAGATGGTTGGATGGCATCACCAACTCAATGGAGATGAATTTGAGTAAACTCTGGGAGTTGGCAATGGACAGGGAGGCCTGGTGTGCTGCAGTTCATGGGTTCAGAGAGTCAGACACGACTGAGCGACTGAACTGAACATACATATTTAGTAATATACATATTTTAGAAAATATTTATATAAATATATTTTATATATTTTAAAGGGCTTCCCAGTTGCAGCTAGTGGTAAAGAATTTTCCTGCTAGTGCATGCAGGAGACGTGAGTTCAATCCCCTAGATCAGGAAGATCCCCTGGAGGAGGGCATGGCAACCCACTCCAATATTCTTGCCTGGAAATTCCCATGGACAGAGGAGCCTGGGAGCTACAGTTCATGGGGCTGCAAAGATTCAGACACAACTGAACGACTGAGCACATATATTATAAAATAATATAAATAAATTTACATAAATATATATATAAAACCATTGGAGAGTATGTATTATTTTAGGAACACATGGAACTTTGTAAAAAGAAACCATAGCACTAAGCCATAAAGCTAGCCACAAGAGACATCAAAGGATTAATATTGTACAGTCAACATTCTTTGATCAGTTAGTGCAATTAAGTTAGACAATAACTTTTTTAAAAAGCTAGAAAAAACCTTTCAGTTTGTTGACTCTGGGCTTCCCTGGTGAGTCAGATGGTAAAGAATCTACCTGCAATGCAGGAGACCTGGGTTCCATCCCTGAGTCAGGAAGGTCCCCTGGTGAAGGAAATGGCTACCCACTCCAGTATTCTGACCTAGAGAATTCCACAGACAGAGGAGCATGGCAGGCTACACAGTCCATGGGGTGGCAGAATTGGACATGACTGAGAGGCTTTCACTTTCATTTTGCAGACTTTAAAATATCTTTTTTTTTTTTTTTATAGACTCTAACCATTTATTTAACAAAAAGGAAATCTCTAACATCTAGCGTTTTTCTACATTTAAAATTTCAGGGAAAAGAGACTTGTGTTCTACAGTATATAATGGTTACAAAAGAGTTCATTATCAGCTTAGAATGGTTAAAACATTTTCTCTACTGATTAGGACTCAGCATTCTTTAGTGAAGTGAGGTGACATATCTCTTATGGAAAAAGTAGTTGTTTCTTGTCAGAGGAGATATATTACCAGCACAACCTTCCCTTCACTCAGGAAGGGACACAGACCTGTCCCTCGAGGATTTCTTTCACCAGCGACATAGGTGGGAGTCCATTTCGCTATTTCGATTCCCAAGTCAGGTATAAATCCTTTTCACTTAGGGAAGAACTCAAACATATATAAACTGAAGGGCGGAGGTTGCTTTTTCCATCTTCTCACACGACACTAAAAACTCAAGGTTTTCTTGGTGGTTTGGCTCACATGTTGATCACTGTGCATGGAGCTATCATTGGTGCAAGTGTTTTTTGAATGCTGTGTTCAAATGTTTTGAATGCTGTCTAGCACCCACAGGAGAGAACAGAGCACCCCCCTCCTCCAAAATTTGAATTTTCCTCTCGGAAACTCTGAAAGCCCACGATCACTTTTGCCTTGCAGGATCGGGGGGGCTCTATCCCCAGGTGCAAAGTACATTTTCCAGGTTTCTCCAGGGCGAAGGCAGGGTGGACGCCCTCGTTAAACCTGTGCCTGATGATGAAGAGCATCTGTCCAGTCTCAGCGTTTATAAACAGCAGCCTCTGGGTGGTGTAGTCCAGCAGGATGCCCACTCTGGCGGGACGCTCAGTCACGTGGACATCGCTCACGATGCCACTGTAGAAAAATGTGTATCTCTGTGGCTCAAAGCAGTGCATGTACCATGAGGTCTCTCCCTGTGCCAGGGCACCAGCCTGCACAGCTGAGCTGGAGCAGACGCCCAGTCGGTAAGCTGGGCAGTCTGTGACGGTGGTCACAAATATTTCTAAAAAACAATTCATGGGTTACAGAATTCATGACAGAAATGATAAAATACATATATATTTAAATTATATATGAAATAAATATATTATTTACTTTGAAACCACTTAAATGTATGTCAAATATAAATCATATATTAATAAGTTTATATATCAATACATAAAGTATACTAATATATAATTATACATTAATACGATAGTACATTAATGTATTTAATAATTTTGTTTTTAAGCTGTGTTGGAGTAATTTTTTTTAGCCATGCCACGTGGCTTGCGGGATCACAGGATCTTAGTTCCCCAACCAAGGACTGAACCTGTGACCCCTGCAGTGGAAGTGTGGAGCACTAACTGCTGGACTGCCGGGTTATTCTTGTTTTGTTTTCTGATAGCAGCTGCTGCTGCTGCTAAGTCGCTTCAGTCGTGTCCGACTCTGTGCGACCCCATAGACAGCAGCCCACCAGGCTCCCCCATCCCTGGGATTCTGAAAGGGTAAGGAGGTGTTATCTTGTAGTTTTGATCTGCATTTCCCTAATGATTAGTGCTGTTGAGCATCCTTTCATGTGCTTATTGGACATTTATGTATCTTCTTAGGAGAAATGTCTATTCAAGTTCTTTGCACATTTTAAAATTGTGTTGCTATGTTGAGTTTTGGTAGTTCTTTCTTGACATTCTAGGTGAAAAAATTGAAAAAGTGAAGGTGTTAGCCGCTCAGTGGTGTCCGACTTATATTCTAGGTAGTAATCCCTTATCAGATATGGGATTTGTAGAAATTTTCTCCCTTTCTGTGGGTTGCTTTTTATTCTGTTGATAGTGTCTTTGATGCACAGAATTTTAAAATATCATGAAGCCCAGTTTGTCTTTTTCTTTTGTTATCTGTGATTTTATGTCAAATCCAAGAAGTGATTGGCAAAATCTAATGTTGTGAAGCTTTTGTTGTGTTTTCTTCTAAGAGTGTTATTGTTTTAGGTCTTAATTTAGGTCTTTGATCTATTTACAGATAATTTTTGTGTGTGGTGTTAAGTAAGGGTCCCATATCATTCTTTTGCATGTAGATATCCAGTTTCCCCAGCTCTATTTGCTGAAGTTTGAACTTTCCACATTGACTGGCCTTGGCTCCCTTGTCAAAACTCATTTGACGATATATATGCTTTTGAACTGTGGTGCTGGAGAAGACTCTTGCAAATCCTTTGGACTGCAAGGAGATTCAACCAGTTCATCCTAAAGGAGACCAGTCCTGGGTGTTCATTGAAAGGACTGATGCTGAGGCTGAAACTCCAATACTTTGGCCACCTCATGCGAAGAGTTGACTCATTGAAAAAGCCCGATGCTGGGAGGGATTGGGGGCAGGAGGAGAAGGGGACGACAGAGGATGAGATGGCTGGATGGCATCACCGACTGGATGGCCATGAGTTTGGGTGAACTCCGGGAGTTGGTGATGGCCAGGGAGGCCTGGCGTGCTGCGATTCATGGGGTCGCAGAGTTGGACATGACTGAGCTACTGAACTGATGAGGGTTTATTTCTGGGCTCTCTATTCTATTCCACTGGTCTAAATGTGTGTCTTCATGCCAGTGCCACACTGTTTTGATTACTGTTGCTTATAATATAGCTTGGAATCAGGGTGCGTAATACCTCCAGCTTTATTCTTCTAAACGGTGCTTTGGACATCTTTTGTAGTTCCTTACAAATGTTAGGATTATTTGTTCTAGCTCTTTGAAAAAAATGCCATTGGTATTTTGATAAGGGATTATATAGATCACTTTGGATATACTGACACTTTAACAATATTAAGTTTTTGAATCCATAAACATACAATCTGTTTCCATTTGTCTTCAACAGTGTTTTGTAGTTTTCACTGAGCATATCTTTCACCTTCTTGGTTAATTTCTAAGTATTTATTTTTTGATGCTATAATGAATGGAATTCTGTAATTTTCTTTCATAGTGTTCAGTTAATGTATAAATGCAAATGACTTTAGTGTTGATTTTGTATCGTTACTTTGCTGAATTCATTTATCACAACAGCTTGTGTTGAATCTTTGGGACTTTTTACATATAAGATTGTATCTGCTGAGGCAATTTTACCTCTTCCAATTTGCATGCCTCTAATTCTTGCCTAACTGCCCTGGCTAGAACTTCCAGTACTATGTTGAATAGGGGTGGCAGAGTGGGCATCCTTGGCTTTTTTTTTTTTTTTTAGTAAAAAAGCCTTCAGTCTTTCACTGTCAGTCTTTACTCTCTACTGTGATTTTACTTGCATGACTGATTTTTCATATTTTGATGTCCTTTTAAAAACTGAAGTGCAGTTGTTATCCAATGTTACCTGTGTACAATACAGTGATTCACAATTTTTAAGTTATACCCCATAGTTATTATAAAATATTGGCTATATTCCTCATGTTGTACAATGTATCTATTTTATACCTCATAATTTGTATCTCTTACCCACCCCTATATTGCCCTCCTTCCTTCTCTTGCCACTGGTAATCATTCGTTTAAATTTTTTGTGATACTCACTAGTTGTATTCCACATAACTGGTATCATACAGTATATGTCCCTTGTTTCACTTAGCAAATGGTCTAGTATCCCATTGTATATATAATACATCTTCTGTATCCATTCCCACTACTGATTTTTTTGTTGAATTCCAGGCACTGTGAATTTTGTTATTATTATATCCTTTAAGAATTTTAAGCTTTGGTCAGATTCAATCTTGCTATTAAGGCTGTACTCTTCTGAAGGCTCTACTCATTCCCTATTACAAGGTTTTCTCCAACCTAGTAAGAATTTAAACTATTTCAAGGCCACTGTAAATCCAGTCTACTACTTTCACTGGTTTTTCTGTGAACTCTATAGTTTTACCGGACACAGAAATACTCAGCCAGACTCAACTACACCTCTACACATCTCTGGGAACTATTTCTGTAAAGCTTCATTTTCTAGTACTCTGTTCTACAACTTCTAGCCACTCAGTGTATCTGAACCTTTGATCCTTATCTTAATTCAGCAATATTGATGGAAAAGCTATTAATCTGTACCTTTAAAAAGCTCAATAAACTTAAAAAGTGATCTACACCTGAGATACATTATAGTCAAAACCATCAAAACACAAGAAATTTTAAAGTGGGAAGTGAACAACTTCAGCAACATCGTTTCACATTTGCTTGATTTCAAGAAAAATGTGAATACACAAAAATGCATCCATCTGAATCAAACTGCCCCATGACACACGAAACTGCACACACACCTCAAAAAAACTGAGACATTAACCTTTATAAGCCAAACTCGACACATTCAGTGTTGCAACCTAGGTTTCATATAACCCTCCTTCTACTACTTTGCAATGCCATTAGCTCCAACAGCCACTTCAATTTTCTGGTGTTTTTTCAAGTGGCATGTAAATGTAATTCTTAACCAATTACTGTTTGTTAAACTATTTGATCAGGTTCCTTTTGTGTTGTTGATGAAGTCTTGGGGTTGTCTCCAACCACATTTCTTCTCTAAGCCCTGTGGTTTCTATTGCACTATTTTGCGTACCAAGATTTTTAAGGATACATCGTATTATAGAACTGACTTCTATGGTAAAATGTCAATAGTTGGAGGGTATAGGGTGTTCACACTGTTCTGTAAACTGTTTTTTAATGAAAAGCTAGGGTGGGAATTCCCTGCCTGTCTAGTGGTTAGGACTCAGTGATTTCACTGCTATGGGCCTGAGTTCCCTGGTCTGGCAATTAAGATCCCACAAGCCACGGGGTGTGGCCAAAAAAATAAAAATGAGAGTGAAAAAATTTATAGTACTCAAGAGGAAAAAAGTATGCAAAACCTTTGTCTCAATTAGGATAGTCATCATTCCTATTTCAAAGCATACCTCTTAAATATTTAACAGGATAATTTTCCTTTCATTGCTTTACAATTATCTAACTGAATCAGACCACTATTTTTGAGTTTTGTCATTTGGCCTTTCAGTGACAAAGCACCACCACTGCTTCCGAAAACATTAACTTTATAAATTTTATAAACTTGTAAAACCCAATCAAACCCTAAATAGTGGCTTAATTTACATCAAACTTAATGACTAACATTTGTCTTGTTAGCATTCCTTTTACAAATTTTTAAACATATTTAGATATACAGGTATAGCCTAAGACACAGACACACATAAGGGTGCTGAATAACTCTTAGAAGTTCCAATATGAAAAATTCTGGCTCAAGTATTTTGACTTAAAAGTGTTTACATTATACAACATTCAGTTTTATGGCAGCTATAAAATGATTCTTTTCCAACAGCAAGGTCCTAATACCCACTAAAAAGAGAAATAATTACTGAATTATTAAATTCCAGACTATCCAAAGACTTATCTAAATTTACCACTTATCAGATTAGTCATTTTAATTAACTACTGGAGTTATCAGATACAAAGGAACTTCATACTGATTGGCTGAAGTTCTCCAAAACCTTTAGGAGTCCCCCCCTCCATCCACTGCTTTCATAATACTCTTTATATATAATACAAAAGATGATGAGAGTAATCACGGATTTAAGGCTCAATTTGTGATCCACCTTAAAGGTCTGGCCTTTATCCAAAGGCAATCAAAAGCCATGAAAGCGTTTATAAAGGAGTGCTTGACAAGTTAAAAAAAGACCACTAAGCTATATATAGAATGTGTGCCAAGTTGACTAGATGGTGACTAAAACAAGGACAGAACTAGTTAAATTTTATAATACTCTTGGTGTAAGACTAAGATGTTTTAAACCACTGAGAAAAGACTTACTTATACAAACAAAATTTGCTACATATATGCATATTTTTATTTTTAGAAGGAATCCCAATTAACACAACAGTGGTTCTTAGAAAATGGGATAAGAATGAGAAAAACTTTCATTGTTCACTCTTTCTGTACTGTTAACTTTTCAAACAGCATATGTATTACTGAAAATGGTGGGTTATCAGGCTGATGAGCATATTGGGCCATTTTTCCTTCTCAATACTTCTATCAATAAACACAAAACTGGAGACTTCCCTGGCAGTCCAGTGTTTAAGATTTTTTGCTGCCCATACAGGGAGTGTGGGTTTGATCCCTGGTCGGGGAAGTAAGATCCCACGTGCCATGCAGCCAAAAAAGAGAACAACAACAAAAAACCACAACCTAACACAAAACTTAAGAGTACCCAGCATTAAGTCCTTCAGACTTTAACAGGCAAATGTTAGCTCCTTTTTTCTCTCCTCACAGATTTCTAGTCAATCAGAAATAACAGAATTTAGGAGAGAGTGGGAATAATGCAGAGTATAGAGCAATAAATTAATCTGCTTTTTGAAACCATGTGTTTAATATTTTCATTAAACTGTGTCAATATAATTTCAAGCAAATGCCAACTGGAAGACCAGGCCCAGAAATTCATAACAATCTTCCAAAGGAATGCCAAGGTGCTCTTCCACTCCAGCTGCACCATTAGTGGCCATGATGGTGCCAGTCAGACAATGTTAACCAGATTACCGAGTGTTTACCTGAAAAGAGAAAAATTTGAAAACCTGTAAGGACACAATTTTAAGGATGGAAGATCTTTAAGGTGGTTATCCAAACTTCCCTATTTTTATAGGTGGGAAAATACTAGACATATGAACTGTTTTCACCCTCGTGACTAGCAAACTAACAACATTTACTGCTCCCACCCCAATTCCTCAAAAATATGCCTTTCTGCCCTTGTAGGAAATTCACAACCTGTATATACTTACCACATCATCAATCTTCAGAATGCTCCGGACAGTTTCAGTTGCTAGAGTCAGTGCACTGACTGAAACCAACAGAGGCTGGACAACCAGTTCCTCCAGTATGTTGGAAATACCACCCTGCAAACCAGTACAAGTTGCTTTTAGTATTTGTAATGATACACATTACCAACTACACTGTTACCAGTAAACCTCAAAGCCTTTCAAACTTAGTTTTCCTGTAGTCTAGTCAAGAGTCAGGTACTCTCTACTAAGCATTTCCCCAAGTTATAGGCTGTTTTTCAACTAAAATCTGGAAAAACTGAATTAACGCTAGACTCTCCCAATCTGAACTCCAAAACAATTCTTTGTATCTTTTAAAATTCCTGGCAAAAATTAAGTAGATGATATAGTTATTAAAAATTTTAAGATTTTTTTTGCTATATACCTGGAACTTGTTGTTGAGTTGCTCAGTCTTGTCTGACTCTTTGAGACCCCATGGACTATAGCCTACCAGGTTCCTGTGTCCATGGGATTTTTCCAGGCAAGCATACTGAAGTGGGTTGTCATTTCCTTCATCAGGGGATCTTCCCAACCCAGGGATTGAACCCATGTCTCCTGCATAGGCAGGCAGATTTTTTTACCGCTGAGCCACCAGGGAAGCCCTCAAAACTAACACTCTAAATCAAGTATCTCAATTAAAGAAAAAAGTAATGAAATTTAAATCATCTGATTCCTAATTCTGAATTTGGCCAAGTCTAGTCTACCTGGTCCTTCACATCATTCTCGCTTTCCACTTTTAGATTCTTCCTGCCACTATTCCCTCACCTTTATCCTAGGATTACTGCTGATGTCTTAATAGGCAATCCTGTCTCCATTCTTCCCTCCTTAAAATGCTCTTTCCATCACCTTAGGTCTCTTGGTTTAAACAAATACACAAAAACTCGCAACTACTGGAATTAAAAAACAAACAAACACCCAGCCACCCCACCCATTCATCAACAACTCAAGGGACTCTTCATTCTAGCTTTTATCCAATCTTTCCAATCTTAAAGTCCATTATATGATCAACACATCACCTCTGCTCTAGACAAAAATGAATTAACTTTTTTGGTCCCTCTTACCTATAAATCACTGCTTCCCCATTTGACACTTTTTTATCCCCTACCAAAGTTGCAGCTTCCTAAAACTTTCCCTAACCAGGTAGTGCCCTCGAATTCTACCTGCTTCTACCTTAAAAAAAAAAAAAAAAAAAAATCACCTTGTATTGTCCATTTTTTCCCATTACATGTTACCTGTCTTCTCAATAAAAGGAGACGTTAATAAAACAATACAACAGGAGAAATCACTACTGTTCTATGTGTTTACCCTATGTAACTACACCAGGCTGGTGCTCACAATAGCAGCAATGGTTAACTATACACCAGGTGTCTTTGTTAAGAACTTTCTACTTAGTGACTTCCCTGGTGGCTCAAATGGTAAAGCATCTGCCTACAATGCAGGAGACCCAAGTTCAATTCCTGGGTTGGGAAGATCCTCTGGGGAAGGAAATGGCAACCCACTCCAGTACGCTTGCCTGGAAAATCCCATGGACAGAGAAGTGTGGTAGGCTATAGTCCATGGGGTTGCAGAGTCGGACACGACTGAGCGACTTCACTTTCACTTTAAACTTTAATCCTCACAGGCCTATGAGGGAACTATAATAATCCCTGTTTTTACAACCAAGAAAACGGAAGCACAGATTTAAAGTTGTACAATCATAAAATGGCAGGGTTAATGAACAAAATACTATTTCTCACTTAAGGCATCATCTTCATTTTCACTCATTAGCATACATTAACTAACCTGCAGGTTTTGTATCCAAATTGAAGGTTACTCTATTTTTAATTACAAAGCCTTTTTCATTCCACAGACAATTATGAAGCTTTCAGTATTTTTTATTAATCAACATTTTCTGCAGTAACCAAAGTTTAAATTACTACCTTTCGGACATTAATGCCTGTAGTTTTTTCTCCCTGAGCATGCCGGTTTCTTAGTTCTGTTACAGTAGAAATGGGATTCAGGCCAGCGTTTTCAGCTAGTGTAGATGGAATGACTTCCATAGCATCTGCAAAAGCACGAATGCAGTAGGATTCCATACCACTCAATGTTCGTGAGTATTCAGTTAACCGTAGGGCCAACTCTATTTCTGGAGCACCACCTCCTGCAATAAGAGCTCTGAAATTCACAAGTGTATTTTTAGTTTATTTTATCCGACAGAAATAATAATTTATTTAAAAGCTTTTTAAAGTTTTAATAATACTAAAAATCTTTAAAATTTAAAATCTTAATGATCAAAATACGGCAAAACGTTACTTAGTAATATTACCTCTTCTTCACTAAACAGCGAATAACACAGAGAGCATCATGGATAGAGCGCTCAGCTTCTTCAATCACCAATTTGTTAGAACCACGAACAACAATTGTAACTGTTTTTCCAGGGCTTGCACAGCCTGTAATCTTTAGTAAACAAACTCTGGAATTAGGTTATTTGAAGGATTAAAAAAAAAACCCAAATCCCAAGCAAATAGAAACTTAATTTTAATAGTTACCTTGATCAGTTTGCCAGAACCATTTAAGCTGACCTCCTCAGCTAACTCAGCAGATCCCAGCATGTCAGCAGTGAACTGGTCAACATGAGCAACTGGTTTGGTTCCAATCGTCTGGAATAACAGTCACATTCACAAACTCAGACGTCTGACTAGTGAACATTTTCACATATACAGATATTAAGAATATTTTACCTTACAAATGAATTCAATGTCTTCTCTTTCAATATCCTTTACCACCATTATCTTCATTTTGTTCAGGAAATGCAATGCAAGATCACTAAGAGCATCTCTAAAATACAGAAACAGTGATTATGTCAATACTGGTTTGGAACAGAAATTCTGCTATTTAACTCCTTAGGGTTTTCCGTAATTTTACTATCGTTTAAATGGCCAATTATTTAGTTATTTGTGAAAGGAGATGCTTTAAATAGCTTGACCAAGTTTATGAGCTCAAAATTCTTAAATAAGATTTCTAAAGGATAATATTTAAAATGTATTCCAATAGCACTTGTAAAACACACAAAAGCAATTGTCATCATTCTTCTGATACACTGGAGTGGGTTGCCATTTCCTTCTCCAATGCATGAAAGTAAAAAGTGAGAGTGAAGTCGCTCAGTTGTGTCTGACTCTTAGTGACCCCATGGACTACAGCCTACCAGGCTCCTCTGTCCATGGGATTTTCCAGGCAAGAGTACTGGAGTCAGGTGCCATTGCCTTCTCCATCAAATTATGTTTAAGACCCCACAAATTTACACGTTTACACAAACTATCTGAATGACCCCTGCACCCCAACAACCCTGATACTGAAGGGTAGATATCAGTATCCTTGTTTTACAGATAAGTAAACTGAGTTTTGAAAGCAATTTACTACAAGTTACTAGCTATTACGTAACTTGAATTTAGAACCAGGTACTCCAACTCTTCAACAAGGTGTCTATATCAAGAGATCCACAATACTTTCTGGCATAACATATAGAGTACATGAGAATGTGTCTACACTGAAACATCAGTTTCTTCAAAAAGGCATCAGTTCAAACTTTGGAGAATTCTTTCAATCCGTGGACTATCCAACATTCCCCCCAAAAGAACTTGCTAAAATTTCAAGACAAACTATTGCATGGCCCTTTAAATAAAGAACTTCCCTGGTGGCTCAGACGGTAAAGCATCTGCCTTCAATTTCAAGGTTGGGAAGATCTCCTGGAGAAGGAAATGGCAACCCACTCCAGTATTCTTGCCTGGAAAAATCCCATGGACGGAGGAATCTGGTAGCCTATAGTCCATGCGATCGCAGAGTTGGAGACGACTGAGCAACTTCACTTTAAATAAATACCTCTAAAATTTTAGCTATATTACGTACCTTTTTACTTGATAGTAAGGATCTTGGTCAAGAAGGACATATATCCCACACTTAAATTATCATTAACAAGAAGGGAACTCACTTTAGATCATTTACCAGAATACAACAATGGCCTAAAATGCAAATCTGTTCCAGATTTCTAGTGGTTTAATACACCCCTAATGCTTCTTAAAAACTGCTAGAAGGGATCCAAAATCAATTATTGTTAAGAGATGAACAAAATAAAATGCCCTATACCTTAGAATAGACTTCTGTATGAGAAGAACATTACATCCTGTTTTTTTAATTTGCTTCACTAAATTTAGAATATAAGCTCTCTCTTCTCTTAGCACTCGATCCATTTGAACATAGTCAGAAACCACTATTTGATTGTCCATCTGTTCAGAAAAAGAACATATTAATAATTTGGATTTTAAGAGTTCTTAAGCAAAAAACGAGAATTTTAATGAAAATATTATGCACAATATAAATCCAACGAAAATCACATCAAACTAGATATTACATAGACACACACAGAAAAAGTCTAGAAAAATGAATATACATGAAATATAACTCAGGTTTTATATTTTTATCTATACACCTTACTGGTATTTTTTACAATGTTTTGGAAATCATTAAATGTAAAAATGATCATCCTATTTCATGGATATGTCAATTCTCCTCATAAAAACTTACATGTTACTGAAATAACTTCAATTGCATCTCTTTTACTCTATAGTTAAAAAACATTGATATGCTGAAAGCAATTACTAAAGACAAGTACTATAATATTTAAGACCTATAAAAGAACACTGACTTTTATATGGGTTAAAATTTGGGAAACAAACGACTCAACCTATATGCTAATACAATATGAAATGAGAGCAAACCTGAAATCAGGTGACAAAGATCAGCCACTCCTTCAGGGAATAGTACTTATCACTAAGAGATTTAATGTGTTAAATTAAAAAATCACCTTTTTGGAATAAAAACAATAAGCTGGTTTAAAGTTCTACTAGGCAAACATAAAGACAAAGATCTGGAAATCCCTCTTACACATAGCCTAGTTTTACTGTTTCATACATATCCTTATGACTGTCTTCATTTGAGAAGTCAATGCTCAGTTTCAATAAACAGCCAACTGAAATTAAATTTATCACATGTGGCATCCAATATTTTATACATTTGTCTTGATTTTACTAATTATTTTTAAATCCTTGCTTTCTATCACTAGTATTAATATCAGCATTTTCTATTTTTATAATAATCAGCAAAAATCTTTGTTATTAGAAAGTCAAACACCTAAGGAATCATTTGGTTTTACTTACATCTGTTTTGGGAGCAGATAAGCAGAACTGAATAAGCCCAATCTTAGCCTTTTCAACTCTGGTTATGCCAGAATTTGCTACCTTTTGAGTAAGAACCAGACCTTCCACCAACTCACAATCATCAATTGTCCCACTAAGAAAAAAGAAAATGAAGAGACAGTTCAGAGGGGAGGGAGATCTCCAAGTTTAACAGACTGAAAACAGATAAAAAATCATCAGTCTGATAAAATGTGCTTCAACCTCACTCATATTTATTAATGGCCCATTCCTGAACCTCTCTGATCACACTACTGCTCTGCCATCACTAGGGAATAAAAACTAATTCTTCAAACTTCCACATTAATATCAGCTGTCATGAAAACAAAACAACTAAACTTATGTGACTTTCATCTACATTTTTCATTTAACTATTTTTCAAACAGCTTATGTTTACTTTGAAAATTATTTTTTATTAAAGTTATAATTAGAGATGCTTACCCAAGCTTCTTAACTATTTTAATATCTCTAAGATCTACACTAGTAGCTGTGGCTGGGTCAATCACTTTCATCACTGCATCTACACTCATTGGAGAAAGGAGACTTGAATACTGAGACACAACCTAGTATTAAAAAGAAAAAAAGTTAGTGTCATAAAATGTTGTAACAGAGAAAGTCCCAGTTCTTTAATGATAAAGATATTAAGAGAAGTAATCTCAATTACTTTTTTGAGTGGGGTGGAGAACAAGGGTCAGACACAACTGAGGTGATTTAGCACACACATGGAGTACATGTAAGAAAACATTACATATAAACTATCTTTTCCACTCAAGTTTGACTGTCACCATATAAAAATATATGTTTGCATTCCTCTTTTATTAATAGTCAGGACTGACTAGATTACCTAGTAATTCAACAGGAAATCCAAAAGAACAATTTTATGCTGAGGTTTCATACTTAAACTGAATTTATGATCAGATGTTATATATGTGCACCCCTATTACTGAGGGGCTGATAAAAATAGGTAATGGTTAGAACATAGTGAGCATGAATTCTATGTCATGCAGTAGCTTTAACACTTTACATTCATATACTCAATCTTCCAATGAAAAACCTAAAACATACAGCTTAATTAAGTGGAGCTGGCACTGAACCCAAGCAGTCTAAGCTCTATGACCAATGCTTATAACCATTACGATATTCTGTCTAAATTAGTTCTGGGGACATTTACCAACACTATTACTTAATGTCACTAATACGATCTAGATTTCCACTTAACATTTAAATAATACTGATGAAAAGGAAAAAGAATGGAGTGGGCATGTGACACACAACATAACAGAATAGGTGACATGAGCTTCTAAGACACTGAAAATAACATTAATGCTTTATATTTGATTAAAAAAAAAAAATAGCAACATGGTTAAGAGATGGACCATGATGGGCAGCCCTATCTGGGGTTCAAGTCTCATCTCTACCTCTCATTAGTGGGTCTTGGATAAGTTATTTAACTTCACTTTCTTTTCCCATCTGTAAAATCAACTTACCTAAAAGCCTTGATGTGAGTTAATTTTACTTGAACTAATTCAGTTATGCAAATTAGTTAGTTACCCACTCTTGAGAGTTAATATTTATGAACTATACAGCATGAAAAACCACAGCATCAAAAACCACAGAATAAGAGCTGCAGTTCCTGATGAACTTAACTGTACTTTTACAATGATCGCATTGTGCTTGTCTCACCTTTGAGTTCAATGAAGTGGCCGCACTATTTAACAAAGTTTCTCTGTCACTCAGTTCCACAGGTCGAGACATGTCAGTCAAGATTTCAATGCCCTTTTCCAAAGCCTTCTGGAATGACTCAGAAATGATGGTGGGATGAATCCCTGTCATTTGTGAAAGGGTAGTTAATTTAATAACAACAGATAAACTTCATACTTGACATGACTTAAAATTTCTTTGTTCATTACAACATCAATGCAGTCAAATTTTAAATTATTCTTAATAATGGTTCAAATAACTTTAACTGCTAATATGTCTAATAATTTATTTCTATTTAATTTGAAATAGATAAATTACATATTATGTGATACTTAAAACTAAAACCATTTTTTTACTTTACAAAGATTCTATAAATCTGCATCATAGTAAGTGACTGAGGAATCACAACTACATTTAGGCAGTATGTACCAAGACAAGAATCCTTACTTTCTCTCCGAAATCACAGTTCTCATCTATAGCCTGTTTAGTACCACCACCAACCAGTCATTTCTTAAAAGCAAAATTTTATGAAGTTCCATTCAAAACAAAGTAGGAAAGCCAGGGGTGGGGTGGGGTGGGGGGAGATCCAGAAGCAAAAAAAAAAAGTTTTTAATTCACATGATAAACATAGCAAAATTAGCTGTTTCAAATTAAATTGTTAATCTCATATTACTTAATAACTTTTGCCTTTCTTCAGTAATAAAGCATGTCTTATGTCCTACCCACCTTTCTGAAGAAGCTTGGTACAGGAATCCAAAAGAGAGCCAGCAATAATGACCACTGATGTGGTGCCATCTCCTGCTTCTATATCCTGAGCCTTGGACAGCTCCACCAGCTGGGTGAACAGAACATGTCAAGTCGCTCAGTAAGAACTGGTTCATGAGAACCCAGTAACATCTTACCATCAGTGAGATTCACATCATGTTCACTTATAGATTTTGATTATCAGCACTATAAGAGTCAATATACTTTTCTTCTGATTTTTTGTCCACCTTGGTTTAATTTAAAAATGATGACCTATATATTTGTGGCATGCAAAATTCTACTTACACACTTTATAAGAAGCTATATTATGATTTATAGTTCAGACTACGGGTTGTTTTTTCTTGCCACTACTTAAAAGAACTAGGGGCATTCTGTATATTGAGAAGCTATAAAGTGCAGGATTCAGATGAGAGGAGATTGTTAGTTTGAAATCCTTGGCCAAGTTTATCTAAACTGACCCTGCATGAAGCACAACCTGACTCATTTTCAGTCACCTTTACCTAATCAAAAGGGATTTTTTAACAGGAATTTCTAAGGAATTTGTTTTTGCTGATAGTTTGACTCCTCACTTGACACTAGAATCACCATTATGATTTGTAGTTGAATTAAAAATTATTTTTAAAAATAAATATCATGGGAAGTTTAAACACAAGATTTATTTTGCAAACAATTAAAATTCTACTTTCAGCTAACACCCACTGAATAATTGGTACAAATTTTTTTTCAACAGTACAATTTTTTTCTCTCTTCTTTATATGTGAGGCACGTTGCTGTGGAAAAGGAGAATTATGTTTTATTATGATTTTCAACAAAGACCATAATGCTAGGGATACAACATATCCTAAAAATATGCCTGATTAGCATAAAAAAGAAAAACTTTCACCATGTTTAAACTTACCATGTGATCAAATAAAACAAATTTAACTGTTTACCGAATATCAAATAACATACTTAAAGAAAACCAAAAAACTCTCACCTAAAAATTACACTTACCATTCTGGCTGCTGGATGTAACACCTGCATTTGTTTCAGAATGGTGGCACCATCATTTGTAATGGTCACATCACCTTTTCCATCTTGAATCTGCATAGTTTTTTAAAGGTTGTTATTTCAAAAATTTTTTTTTCTTTATCCAGTATTAATGTGAAACCCTAAAAGCTCTACTAATTTTAATACTTCTTGTACAGAAGTTAATTTATGTTTGCATAATGCTTAATTTCAAATTGTTTTCCCTTACCCTGGTGTCATGATTAAGAACATGCAGTAATAGTCCCAGTTTACAAGTGAAATACCTGGGTTTTTTCCTACTTAAAAGTGAAGGAACTAAGACACTAAAAAAGGGATACAAAAGATATTATAAAGAATCACCATAAAATATGAATTATAACTAGGTCCCGTTCATCCCAAAGTAATCTACCCCTTTCTGAACTCTCAAAGACTTTCTATCACTTTACTTTTTAAACAGCACATCTTAACCCTCTAGAGAGCTTGCAGTAGGCACAGTAGTACTCAATAAGTAATGGATGATTGAGCCTTTTACCATTTTATCCATTCCTTTTGGTCCGAGGCTTGTTCTAATGGCATCAGCAACAGCTGTAAATGTGGGGGGGAAAAAAGAAACCAAGACTCTTTAACGAGCAAAGCATTTCTTCTACCGGCAAATCATCATTTTGTCCTTATTAAAACATGGTGCATAACAATTCACTGTTTGCTAAAGAAAATTCTATACCTAAAAATCTACTGAACACAGAAATATTTTACTCCTTTAACTGTATGACACTTCACTTTTTGTTGCTAACGTCACTATACGTAGCATTTGTACCCTGCACATATGGTAGAATAAATTTTGAAGTCACCTAATCCTCCTATAAATATCAATATAACTTAAGTCATGTGCTCTCAATGAGGACTGCATTACCTTCCCCATTTTCTGAAACAAAACAAGCAGCAATAACAGGACAAGCTAGATCTCCTAGTATATTCTACAGCCCTATTTGCTTTTGTATATTCCACAACTAGAATAATGCTTTCAGTAGGTTGTGTTAACAATACATAATCTTAAAAAGATTATAAGAAAATATTTGGTATAGTTTAAAAAATATTCTACTTAATTATTTCATAATTGGGGGCTGCATTTCCTAATTATTCAGCCATAATTAATTACTCTTTCAGGTGATTTTAGTGGACCCACATGGCAACGATGCTACAAGGAGACCAATTCACTTTAAGAACACCCCTACAGTCATCTACAGGAAGCCTCTAGAAAGGCACACTATTCAAAAAATAAAATTTTTGCTGACCACCTCCTCAAAAGTGAAGTCTAACATACTATGTAGTACACAGTATTATCTGTTAAAAGACTTGTGCTGAATAGTACTAGAACTACCACAACTACTTGTGTGTGTGTGTTGTTTTGACATTGTCAACCAAAGAGAAAACTGGCTCCATGAATTACACTAAAGATGCATCTGGCAACAGCTTTTTCCCACCAGTCTGTAGGGTTCTGTTTGACTTGGACAGTCTAGTATGTTCCAGGAGCTCTCTTCACTTCAGATGTAAGGGTCAGGTTTACAAGTAAGTGGCCTTTTCTTCCTATATGCATTCCTCTCTTGTCCAATTTCAATTCTCTGTGCAGAGATGTTTCCAAATTTGCCGAAGTAAACATCCCATCCTGTTACCTTGTTTGTTGAAAATCTACCATATTCTATAGCTTTTCCAGCCCCCCAACATGGCACCAGAATTTACCTAACACCTTGTTTCTAATGAAATAAATCTAAGCTTCAGTTATGGTCTCTAGATAACTATCAAACAACTTTGATTTCCTGGTAAAGACTCTCTTGAACTTTCAAACGACTCCTAAATTTATCATGTAGTCATTCTGACATCCTCAACTCATTTAAGCCTGAACCAGAACCTATTCTCTCGTCTTCCACCATCCTTCCTTCAGTGTACCTGGTTTTTCCCAGCAGTAGCAGCACCAGCAGCACCATACCCTCAGTCCCCTGGACAGATAACCTCAAATATCTTTAAGGCTGTACTCTATGTATACATATATATATACACCTGGCTCCTCATATGCTTTCTTATTTAAGCCTTACAGCAACCCTCCAAGGTAGCTATTATTTCATTATATTGAAAAACAATCTGTAGCTGAGGGAGTCGTGTTAAACCCTTTCCAGAACAACAACAAAGGACACCAGGCCTTTAAGATCGGGCCCCACTCTACCTTTCCGATCTCCCCTCTCATTTCTTCCGGCACCTGATGCTCTAACCCAAATGAACTACTCCCTGTACTCAAACACATAACGGGCAAGAACTCTAAGCCCCTGTTCTCACTTTTGCTTCTAGACTCTTCACATTCAACCCGACGTCTCTTAATCTTCACAAATTTTTTTTAAGCGAACTTTTCCATCCTCAACTTTATAGGGAAGAAAACCTTGGTTAAAGGTCACAAAGGCACGAAGTAACGTAACTGAACGAAACCCAGGACTTCTTGAATTCCACCAAAAGCCAAACTCTTCTCCATTTGCTGGCTGTACGTGCAGAGAGGATATCAAAGCTCAACGCAGCCTCGTAATTACTCTCAAACAAGGTGGGTCGGTCGGTTTCCCACCCCCCGAGTACAATGGACCCCGCCCCAATTTAAGGCGCGGAGAGTTTACCCGAATTCAATAGCTGCCCCCAGAAAAGTATTTCCCTATTTTAATAAAAACAAAAAGACTGTAGAGTATCATACAAACATTATAAGAGTAGACCGCTGCATAAGGGCCCCGGCTGCTTTCTTAAGTATGATGAAAGCAGCACGCTCCGGGACGGAAAATTATGGGCGTCTAAGACGCAGAATGGGGCCAGTCCAAAGGCTTCCATACTCGGGGTCGGGAATAACGGCAGGAAGGAGGAACCCTGCACTAGCTTATTCTATGAGAGGCCCAAAGCGGATCAATGAACGAACAGCCCACCCAAGGCTGGGGGTGAGAGTGCAAGTCAGGCCCGGCGGGCCGCGGCTCAAGCCGGGGAGCAATACCTTTGGCTGCGGAGATGTTGCTGAAGCGGATTTGGGCCGGCTTATCGCGGTCCTGATAGGCGCTCTTCCCGCGGCCGCCGGCAGCCCCGGCAGCCCCGACAGCCCCGGCGGGCGGCCCGGTCCGGGGTGCTACGTTCTCGGGCATGGCAACCTTGGATGGGTCTGTGTGAGCTTGGGAAGGACGGATGGACGCGGATTGAGGCTGACCAGGGAGCAACCGTAAGCGCCCACCGCCTTCACGAACCTTCCAGAAAGCGGCGCCGGCGCCGGGAGGAGGAGGAGCCGGAGAAGGGGTCCTTCCTGGAGGCGCGGCGCGGCCGTGACGTCACAGACTGCCCGCCGCGCGCCGGGTGAGGGGGCCAGCGCCGAGGAGCTGGGGGCTGGCCGGGGCTCTTGGGCCGGGGTCATTTGGGCCGGGGGCGCGCTGAGTGAGCTCGAGGGAGGCAGAAAGGCCCACCTGCCATTGTAAAGGCTGGTGTCGGGACACCACATCTCCCCACTAACCCCTCCTCGGGCCTGAGGACCCCTCTGTTAACTGTAGTTGGAAGAGTCACTCCCTGGTGGGTGGGGTTTTTGCCGGCGGTAGACTTGTGTTTTTGGAAAAGGAAATGGCGACCCAATCCAGTATTCTTACCTGGAGAAAATCCATGGGCAGAGGAACCTGGTGGGTTACAGTCCAGGGGGTCGCAGAGTCGGACAAGACTGAGAACAGACCTGTATTTTATTCAGTTTTATTCGTTTTGAAAGCGAGTCGGAAAAGAGATCTGGTTGTTCAATTCAGTCGCTCAGTTGTGTCCGACACTTTGGGATCCCATGGACGGCAGCACGTCAGGCTTCCCTGTCCATCACCAGTAACTCCCGGAGTTTACTCAAACTCAGTCCCATTGAGTCGGTGATGCCATCCAATCATTTAATCTTAAGTCGTCCCCTTCTTCCGTCTTCAATCTTTCCCAGCATCAGGGAGTCGAAGGGACTCGCGAGAGTCTGCCAACACCACAGTTTTAACAAGCATCAGTTCTTCGGCGCTCAGTTTTCTTTATAGTCCAACTCTCACATCCATACAGGACTACTGGAAAAACCATAGCTTTGAAGAGAGGGACCTTTGTTGGCAAAGTAATATTTATACTTTTTAATATGCTGTCTAGGTTGGCTTCCCTGGTGGCTCAGAGGGAAAAGCGTCTTCCTGTAGTGCAGGAGACCTGGGTTCGATCCCTGGGTCAGGAAGATCCCCTGGAGAAGGAAATGGCAACCCACTCCAGTACTCTTGCCTGGGAAATCCCATGGACAGAGAGGCCTGGTAGACTACAGTCCATGGGATTGCAAAGAGTCGGACACTACTGAACGACTTCACTTTCTTCTTTTCTTCCAAGAAACAAACGTCTTTTAATTTGATGGCTGCAGTCACCATCTACAGTGATTTTTGGAGCCCCCCCCCAAAATAAAATTTTGTCACTCTTTCCATTGTTTCCCTATTTGCCATGAAGTGATGGGACCAGATCCCATGATCTTAGTTTTCTGATTGAGTTTTAAGCCAACATTTTCACTCTGCTCTTTCACTTTCATCAAGAGGCTCTTTAGTTCTTTGCTTTCTGCCATAAGTGTGGTGTCCTCTGCCTATCTGAGGTTATTGACATTTCACCCGGCAATCTTGATTCCAGCTTGTGCTTCATCCAGTCCAGCATTTCACATAATGCACTCTGCACATAAGTAAAATAAGGGTGAGGATACACAGCCTTGACGTACTCTTTTCTGGATTTGGAACCAGTCTGTTGTACCATGTCCGGTTCTAACTGTTGCTACTTGACCTATATACAGATTTCTCAGGAGGTCAGGTGGTCTGGTATTCCCATCTCTTTCAGAATTTACCACAGTTTGTTGTGATCCACACAGTCAAAGGCTTTGGTGTAATCAATAAAGCAGAAGTTTTTCTGGACCTCTCTTGCTTTTTCGATGATCCAGCGGATGTTGGCAATTTGATCTCTGGTTCTTCTGCCTGTTCTAAATCCAGCTTGAACATCTGGAAGTTCATGGTTCACGTACTGTTGAAGCCTGGCTTGGAGAATTTTGAGCATTACTTTACTAGCATGTGAGATGAGTGAAATTGTGCGGTAGTTTAAACATTCTTTGGCATTGCCCTTCTTTGGGATTGGAATGAAATCTGGGCTTTTCCAGTCCTGTGGCCATTGCTGAGTTTTCCAAATTTGCTGGCATATTAAGTGCAGCACTTTCACAGCATCATCTTTTAGGATTTGAAGTAGCTCAACTGGAATTCCATCACCTCCACTAGCTTTGTAGTGATGCTTCCTAAGGCCCATTTGATGTTGCATTCCAGAATGTCTAGCTCTAGGTGAGTGATCACACCATAGTGGTTATCTGGACCATGAAGATTTTTTTTGTGTGTAGTTCTTCTCTCTATTTTTGCCACCTCTTTATCTTCTGCTTCTGTTAGTTCCATACTGTTCCTGTCCTTTATTGTGGCCATCTTTGCGTGAAATGTTCCCTTGGTATCTCTAATTTTCTTAAAGAGATCTCTAGTCTTTCCCAGTCTATTGTTTTCCTCTAATTCTTTGAATTGATCACTGAGGAAGGCTTTCTTATCTCTCCTTGCTATTCTTCAGTGTATGTATAACATAATCCGTGTAGCTTTTTAAATCCCTTAAAGATTGAAGGCAGGAGAAGAGGACAACAAAGGACAAGATGGTTGGATGGCATCACCGACTGGATGGACCTGAATTTGAGCAAGCTCTGGGAGCTGGTGATGGACAGGGAAGCCTGTCCTGCTGCAGTCCATGGGGTTACAAAGAGTCGAACGCAACTGAGTGACTGAACAGCAGCACCCCTGTCTTGCCTCTCTTCCCAGCCCCTTTCCCTCTCTGCACGGGTAACCACTAGTATTTGGTTTTTTTTTCCCTCCTATATTTATGAGTCTGTTTCTGTTTTATTATATTTATTCACCGGTTTTATTTTTTAGAGTCCCTCACATAAGTGATAACATATAGTATTTATCTCTCTCTGACTAATTTCACTTAGCATGATAGTCTCCGGATCCATCCATATTGTTGCAAATGAGGGAATTTCATTCTTCCTATGGCTGAGTAGGATTCCATTGTGTATATATACCACCTTTTCTTAATCCATTTATCTGTTGATGGACACTTAGGTTGCTTCCATATCTTGACTGTTGTAAATAATGCTACTATAAACATTGGGGTGCATATATCTTTTGGAGTTAGTGTTTTCAGTTTTTTCAGATATATACTGAGGAATGGAATTGCTGGCTCATACGGTAGTTCTATTTTTTCATTTTTTGAGAATCTTCTATGCTGTTTTCGACAGTGGCTATACCAGTTTACCTTCTCACCAATATTTTTGCCAATATTTGTAATTTGTGTTCTTTTTGCTGCTAGCATTCCGACAGGTAAGGGGTGATAGCTCATTGTGGTTTTGGTTGGCATATCTCTGATGATTAGTGTGCCTTTCTCTGATGATTGGAGAAGAGAATGGCATCCTACTCCAGTACTCTTGCCTGGAAAATCCCATGGACGGAGGAGCCTGGTAGGCTGCAGTCCATGGGGTCGCTAAGAGTCAGACACGACTGAGCGACTTCACTTTCACTTTTCTGCATTGGAGAAGGAAATGGCAACCCACTCATAGTTCTTAATCCTGTAATCCTTAGGAGATTTTACTCTCACTCAGGACACTAGCCCTAGAAGATGAAGCTTCTTAGGTGTTCCATGATCTATAAGTCTAGGGTTGATTTCTCTTCAAAGGATCAGATTATGTCTGTGTAGCCTCAAACATTGGAGAAGGCACTGGCAACCCACTCCAGTGTTTTTGCCTGGAAAATCCCATGGACAGAGGAACCTGGTAGGCTGCAGTCTACGGGGTCAGTAAGAGTCTGACATGACTGAGTGACTTCACTTTCACTTTACACTTTCATGCATTGGAGAAGGAAATGGCAACCCACTCCAGTGTTCTTGCCTGAAGAATCCTACGGATGGGGGAGCCTGGTGGGCTGCCATCTATGGGGTTGTACAGAATTGGACACGACTGAAGCGACTTAGCAGCAGCAGCAGCCTCAAATGTACTATAATTATTTGTTAAAACAACTAGTGTAGTATGATGCAAACAAGTATGATGAGGATGATGGGAATAGCATTAATTTGGGAGCTCAAAATTCTGGCTTGAGTTCCATTTCTGCTATATCAGTTCAGTTCAGTTGCTCAGTTGTGTCTGACTCTACGACCCTATGGACTGCAGCACGCCAGGCTTCCCTTTCCATCACCAACTCCTGGAGCATGCTCAAACTCATGTCCTTCCAGTTGGAGATGCCATCCAACCATCTCATCCTCTGTCATCCCCTTCTCCTCCTGCCTTCAATCTTTCACAGCATCAGGGTCTTTTCCAATGAATCCATTCTTCGAATCAGGTGGCCAAAGTATTGGAGTTTCAGCTTCTGCATCAGTCCTTCCAATGAATATTCAGGACTGATTTCCTTTAGGAGAGATTGGTTTGATCTCCTTGCAGTCCAAGGGACTCTCAAGAGTATTCTTCAATACCACAGTTCAAAAACATCAATTTTTCGGCACTCAGTTTTCTTTATATTCCGACTCTCGTATGCATACATGACTACTGGAAAAACCATAGCTTTGATTAGATGGACCTTTGTTGGCAAGATAATGTCTCTGCTTTTTAATATGCTATCTAGGTTGGTCATAGCTTTTCTTCCAAGGAGCAAGCATATTTTTAATTTCATGGCTACAGTCACCATCTGCAGTGATTTTGCTGCTGCTGCTGCTAAGTCGCTTCAGTCGTGTCTGACTCTGTGCAACCCCATAGATGGCAGCCCACTAGGCTCCTCTGTCGACCAGTTCCATGTCCAGTTCTAACTCTTGCTTCTTGACCTGCATACAGATTTCTCAGGAGGCAGGTCAGGTGGTCTGGTATTCCCATCTCTTTAAGAATTTTCCACAGTTTTTTGTGATCCACACAGTCAAGACTTTGGCAGAGTCAATAGAGCAGAAGTAGATGTTTTTCTGGACTAGCTGTGTAATCTTGGGGCAGTCATTTAAGTTCTCTGGGTCTTATATTCCTCATCTATAAAGTAGGAAGGTTGAATTCAATGGCTTCTAAAGCTTGGTAAACTGTACCATTTTTATCAGTGTGAAGAGTAGACCAGTTAGCTAGAAATGACAAAGCAGAATTTGGAAGATGCTGTTGTTGGCTTTTGGGGACAGTCTCCATAGGTGTGATAATTGCCTTAATTATCTGAAAGATTTCAAGTTATAATTACATATTTTTTTCTGTAACAATTGATATCAGAATTATTTTCTTCCTAGGATTAAGCAATAATACATGCCAAGAACCAAAGGCGGGTGCTAGCAAACTTAGAAGTTCTGTGATCTATTGTAAGTAAACAAGTAACCAGGTAGTCTATCTAGAAACTGAGATGAACTAATGTTTAACTATTATAGCACTCTCCATAGCCATAAATGTTGCAGATTTGTGGGCAGAATAGATGACTCTTATTTTGGAGGTCTAGAAAGTGTCCCATGGTTGGAGGACCTGGTAGGCTACAGTCCATGGGGTCAAGAAGAGTTGGACACGACTGAGCCACTTTACTTTCACTTTTCACTTTCATGCATTGGAGAAGGAAATGGCAACCCACTCCAGTATTCTTGCCTGGAGAATCCTAGGGACGGGGAGCCTGGTGGGCTGCCGTATATGGGGTCGCACAGAGTCGGACACAACTGAAGTGACTTAGCAGCAGCACCAGCAGGAAGTGTGGTGGTGGGGCACAGAGCTTTAATAGGCAGCAGACACTAGATACTTCCTGGAAGAAAATGAGACAAGCTGAATCTGAACCTAATTAAATTCCTAGATCTAACTACAAATTTACAAATTTGTAGGACACACTAGGACAGGAGAATATATTTTTAAAAACTGATACCATGCGGATATAGTCAATAAAATCTAGATTATGAGAAACTCATTAGGACAAATGACCTACAAATAAATTACAAGAAAATAAAGCCCAATGAAGCTGGAAGGGGAACCTATAGCTAATTTCATTTGACTGGCTAATCCACTACTTAGACAAACCAGTAAAAAATATGAAGTTTGTAAGATAATTGGGAATTGATTGATTGATATTCTTTCATTATTAAGAAAGTGTTTTTCTTTTAGTGTGGAAAATGGAATAATGTATTATTTTTTTAAGAACCTATATCTTTTAAGAAGCATACTGAAATATTTACACATAAACTGTTATGATGTCTGGGGTTTTCCAAATGTAAGAGAAGGGTCAAGTGGATGGGAGTAGAAAGGAAACAAGATAGGTGATTTATTTGTTCAAGTTGGTGATGGGAACATGGGAGCTCATTATACAATTGTTTTTGCTTTGTATGTGTTTGAAATTTTCCATGAGAAATGTTTTTTTTTTTAAATGTTTGGATACTCAGAAAGAAAACAAGACTAGATTTCTCCAAGTATGTCCCATCTTTCCAAAATCAATCCCATTTAAAATCTTTGAGCCTGAATTTGAATTAAAATATTTTAAAATGCAGAATGAGAGTTTTGTTTTATGGCAATTTCATTCCAAATACTTGCTATGATAGTTATCTTGATTAGCACAGCCCACTAAGGGGTAAAATAACACACCAGATACATGGAGAGGTAGCCTGCAAATAAACGAGCCCCTTTGTGCTCTGAACCATCATCTACTCTGTCACCAAGGTTCTGTATTTTGGGGGAGTGTGTCCTGAATCCTACTGTTACGCTCTGGGGTTCCTAGTGTTCCTCAGCATACCACTCTGTTTCATGCTTCCCTATATAAGGACATGCTGTTTCACCTGCAGCATACCTGGCTATTCACATTTCTTTGACCTATTCCAAGTTAGTCATTTTTTTCTTTCTCTCACCACCAATTCTGATAGCTACTTCTAGGTACTATAGTAACAACCCTTAGTTCATTACTTTATTTGTTGTTGTTGTTCATTGCATTTTAATAATTTATTGATGTAAAGGAGGAAAAAATAGTTTTCCCTCCCACTCTTCTGTTCTGGCTGGGACACCTGTAACAAAAGACAGATTAATGAGAAAAACAAACAGGTTTACTAACAAGTACGCCTCATATACCTGGAGAAGTAAATGGCAACCCACTCCAGTATTCTGGCCTGGAGAATTTCATGCAGAGGAGCCTGGAAGGCTGTAGTCCATGGAGTCTCATAGAGTTGGACGTGACTGAGTGACTGACACACACACACACCCCTTATATGGGGAATTTCCCTGGTGGCTAAGCAGTAAGGAATCCACCTGCAATGCAGGAGATGCAGGAGACATGGGTTTGATCCCTGGGTCAAGAAGATCCCCTGGAGGAGGAAATGGCAACCTATTCCAGTATTCTTGCCTGTGAAATCCCATGGACAGAGGAGCTTGGAGGGCTACAACCCATAGGGTTGCAAAGAGTCAACGTGACTGAGCAACTGAGTACAGTACGTGCCTCGTATATGCATGTGACATACCCAGGGAAAAATGAGTGACTCAAAGCAGTGGCTCAGAACTCCTGTTTATATACCATCTTCAGCCAAAGACAAAGAAAAAGGACCATGTCCAGAAGCTCATTTTTGGGGAGATGACAGGGAAAAGCATGATAAACAAGAGTGAGGTTTGAATCACAGATTTAAGTCGGTTTCTTCTCCATTAATAAGGGTCTAAAATTGTCTTCTGGCATTTATTTTTGTACTTCCTGGTAGACAGGGAAGGAGGGACACCTTTGAAAATGTTGTTTTAGTCGCTAAGTCTTTTGTGACCTGTGGGACTTAGCCCACCGAACTCCTCTGTTCATGGGATTTCCCAGGCAAAAATACTGGAGTGGGTTGCCATTTCCTTTTCCAGGAAATCTTCCCAACCCAGGGATCAAACCCATGTCTCCTGCATTTGCAGGGGGTTTCTTTACCACTGAGCCACCAGGGAAGTTCTTTGAAAATGTATGTCCTGCTTTTAAGTGAATAGGACGAGGGCTGTGAGCTTTCTTTGCATCTGCTTCTCAGATATATTCAGCTCAACATAATCCTTATGCCAAAGTGGTATATTTTGGGGTGGCATATTCTGCTACCATGCATTTACCTATTTTCTCTTTCCAGAATGTAAGATTTTAGAGCAGTGTGTCTTATTCGTTCTCTGTCCCCTGGAGCCTAGCAGAAAGACTGGCACAAAACTCTGAATCAGTATCTGTTAGTGGAGAGTGAGTGGTGATTAAAGTACAACTGGAAAAGGCAGAGGAGAGACAGGGAGCAAGGAGTTTACTGCACAACTTAGGGGCCAGGGTATTTCTACATTATCTCGGTTCACATTTTAAATTTTAATATTTTTAGAGTTGGAAAACTTTATAAAAACACATATTGATGGCCTGGGACCAAAGAGCCTATAAGCCATAAAAGGAGTAATTTAACAGGGCAAGCGACTAGCTGCTTAATGAGACTTAGAATGGGCATCTATTTGGCCACAATGAAAAGCAAACCCGTTGACCAGAAGGGCTGCTAGTTAGATGCTTGTAGTTTCCTTTGAGACAGGGCTCGGAGTATTTTCCTTGCTGTTGTCTTATAGCAATTAGGCAGTTCTTTTAATAGGCCTGCACCCAGGTTTATCATCTGGAAATCAGGTTGTGTTTTGAGATTTAACAAAGCTTTGTGCTTTGGTCCTTTTGTTTGAAAGGTATTCTAAAAATGCAGTCCTTTCCAACCTAAAATAGTTACATTGGCAATAGCAGCCCCTGGTGGCACAGAGGTGATTTTCTTTTATTGGTCACCTTGGTGTTTTGGAATCTGTAGGCTCAGGCAGGCCCTGTGTTAAAAAAGCAAAATTCAACTCAGTAAGTTTTAAAGATCTTATTGGCTTTCTTCATTGATTGATGAATCAGGCAGCATCCAGTCAAGCAAACAGAAAGTACAATAGCCCCAGGAGCTGTACAAAATAAAAGACTTATAGACAGAAGGGAGCAGGAACGTGTGTTGTATTAGACAAAAAAGACTGTTTATTAAAAGATCACCTTTGTTTAGGGGATGGCAGGGATCTACCAGTTTGCTGCTGCTGCTGCTAAGTCACTTCAGTCGTATCCGACTCTGTGCGACCCCATAGACGGCAGCCCACCAGGCTCCGCTATCCCTGGGATTCTCCAGGCAAGAACACTGGAGTGGGTTGCCATTTCCTTCTCCAATGCATGAAAAGTGAAAGTGAAGTCGCTCAGTCGTGTCCGACCCTCAGCAACCCCATGGACTGCCGCCTACCAGGCTCCTCTGTCCATAGGATTTTCCAGGCGAGAGGACTGGAGTGGGGTGCCATTGCCAGTTTACCTAAGTAGTATTGATTAGGAGAGTTCCTGATTGGTAATTAAGTCTCATTTTGGTGATGTGACTCCATCCTGGGCCTCCTTAACTTATTTTTAACAAATGATATGTCCAGGTATTACATACACTGCAATGAGAGTTGAATAATGGTAATGATATACAGAATTGCCCCTGTTTCTATTTATTGTGAGGATTAATTAGACTGGGAGTACTAAGAGAGAGTTCCTAAAGCCAGTGGAAAACTGGCAGGTTTATAAAAGTTTCAGGGGGGTAAATTAACCCCTAGATATTGTAGACTGTATTTGATGTGTATTTGCATTTGGGGGAGAAAATATCTGAGGCTTCTATAAAATTCTGACTTTATCAAAATGTTTAAGAAACACTATGAAAGGTGTATAGCTTTTCTCAGTAATGTAGAACAAGTGTTCTTTAAAGCTTTTTGTTAAAAGAATTCTGATTTTAAGACATAGTTATCTTTTTAAAAAACTGAAATAGTTGATTTACAGTATTGTGTTAGTTTCAAGTATAGAGCAAAGTGATTCAGATACACATTTTTCCAGATTATTTTCCATTATAGGTTATTCAGTTCAGTTCAGTTCAGTTGCTCAGTCGTGTCCAACTCTTTGTGACCCCATGAACCGCAGCACACCAGGCCTCCCTGTCCATCACCAACTCCCAGAGTTTACCCAAACTCATGTCCATTGAGTCAGTGATGCCACCCAACCATCTCATCCTCTGTCGTCCCCTTCTCCTCCTGCCCACAATCTTTCCCAGCATCAGGGTCTTTTCAAATGAGTCAGCTCGTCACATCAGGTGGCCAAAGTATTGGAGTTTCAGCTTCAGCATCAGTCCTTCCAATGAACACCCAGGACTGATCTCCTTTAGAATGGACTGGTTTGATCTCCTTGCAGTCTAAGGGATTCTCAAGAGTCTTCTCCAACACCACAGTTCAAAAGCATCCATTTTCCTGCACTCAGCTTTCTTTATAGGTCAGCTCTCACATTCATACATGACTACTGGAAAAACCATAGCCTTGACTAGACAGACCTTTGTTGACAAAGTAATGTCTCTGCTTTTTAATATGCTGTCTAGGTTGGTCATAACTTTCCTTCCAAGGAGTAAGTGTCTTTTAATTTCATGTCTACAATCACCATCTGCAGTGATTTGGGAGCCCCCCCCAAATAAAGTCAGCCACTGTTTCCATTGTTTCCTCATCTATTTGCCATTATAGAATATTGAATAAAGTTCTCTGTGCTATACAGTAAATCCTGTTGCTTATCTAATTTGGTATAGTAAATTGTACCTGTTGATCCCGTAATCCTAATTTATCCCTCCCCTGCTTTCCCCATTAGTAACCATGAGTTTGTCTTCTGTGTCTATGAGTCTATTTCTGTTTGGTATATAAGTTCATTTGTATCATTTCTTTTTTAGATTTCACATATAAGCAATACTACATATTTGTCTGACTTACTTCACTTAGTATGATATTCTCTAGGTCCAACCATGTTGCTCTAAATGGCAATATTTCATTTTTATGGGTGAGCAATATTTGTGTGTGTGTATGCAAAGTAAAGTGAAAGTGTTAGTTGCTCAGTCATGTCTAGCTCTTACAGTTGTATCTGACTCTTTGTGATGCCATGGACTGTAGCCCATCAGGCTTCTCAGTACATGGAATTCTCCAGGCAAGAATACTGAAGTAGATAGCCATTCCCTTCTCCAGGGGATCTTCCTGACTCAGGGATTGAGCCTGGGTCTCCTCCATTGCAGGCAGATTCTTTACTGTCTGAGCCACCAGGGAAGCCTCTATGTGTGTGTGTGTGTGTGTGTGTGTGTGTGTGTTTGTGTGTGGTGGTTTAGTCACTAATTTGTGTCCGACTCTTGTGACCCCATGGACTGTAGCCCACCAGGATCCTCTGTTCATGGGATTCCCCAGGCAAGAATACTTGAGTGGGCTACCATTTCCTTCTCTAGGGGATCTTCCAAATTCAGGGATTGAACCCACATCTGCATTGTAGGTGGATTCTTTACTGTCTGAGCTATCAGGGAAGCCTCTGTGTGTGTGTGTGTGTGTGTGTGTGTTATGTATATGTATACATATATAAATGTAACGTATATACTACATCTTCCTAAACCAGTTATCTCTTGATGGGCCCTTTATTTATTTCTATTGACCACACAGTGCAGCTTACGAGAGCTCAGCTCCCTGAGCAGAGATTGAACCTGGGCCACAGCAGTGAAAGCCTGAATCTAACCATTAGGGCACTAAAGAGCTCCCGATGGGCACTTCAATATATCATTTCATTAAATAACTTTTTATTACAACAGTATTACATGTACACTGTACAGTTCAGTTCAGTTCAGTCGCCCAGCCATGTCTGACTCTTTGTGACCCCATGAACTGCAGCATGCCAGGCCTCCCTGTCCATCACCAACTCCGGGAGTTTACCAAACTCATATCCACTGAGTCAGTGATGCCATCCAACCATCTCATCCTCTGTTGTCCCCTTCCCCTCCTCCTTCCATATACTGAGAAGCCTGTCTCGTCCCCTCAATCTTTCCCAGCATCAGGGTCTTTTCAAATGAGTCAGTTCTTCACATCAGGTGGTCAAAGTATTGGAGTTTCAGCTTCAACATCAGTCCTCCCAGTGAACACTCAGGACTGATCTCCTTTAGGATGGACTGTTTGGATCTCCTTGAAGTCCAAGGGACCCTCAAGAGTCTTCTCCAACACCACAGTTCAAAAGCATCAATTCTCCTGTGCTCAGCTTTCTTTACAGTCCAATTCTCACATCCATACATGACTTCTGGAAAAACCATAGCCTTGACTAGACAGACCTTTGTTGACAAAGTAATGTCTCTGCTTTTTAATATGTTGTCTAGGTTGGTCATAACTTTCTTTCCAAGGAGTAAGCTTCTTTTAATTTCATGGCTGCAATCACCATCTGCAGTGATTTTGGAGCCCATAAAAATAAAGTCAGCCACTGTTTCCACTGTTTCCCCATCTATTTGCCATGAAGTGATGGGACTGGATGCCATGATCTTAGTTTTCTGAATGTTGAGCTTTAAGCCAACTTTTTCACTCTCCTCTTTCACTTTCATCAAGAGGCTCTTTAGTTCTTCTTCACTTTCTGCCATAAGGGTGGTGTCATCTGCATATATGAGGTTATTGATATTTCTCCTGGCAATCTTGATTCCAGCTTGTGCTTCATCCAGCTCAGCATTTCTCATGATGTATCTGCATATAAGTTAAATAAGCAGAGTGACAATATACAGCCTTGATGTACTCCTTTTCCTATTTGGAACCAGTCTGTTGTTCCATGTCCAGCTCTAACTGTTCATACAAGTTTCTCAAGAGGCAGGTCAAGTGGTCTGGTACTCCTATCTCTTTAAGAATTTTCCACAGTTTGTTGTGATCCACACAGTCAAAGGCTTTGGCGTAGTCAATAAAGCAGAAATAGATGTTTTTCTGGAACTCTCTTGCTTTTTTGATGATCCAGCAGATGTTGGCAATTTGATCTCTGGTTCCTCTGCCTTTTCTAAAACCAGCTTGAGCATCTGGAAGTTCACGGTTCACGTATTGCTGAAGCCTGGCTTGGAGAATTTTAAGCATTACTTTACTAGCGTGTGAGATTAGTGCAATTGTGCAGTAGTTTGAGCATTCTTTGGCATTGCCTTTCTTTGGGATTGGAATGAAAAATGACCTTTTCCAGTCCTGTGGCCAGTGCTGAGTTTTCCAAATTTGCTGACATATTGAGTGCAGCACTTTCACAGCATCATCTTTCAGGATTTGAAATAGCTCAACTGGAATTCCATCACCTCCACTAGCTTTGTTCGTAGTAATGCTTCTTAATGCCCTCTTGACTTCACATTCCGAGATGTTTGGCTCTAGGTGATTGATCAGACCATCGTGATTATCTGGGTCGTGAAGATCTTTTTGTATAGTTCTTCTGTGTATTCTTTCTCCTCTTCTTAATGTCTTCTTTGCACACTGTAGACATTTAGAAAAATCAGGTTAGCAGAAAGAAGCAAATAAAAGCCATTTGCTCAGATATATACTTCATAACCATTTTGGTGACTAACCTGGGTTTTTCTAGGCAGGTTGATAGATTCAACTCTATAAACCCAAGGAACATGTTGCAATATAAGTAACAAGCATTAGTATTACTAATGTATAAAAAGCATTTAGAAATCACTGAAGTGACAAACCTCTATAGAAGATGGACAAGGAAATGGGAAGAAATACAAGTAGTCAATCAGTATATACAAAAAGTCCTCACATAAAGGTGGTTGTTTAAAACAAGACAGCAGGACCCAAATGGAGTCCCTTATGCTAAACAAGCTCCACATCACCAAACTGAGAATTACTGTTTCAGCTCTCAAGAAATGGTATCTTAAACCAGTCAATTAGGAATCGCCTAATTGGCACCCCACTCCAGTACTCTTGCCTGGAAAATCCCATGGATGCAGGAGCTTGGTAGGCTGCGGTCCATGGGGTCGCTAAGAGAGCGACTTCACTTTCAGTTTTCATTTTCATGCATTGGAGAAGGAAATGGCAACCCACTCCAGTGTTCTTGCCTGGAGAATCTCAGGGGCGGGGGAGTCTGGTGGGCTGATGTCTATGGGATCGCACAGAGTCGGACACGACTGAATCGACTTAGCAGCAGCAATCAGCACTAGTTAGGTAATCTGCCTGATAGATCCTTGACATCCCCTAAAGGAAGATGACCTTGTTAATAACCAACCTGATTTTTGTTTTGAGGTATAACTTGTTCTCACTCCCTTTTGCCTATAAAAATCTTTCATTTTTGTACAGCTCCTTTGATCACCTTTCTAGCTAAGATTGGATGCTCCCCTATTCATGAATTATTAAATAAAGTAATAAGATCTTTAAAATTTACCAAGTTGAATTTTTTTAACAGTTCAAAAGGTACAAACTTCCATTTTTAAAATAAATAAATCCTGGACTTCCCTGTTGGTACAGTGGATAAGAATCTGCCTGCCAGTGAGAGGACATGGGTTCTACTCCTGGTCCTGGAAGAATCCGGCCTGGAGCCTGTGCTCTGCAACAAGAGAAGCCACTGCAGTGAGAAGCCTGCACTCCACAATGAAGCATAGCCTCCACTCGCTGCAGCTAGAGAAAGCCTGCACACAGCAACAAGACCCAGTGCAGTCAAAAATCAATAAAATAAGTCCTGGGAATGTAATGTACAGCATGTAGTTATAGTTAGTAATACTGTATTGTTTTTTTATTTATGGCTGAGCTGTAAGGCTTGTGGGATCTTAGTGCCCTGACCAGGGATTGAACACAGGCCCTTGGCCACAAAGGTGAGTCCTAAGAGTTGGATTGCTAGGGAATTCCCAAGAATTGCTAAGAGAGTTAATTTAAAAAATTCTCATCACAAGGAAAAAAAAATGCAGCTGTGTGGTGATGGATGTTAAATAGACTTACTCTACTGATCATTTACAGTACATACAAATATAGAATCATTATGTTGTATGTTTGAAACAATGTTATATTGTCAATTATATAGATTAAAAAACATTCACTCTCAAAATTTAAGAAATGCATATTAAAACAATAATATTTCTCATGTATCAGATGGCAAAGATTATAAAGAATAGTATTAGTCAGTGTTAGTAAAGTATCATGGAAATAAATGCCTACAGCTTTTCTGTTGGGTAATTTGGAAGTCATGTGCTTAATAGTGCTTTTTATCCACTTACCACCCTTATATTACTTTTTCCCTTACACAGACCATTCTCTGCAACTCCTGCAGGCACACGTAACAGAATGTATAGTTTATTTCTAGATTTGCTTTTCTTTGAGTTGTGAAAGCATCTCTGAATTTGCTTTTTAGAAAATTAATTCCTTTAGGAAAAGAAATACCTTACATCTTTTCTAGAACAAAGAATACCTCCTGACTTCAGGTAAATGATGGGTAGATATTAAAGTAGTCTAGACCAGTGATTCTCAACCAGATGGCACTACTTTGAAAGGGGTATTTCAATTGTCCCAATTATGGAAGAGGAAGAATGGCCCAGGCCAGACAGGCACCAGGAATACAAAATGTCTTGCCATGCAAGGGACACTCATGTAGGTGAAAAACCTACCTTTTTGTTATTGTCTGAGCCTGAAATCTAAAAATTATACATTGAAATGCATGTATTATAACTTATTTTCCTTTTATTTTTGTCCTAAATTATGGTTAAGTCATTGATTTTAAGTTGAGATATAATTCACATACTATTGAAGTTCATATTCTTTTAAAGTTACAATTCAGTGGGTTTAGTATATTCACAAAGTTGTACAATGATAGCCACTAATTCTAGAATGCTTTCATCGTCCCCAAAAGAAACCCACTCATAGTCATTCCTCATTCCCTACTCCTCTAGTTCATCTACTTTCTGTCTCTATGTTTCTACCTGTTTTGTACATTTCATATAAACAGGATTGTGCAATATCTGGCGTTTTGTGGTTGTCTTCTTTCACTTAGCATTCTTTTAAGGCTCATCTATGTTGCAGCATGTATTGGTAACTCATTCTTTTTTTTTTTAATTTATTTATTTTTAATTGAAGGATAATTGCTTTACAGTGTTGTGTTGGTTTCTGCCAAACATTGAATGAATCAGCCATCAGATCAGATCAGATCAGTCGCTCAGTTGTGTCCGACTCTTTGCGACCCCAGGAATTGCAGCATGCCAGGCCTCCCTGTCCATCACCAACTCCCGGAGTTCACTGAGACCCACGTCCATGGAGTCAGTGATGCCATCCAGCCATCTCATCCTCTGTCGTCCTCTTCTCCTCCTGCCCCCAATCCCTCCCAGCATCAGAGTATTTTCCAATGAGTCAACTCTTCGCATGAGGTGGCCAAAGTCCTGGAGTTTCAGCTTTAGCATCATTCCTTCCAAAGAAATCCCAGGGCTGATCTCCTTCAGAATGGACTGGTTGGATCAGCCATAGGTATACATATGTTTGGGGCTTCCCTGATGGCTCAGATGGTAAAGAATCTGCCTGTAATGCGGGAGACCTGTGTTTGATCCCTGGGTTGGGAAGATCCCCTGGAGGAGGGCATGGCAACCCACTCCATTATTCTTGCCTGGAGAATCCCATAGACAGACTGGTGGGCTACAGTCCATGGGGTCACAATGAGTTGGATACAACTGAGTGACTAAGCACAGCACAGCATGCATACATCCCCTCCCTTTTGAACCTCCCTCCCACCTCTCTCCCCATCCCACCCTTCTAGGTTATTACAGAGCCCAGGTTTGAGTTCTGTGAGTCATACAGCAAATTCCTATTGGCTATTTATTTAACCTATGGTAACGTATGCTTCCATGTTACTCTCTATATACATCCCACCCTCTCCTTCCTCTCCCGTGACCGGGTCCATAAGTCCGTTCTCTATGTCTGAGTCTCCATTGCTTCATTTATTTTTATTTATTTTGCTGCACAGGATCTTCAATCTTTGTGGCATGCGGGGTCTTTTGTGGTGACATATGGACTCTTAATTGCAGCATGTGGGATCTAGTTTCCCAACCAGGGATTGAACCAAGGGTCCCTGCGTTGGGAACCCAGAGTCTTAGCCACTGGACCAGCAGGGAAGTCCTGTAACTCATTCTTTTTTATTGGTGAATAATACATTGATTTTTGGAAATTATTTGGGCAGGAAGTTATATTATCTATGAACTTTATTTCAGGCTAGGAGTTTACAAAATATTTGTTATAGAAAGGAACATTGAATAAGAGGCACTAAGCTAGCTGGAAACACAAGACCATGTGTGTAAAAAGGTAGTTAACAACTTAAGCAGACATATTATCAAGGTAGAGTCAAATTTTCGGGGACGAAAGATACACAGGTAAGGATTAGGCAGAGATCAGATTTGAGTGATAGATCCTATTCAGTTAAAGGACTGGCAAAGCCTGGAGGGCGAAACAGCCACCCAAAACTTAAACCGCCACCGGCATAGCATGCTACTCCATCTAAAGTAATCTTCACCGAGTAATTTCCTCTCTGAGTAGGCCCTGGGGTTGAAGAGGGAAATCAGCAGAAGCAAAATGAGGGGTCTGCAACCTAATGAATTGATAGCTCCGCACTGGCAAAGTAAGGGTTGTGTTTTGCAGAGCTTGTTATTGTTGTTCAGTCGCTACGACCTGTCCGACTCTCTGTGATCCCATGGACTGCAGCACGCCAGGCTTCTCTGTCCATCACTATCTCCCTGAGTTTGCTCAAACTCATGTCCATTGAGTCAGTGATGCCATCCAGCCATCTCATACTCTGTCGTCCCCTTCTCTTGCCCTCAAGTTTTCCCAGCATTAGGGTCTTTTTTTTTTTAAAGAATGTAGAATATTTTATTAACAATTTTTATATTGATTACATTTTGAAATGGTAATACCTTGGGTATATTTTGTTAAATAAAAAGGGTCTTTTACAATGAGTCAGCTCTTCGCATCAGGTGCAGAGCGGGGAGCTGCCAACAGCGACCTCTGCTGGCACTGCGCCGCCACTTCCCTCTCGCGCGTTCGTCCAGCAGTTTAGGCCCGTCTCGGCTGCCGTAGCGCGGTCGCGCTCAGCTGTCGGTGGTCTCTGCTAACCATGGCGGCCGAACTTGAGGGTTCCAAGTGCCTGAGTGGGCTGTTGAGCGGCCTGGCTCAGGATACTTTCTACGGGCACCCGGGCATCACCGAGGAGCTGCTGCGAAGCCAGCTGTATCCGGAGGTGTCACTTGAGGAGTTCCGCCCCTTTCTGGCGAAGATGAAGGGGATTCTTAAGGTACCGCTTCTCTCCGCAGCCTTCGGTGCGGAGCCGAGTCTCTTCCCCGCCGTCCTCCGACTGGTCCCCTCCGAAGCCGAAAGGCTTCCCTCCTCAGACCTCCACTCCAGGGGCTCCATGTTATGCTTCATCAGGTCCCCGGCGCTCGCTCTGTCGCCTCTTCTCACTTTCTGAGGGCTCCCGGCAGCAGTGCTGACGGTTACCCACCGAAGACTCGGGTTTTGTCTCCAGGCACTTCTCTGTTGTGTAGGTCACGATTTCGAGTTGCCTCTGCAGATCTCTGCGCTCCATACTTTTTAATATTAAGAGCGATCAAGCCAGCAGTTTTCCTGGGCCGTTGAAGTGTTCAAGAGTGTTAGTGCTCAGGTGTTTGCCGGGATAAGGGGTGGATTAGCCCGAGGGAACCCCTGTCAAGCAGTATACTGTACGGTTAAGAAAGCACGTTCATCAGCTTGAAGTCAAAGCGTAGCTCAGCCTTTCCCAGTAGAAATGCAATGCGAGCCAAACGTAACAACTTTAAAATTTCTAGTAGCCGCACTAAAAAAAAGTAAAAAGAAAAACGTGAAACTTATTTTAATATTTAACCCAATATATCCAAAGTATTTTTTCCCATGTAATCAATATACAAAATATTAATGAAATGTTTTATATTAGTTTTTTCATTAAGTCTTTGAAATCTGGTGTATATTTTGCATTTAAAGCACATGTCAAATTGGACTAGTCACTACTGCAAGTGCTCAACAGTCCTACGTGGCTAATGGCTACCTTATTGGACCATACTGGATTAGACTAGGAACTAGCAATAGGACGGAATCTAGTAATGAAGTATACTCAAGAGATAATGTGTAGAAATATATTTTTTGGGGGGCTTTCTATGTGTTAGGAATTCTTTTAGACATTTTCTGTTTTGTTTAATTTGTTTCTTGCAAAAACCTTATGTGGTAGGTACACCCCCATTTTAAAGATTGGGAAACAGGCTCTGGGAGTCTAAGCATTTAGCCTCATGGTTACACTGATTAAAATCAGTGTTGAAATTTTATCTGTTATCCTTTTGCACTTGCTGTGTTTCAGAACTGCTTATGATACCTTAAAGGGCAGTTGTGTTTCTTTTTTTAAAAACTGCTTTTGCTTATAGGATTTGAATCTGGAAAAAGAAAACCAAAGCAATTATTGAAAAGAAAGTAAATGGATTGTCTTATTGAAATGTAAGGAGTAATATATGTGATTCTGGACATTTTAAGTAATTTTAGTTATGATGAGTCACTAGTGAAAGTCTTCTGTTTCTATCAAATGTTACTCTTAAAGTGATAAGAAAAGATTTCTTAGAGAATTTGACATCTTACCTGAATTTCTGGTGTTTTGCTAGGCCCATAAGGGAATGAGGATAAGGGACTGAAGGCCGAAAAGTAAGAACAGCACAATGTTTTAGAATCTCTAAATATTGGGGGATATTTTGAATCTTTTGTTATGACAAAAATTGAAGTATACTGAGAAAGAATATTATGGAAACTGTCCTTTATTTTCTTTAAAATACATTGCTGTGTAATATCTAGATCTTGCTCTCACTGTTCTCAGTCCGCTGCCTGAGGCTGGATTGAGTAGCAGGACTCTTGGTATTGGGAGTAGAACTGAAGATTTGCCTGTGCTTCACAGCTCTGCACAGATAATTGGTTTGAGGTAGGAAGGGAAAAAGCCTTTGATTGGTTGACTTAGGGCTGAAACTATGGGCTCAGGGTAACATCAAGTTCCAGTCTTCATTTACCTTGTAAGCACCACTGAGGGATAAACATCTCTAATTCTTATGAAAATGTAAAAAGTAAATATGAATTTAAACAAAAAGGTTTCGAGCAGAGATAGAATGTCCATCTGCAATAGAAGAGAACATACACAAATAAACATTATACAAGGATACATAGTATTTGGAAATAGAGGTCTGAGTGGTCTACTATGGACAGAAAAGAGATATTAGCTGTTTCTGGCAAATTTCTTGGAGATGCCATTTTTGTTGCTCTTGAAGAAAGTATAGAGTATTTTAGATTAAAATGAAGGGCAGCCATATAGGGCATGTAGGCTGAGAAAATAGCAGAGGTGGAGCAGGAAAATGGAGAGCAAATTCAAGAAATGGTGAACAGTCTGATTTGACCAATGCATGGCCATACCCAGTTTGGAGTACTGGTTGAGGAGGCAAGAAAAAAGTGAAACTACTTTTTATTCCTTTATTCCTACTAACTTTTTCCTGCTTTTTAGCAGCTTATACTTTTTTCCCCTTCAATTAAAAAAATTTTGGTAAAATACACAAAACATAAAATTTATCATCTTAACCATTTCAAAGTATACAGTTCATTGGTATTAAATACATTGATAATTTGTACATCCATCACAACCATCTGTATCTATAACTCTTCACCTTGTAGAACTGAAACCCTTACCCATTAAACAGTAACTCCGTATAAATCACATCTCACTCCCTGACCAGCGCCCTCCATTTTACTTTGTGTCTTTATGATTTTGATTACTCTAAGTGTCACATATAAGTGGAGTCATACAGTATTTGACTTTTTTTGTGACTGGATTATTTCATTCCAGCATGCTCTCTTTCAAGTTCATCCATTTTATGGTGTGTGTCAGAAATTCCTTCCTTTCAAAGACTAAATAATAGTCCATTGTATGTATCAGGATGCACCACATTTTGCTTATCCATTCATCTGTCAGTGAACACTTAGGTTGCTTCCTTGCTTTAGCTGTTGTTAATAGTGATGCTATGAATATGGGTGTGCTAATACCTCTTTGAGACCCTGCTTTCATTTCTTCTGGGTATATACCCAGAAGTGGAATTGCTGGATCATATGGTAATTCTATTTTTAATTTTTTGAGAAACTGCCATCCTGTTTTCAACAGCAGCTGTGTCATTTTACATTCCTACCAACAGTGTACAAGAATTCCAATTTCTTCACATCCTTATCAGCACTTGTTATTTTCTGTGTGTGTCTGTATGTATATTTTGACGGTAGCCATACTAATGACTATGAAGTGGGCAGGGTATACGTTTTTACATAATGATGACTGCACAAGTCAGAACAGTTTTTTCTTCTGTCTATGGAGTCTCAACAATCTTGAATTCAACATTCAAGGCTAGAATGAAACATGCAGGCTAGAAGAAAAGCAGTGAGGAAAAATACTAAAGAAAAAAAATGTAGGAATCTAAACAGAGGGGAAAAAAACTAAGGATAAAAATGAAGTAGTGTCATACCTTTCAGTGATCTATAGAGCATCAAGTTCTATAAAGAGAGTGAAAATGAAGAGGGACAACAGAGGTAGGAGGAAAGGAAGGAAGGGATGTGTAACTCCCACCAGGGAATAGGCAGTGGGTATATGTTAATAGTCTCCTTGTTGCCAGCTGCCTGCCTTCATTTATTCATAGGCTGTGTTTCAAGTTCAGCTGCTTCCTGAGCTGTAGCCTTTCCCTCTAACCTTCACATTCTGTGCCCAGGTGTAGTGTACTGATTGCTCACATTTGTACTGGTCCCTGTTTTCCACTTGAACTGGAGCTTTTCTACCCTACTTGGCTGGGACATGAACCCTCTGTAGCTTTGTTTGTTGATAACAGAAGGGCAAACCCTTCATCAGTGTGTGGATACATGAAGCTGACTATCCACTTACTTTAGTTTTATTTTTTGGTATCTCCTGAGAAGCAGTGAAATCAGTGATTTGAGTTTGGTGTATTTAGTTAGGGAAATGACATCCTATATAAATAGGATGCCATTTTTATCTAATTTTTTTTGCTCATATTTATAATTTCAACTTCTCATAGATATGTGTTTGCTTAATCTCGGTTTCTTGCTTCTGCTGTTAACCTCGCAGGGATGCTCCTCAATTCTAGTTTACTAGAATTCTGAAGAAAGATCTTAACTACGAAGCTGGATCACAGTTTGTACGCTTATGTTCTGTATTCACTACTGCCCTCTGTTGGTGATATTATATTTCCTCACTGAAACTTCATATTAAACAAAAATTTTTAATGAAAATTCTATTGAGTTTTGTTTCGTCTGTTGTTGATATAGGGCTTCCCCAGTGGTTTAGCGGTAAAGAATCTGCCTGTGGTGCAGGAGGTGCAGTTGACACAGGTTCAGTCTCTGGGTCAGGAAGATCCCCTGGAGGAGGACATGGCAGCCGATTCTAGTATTCTTGCCAGGAAAATCCTATGGTCAGAAGAGCTTCTCAGGCTACAGTTGTGGGGTTGCAAAGAGTTGGATGCAGCTGAGCGTGCGTGCACACATGCATGCACACACACACACACACACACACACACACACATTGTTGATATAATTCTTTGTTCACATTGTCAATCAAAAGTTAATTTTGCCATTTCTCTTTTTTGCTATCATTTTTTTTTAATTGAAGTATAGTTGATTTACAATTATTAGTTTCAGGTGTATAGCATAGTGGTTGAATATTTTTATAGATTATACTCCATTTAAAGTTATTAGAAAATAATGGCTATATTTTCCTGGGCTGTACAATCTATCCTATTGCTTATTTTATTTATTGCTTATAAGATCCAGTCTCTATGGTGGCTCAGATGGTAAAAGCAACTGCCTGCAGTGTGGGAGACCTGGGTTTGATCCCTGGGTCAGGAAGATCCCCTGGAGAAGGAAATGGCACCCCACTCCAGTACTCTGGCCTGGAAAACTCCATGGATGGAGGAGCCTGGTGGGCTACAGTCCATGGGCTTGCCAAGAGTAGGACATGACTGAGTGACTTCACTTTCACTTTTCATCTTCTCTATAATTTGTATTAAAAATATGTTTAAATTCTGTTTAGAAATCTATAAATACATGCAGCAGTTTATGGTCTGGCTTTCCTGTTCCACTTTTGTCTCCTACAGTCTGCCTCCTACCTCCTACAGCACAGCTACCAGTGAACCTCGTTTTCTCCCCAACTTTATTGAGATATGTCAAATAAACCAGTGATCTTTTTAAAACATACATCATACCTACTAACTGCCCTGCTTTCAACCCTGTCATATTCATGAGCTTAAAATAAGATCCCGTCCTTTTTACCATAGCCTATAGTTTCCTGTGATCTCACCGTTACCAGTTTCTCTGATCTCATTGTCTTATTCCAGCCCCACTAACCTTGTCTTTAAACCTGTTAGGTGCTTTCTGAATCTGTTCAGGACCTTTGCAGGTAGTTGTCCATATGCCTGCAGTGCTTTCCCCCAAGATGTTCATTTGGATTGTTTATTTACTTCATTCATTCTCTAGCTAAAAGTGATTTCCTAGGAGGTCTTCCCTGATCCATGCAAACAGCCTCACCCTCCCTCCCCGACTCTTTTTGCCTTGCTTTACTTATTTTCATACCTGTTACTAACTGAAATTATGTATACCCTATTGGAATGCAAGCATTAAGAGGGCAGCACTTTATTATTACTTTTTCCCTTTTTTTTAATCACTAACACCTGAAACTGTTTTGGGCACATGGTATGCATATAATAAAAATCTGTAGAATATGTGAATGGATGGATACTACTTAAGTGTGGAGATTGCCATTAAAAAAGTAATCACAGAGAGAAAACCTATATTATTTCTGTATGGGAAGAGCTGGAAGGAATCACACTGTGGAAGGTTATAATCAGGGGTCAGCAAACTATGACCCCTGGGACAAATCTGGCCTGCAGCCCATTTTTATAAATAAATTTTTACTGGAACATGGCCATGTACTCATTCATTTACATCTTGTCTGTAACAGCTTTCACCACTGTAATAATAGAGTTGAGTAGTTGTAACAGAGATCTTGTGGCCTTCAAAGCCTAAGATATATACTACCTGAATCTTTACAGAAGAAGTTTGGTGATTCCTTTCTTAGAATTTGTTCCTAAATTCATGTGTAATACTTGGAAACAATCTTGTATAAATTATACGTTGGTTGCTGCTGCTGATTTAGTTGCTAAATCATGTACGACTCTTTGCGACCCTGTGAACTGTAGCCTACCGGGCTCCTCTGTCCATGGATTTCCCAGGCAAGAATACTGGAGTGGGTTACCATTTCCTTCTCCAGAGGATCTTCCTGACTCAGGGATCAAACCTCTGTCTCCTGCTTGGCAGGTGGATTCTTACACCACTGAGTTGCCAGGAAAGCCCTATTTATTGGTTACTTGATAGAAATCTAAAATAGAAATATTTAAGAAATAGTTATCATTTGGTCTTATGAACTCTTGAGGAATTTCACTAATGTTTTCTTTAGGTCATGAAGCTTGTGGTAAATGAGAAATAAGCTTTAATAATTCTGTAGTACTGCATGTGTTCTTGGTAAGACATAATTTGAATTTGGATTTTTTTCATAGTAAGAGGATGTAAAATTTATGTTTATTAATATAAAATGTATAAAATTAATGTTGTAAGCTTAAGAGTCAAGTTATACCATCAATGTATGAAAACTGGTTTACATTTATATGAGAAAATAACATCAGTAACGTATTAAGATTTAAAGTAGCAAAAGATGAAGAAATATTTATATCTATAAAAACCTGCTTTTGTCTCCACTCCTGAAGCTATGAAAATTTGTAATTTTTTGAGAACTAGATTGACCGGAAAGGAAGACCTGTGGTAATATAGTTTTCGTGTGTCTTATAACAACAGAGATAGGTCTTCCGAAGGATGCTGCATTTAGTTAATTTTCAGTTTTGCAAACATTTAGCTACCTATATGCTTTCCCTTAATACTTTTTATTGTAAATATTATTTAACTTTACAGAAAATATAGAAATCAGATGTGTAAAAACACACAAGTATCATCTGTTGACATCAGTTCAGTTCAGTTGCTGAGTCGTGTCCGACTCTTTGCGACCCCATAGACTGCAGCACACCAGGCCTCGCTGTCCATCACCAACTCCCAGAGTTTACCCAAACTCATGTCCATTGGGTCGGTGATGCCATCGACCATCTCATCCTCTGTCGTCCCCTTCTCCTGCCCTCAATCTTTCCCAGCGTCAGAGTCTTTTCAAATGAGTCACCTCTTTGCATCAGGTGGCCAAAGTATTGGAGTTTCAGCTTCAGCATCAGTCCTTCCAATGAACACTCAGAACTGATCTCCTTTAGGATGGACTGATTGGATCTCCTTGCAGTCCAAGGGACTCTCAAGAGTCTTTTCCAGTACCACAATTCAGAAGCATCAATTCTGTGCTCAGCTTTCTTTATAGTTCAGCTCTCACATTCATACATTACTACTGGAAAAACCAAAGCCTTCACTAGACGGACCTTTGTTGGCAAAGTAATGTCTCTGCTTTTTAATATGCTGTCTAGGTTGGTCATAATTTTCCTTCCAAGGAGTAAGCATCTTTTAATTTTATGGCTGCAGTCACCATCTGCAGTGGTTTTGGAGCCCCCAAAAATAAAGTCTGACACTGTTTCCACTGTTTCCCCATCTATTTCCCATAAAGTGATAGGACTGGATGCCATGAATTTAGTTTTCTGAATGTTAAGCTTTAAGCCAACTTTTTCACTCTCCTCTTTCATGTTCATCAAGAGGCTTTTTAGTTCTTCTTCACTTTGTGCCATAAGGGTGGTGTCATCTGCATATCTGAGATTATTGATATTTTCTTCCGGCTGTCTTGATTTCAGCTTGTGCTTCATCCAGCTCAGCATTTCACATAATGTACTCTGCATATAAGTTAAATAAGCAGGGTGACAATATACAGCCTTGACGTACTCCTTTTCCTATTTGGAACCAGTCTGTTGTTCCACATCCAGTTCTAACTGTTGTTTCCTGACCTGCATACAGATTTCTCATGAGGTAGGACAGGTGGTCTGGTATTCCCATCTCTTTCAGAATTTTCCAGTTTGTTGTGGTCCACACAGTCAGAGGCTTTGGCATAGTCAATAAAGCAGAAGTGACGGCGGAGCCTGGTGGGCTGCTGTCTATGGGGTCGCACAGAGTCGAACAGAACTGAAGTGACTTAGCAACAGCAGCAGCAGCGGCAGATATTTTTCTGGAACTCTCTTGCTTTTTCGATAATCCAGCAGATGTTGGCAGTTTGATTTCTGGTTCCTCTGCCTTTTCTAAAACCAGCTTGAACATCTGGAAGTTCATGGTTCATGTATTGCTGAAGCCTGGCTTGAAGAATTTTGAGCATTACTTTACTAGTGTGTGAGATGAGTGCAATTGTGCAGTAGTTTGAGCATTCTTTCTTATTGCTGTCCTTAGGGATTGGAATGAAAACTGGGCTTTTCCAGTCCTGTGGCCACTGCTGAGTTTTCCAAATTTGCTGGCATATTGAGTGCAGCACTTTCACAGCATCATCTCTTAGGATTTGAAATAGCTCAACTGGAATTCCATCACCTCCACTAGCTTTGTTCGTAGGATTATGAAATAATTATAGTAAACCAAGGGAAATTTAGCAATGCTTGTTTGTAAGCTCTTTTTTTAGCATTCCTTTGTTTTTGGAGACAAAGAATGGATGTTTCATTCCTCTAGGTATAGTGAGGGCACCTCTCACATGAGGATTTTATGACCTGTTTTAGAGGAGAAGGATTGGTGGGGAGGGCAGGGCGACCTTCCTGCTCTTTATTTCTTAGATTCCTTAAATTTATGATAGTTAATATGCCAGGGTGCCATAATTTGGGGTAGCATGTCCCCATCACCACCAGCCTCTCTCTCTCTCTTTTTTTAAAATACAAGGCGGTGAGCATACAGTACATAATTTCTGCATTTGACTTTTAAAAAATTTCTTTTTTTTTTTTTAATACTATTCTCGAGTATTAGGAATTTAGTGCATTTGTACTCAGCAGTGGAGAGAGTTTTTTTGCAGAAGCTTTTGAAGAACATTATATAGCTGTCTTGTTTTGGGGTATGATGTAAATTGAAGAGGTTAAATTTCTATAAAGGGATACCCTGTTTAATCTTTTTAATACTCCAGTAGTTTGATGTTTTGCATACTGTGGTGTGTGTGTTTACTTTTATTATTGGTATATGTTGCTGTTATTATTTATTTTAAAAAATTTAATCCTAGTCCTCTGTCATTTTAGCTAACTTGTGTTTGTATGGCAGATTCCTTTATTTATTTTTTATTTTTTTGGCCATGCCATGCAACTTATGGGATCCTAATTCCCTCACCAGGGATTGAACCTGGACCCTTTCAGCAGTGAAAGCACAGAGTCCCAACCACTGGACTGCCAGGGAATTCCTTGGTATATATTATTTTAAAAGCACAATTTGATTCTAGTTTTGTTGAAAGTATTTATAGTAAAAGCAGAGGCTTAAAAGTGAATTTGATATCAAGTTTATAAAACAACTCAAGTTACTGCTCATTAGTGATTTTGTTGTTGTCAAATAATGGTTTTACCAGCTTCACTTTTGAAATTTATCTTGTGGCGTATATGCAGTACTGGATTCTTATGAAAAAGCCCATTGTGAAAATCCATCATGCTTTTGAATGTTGAGTTTTGTTGTCTCTGCAGTACAGTTTTTGGATTTATTATATAATGTAGAAAGATTTTACTATGTAAGATATTTTAAAATCTGTTACTGGCCTCTCTTTTCAAATAAAGAAAAGTACGTAAAGCAGTATCTTTTTGATACTTAACTCACTTTCAGAATGAACTTCACCCATATATGTTTTGAACAACAAATAATAGGTAATAAGTTAAATTAAGTATAAAAAATGGATGCAAAATATCTGATCTTAAAATGTTTAGATCAAGAGACATGAGTAGGAGAGACTGAATGCATTTGACTTATTCTGTCATATTTTCAGGATTCAGTTGTCTTCTGTCTTAACTATAAGCAGTGATTCTCTTTTTCTACTTTAGGTGGCGGTAGAATATTGGCTTGCTAATACACTGATAAAATAGGTTGGAAGCAACGTAACATTTAAAATGTTCTTCTTAAATTGTTCTTAGTTTAGAAAACAAAGTTGCCTACTCAATAATAAGAATTTGTTATCCAAAAGAGGTCTAAATATTTGGTTAGATATTTTGAATTTAGAAATATCATTTTCTGGAAAATGTAAAGCTCTGTAAACATTCCTTTTGCTACAGTTCTCTAGGTTTTGTGTAAATAAATTTTGCTAATTTCATTGATGATTTTTGAGAATTTTTTAAAATTTAATTTTATTTTTATGTTTTTAATTGAGGTATAGTTGATGTACCATATTATATAAGTTATAGGTGTACAAGATAGTAATTCACAATTTTTAAAGGTTATACTCCTTCTATAGTTACTATAAAATATTGGCTATATTCCCTGTGCTGTACAATATATCCTCGTAGCTAGTTTCTTTTATACATAATGGTTTGTACCTCTTAATCTCTTACCCCATCTTGCCCTTTCCTGACTTTGGAAATTCAGATGATAACTCATGAGATGTATTCCTGCCTCTCTGAAGGACTGGCAAACAACTGTTTGATGTTAGGTTTTTATGTCAGTGGACATCATATGATAAAGCAGCAATTGCATATTACCAAGTAGAGTTTGCAAAATATGTGAGTAGACTCAAGTGACCTGTAATGAGGTGTTCTGTAAGCTTTTTTCTTTCTTTCTTAGTTTGGAGTAAAATCCATATTAATTGAAGACCTATTTTTGGTTCTTTTCTCAGAGCAAGTTTCTAGGTCTCCTTTTCTCAAAGCAAGTTTCCAGGTCTGAAAACTTGACTTGGATTGAAGGAGTTCCTGGGTAAGAATATGTATTTTTTAATTTTTTAATTTTAATTTTGGTTATGCTGGATCTTCACTGCTGCATGCGGGCTTTTGCTAGTTAGAGTGAGTGGAGGCTGCTGTCTCGTTGGGGAGCGCAGGTTTTCACTGTGATGGCTTCTCTTGTTGGAGCACAGGCTCTAGGCATGCAGGTTTTAGTGGTTGCAGCACGCGGGCTCAGTCGTTGCGGTGTGTCGGCTTTAGTTGCTCCTTGGCATGTGGGATCTTCCCTAACCAGGGATCAAACCTGTGTCCCCCTGTGGCTGATTCATGTTGAGGGTTGACAGAAAACAACAAAATTCTGTAAAGCAATTATCCTTCAATTAAAAAATAAATAAATTAATTAAAAAAAAAACCCAAACAAAAACCTGTGTCCCCTGCATTGTCAGGCAGATTCTTATCCACTCTACCACCAGGGAAGTCCAGTAGGAATATTTTTAAAGAGAATTTCTATCTTTGATTTACCTATCAAGTGCAGTCAGTCTTGTTTATTCATGGCTTCTGCATCAGAGGATACAGAGGGACAACTATACTGTGCCATTTCATTTAAGAGACTTGAGCATCGGTGACCTGTGGGCACCAAGGGATAGCTGTTTTTACCAAGTCTCTAATATGTTATATGGGCTTCCCTGGTGGCTCAGTGGTAAAGAATCTACCTGTTAATGCAAGAGACATGGTTTCAGTCCCTGGATCAGGAAGATCCCCTGGACAAGGAAATGGCAACCACTCCAGTATTCTTGCTTGGAAAATTCCATGGACAGAGGAGGCTACCATCCATGAGGTCACAAAAAGAGTCAGACATCACTTAGCAACTAAACTAAAAATATGCTGTGTACCCTGTTCTGTTTATAGAAGTGATTATCAGAGCCCATGCCTTGAAGAATCCTGTATTACATGGTAAATGTCATAAGAAAGGCATAAATGATATGTTCTGCTAGAATGGATCCTTATTTATAATCTTTTACTGGGGTCTCCTGCATTGCAGGTGGATTCTTTACCAACTGATCTATGAGAACTACAGACATACAATAAGTCACGGGTTTTTTGGTCATAACGCACCTATGTTTTTTGGCTTTAACTTAGAATGTAGTTTTCATAAATTTCAACCTCCATTATGGTTCATCTTTAATGAAAAATTTGTTTCAACTAATTCAGTTTTTTAAAAAAAGCCATATTATAGAAATTTTGGTATGGGTTGTGTTATGTGTGCTGTATATATGATTAAATTAATATCTTTATATGCCAGTGTGAAATTATCTCTGAAAGATACTATTCTCTGTCATGACATCTGATCTCTTCCTCAGTTTTCTATAGACCTTTGTTTTCTGTCAAACCTCAGCATGAATCAGCCATAGGTATACATATATCCCCTCCTTGAACTCCCTCCCATTTCCTTCCCCATCCCACCCCTCTACGTTGATACAGAGCCCCTATTGAATTTCCTGAAACATACAGCAAATTGCTGTTAGCTATCGATTTTACTTGAACTGTGGTGTTGGAGAAGACTCTTGAGAGTCCCTTAGACTGCAAGGAGATCGAACCAGTGCATTCTGAAGGAGATCAGCCCGGGGATTTCTTTGGAAAGAATGATACTAAAGCTGAAACTCCAGTACTTTGGCCACCTCATGCGAAGCGTTGACTCACTGGAAAAGACTCTGATGCTGGGAGGGATTGGGGGCAGGAGGAGAAGGGGACGACAGAGGATGAGATGGCTGGATGGCATCACTGACTCGATGGAAGTGAGTCTGAGTGAACTCCGGGAGTTGGTGATGGACAGGGAGGCCTGGCATGCCGCGATTCATGGGGTTGTAAAGAGTCAGACACAACTGAGCGACTGAACTGAACTGAACTGAACTGAATGTAAGTTTCCATGTTACTCTCTCCACACTCTCTCCTCCCCTCTCCCCATGTCTGTAAGTCTGTTCTCTATGTCTGTTACTCTACTGCTGCCCTGCAAATAAATTCTTTGGTACCATCTTTCTAGATTCCATATATATGTGTTCACATATATGTGTTAGTGTATGATATTTACCGTTCTCTTTCTGACTTACTTCAACTCTGTATAATAGGCTCTAGGTTTATCCACTTTATTAGAACTGACTCAAATGTGTTCCTTTTTATGTCTGAGTAGTATTCCATTGTGTATATGTACCACAACTTCTTTATCTGTTCATCTGTCTGTGGACATCAGGTTGCTTCTGTGTGTCTGAAGTGAAGTGAAGTCACTCAGTTGTGTCCGACTGTGACCCTGTGGACTGTAGCCTGCTGGGCTCCTCTGTCCATGGGATTCTCTAGGCAAGAATACTGGAGTGGGTTACCACTTCCTTCTCCAGGGCATCTTCCCGACCCAGGGATTGAACCCAGGTCTCCCACATTGGAGGCAGACGCTTTAACCTCTGAGCCACCAGGGAAGCCCCTTGTGTCTAGTGAACATTTATTGCACACCTACTGAGTTCCAGATTAAAGATTTAATCTAAAGATCAATGCAAAGAAATAGAGGAAAACAACAGAATGGGAAAGACTAGGGATCTCTTCAAGAAAATCAGAGATACCAAAGGAACATTTATTTCATGCAAAGATGGGCTCGATAAAGGACAGAAATGGTATGGACCTAACAGAAGCAGAAGATATTAAGAAGAGATGGCAAGAATACACAGAAGAACTGTACAAAAAGGATCTTCACAACCCAGATAATCACGATGATGTGATCACTGACCTAGAGCCAGACATCCTGGAATGTGAAGTCAAGTGGGCCTTAGAAAGCATCACTATGAACAAAGCTAGTGGAGGTGATGGAATTCCAGTTGAGCTATTCCAAATCTTGAAAGATGATGCTGTGAAAGTGCTGCAGTTAATATGCCAGCAAATTTGGAAAACTCAGCAGTGGCCACAGGACTGGAAAAGGGCCGTTTTCATTCCAATCCCTAAGAAAGGCAATGCCAAAGAATGCTCAAACCACCACACAATTGCACTCATCTCACATGCTAGTAAAGTAATGCTCAAAATTCTCCAAGCCAGGCTTCAGCAATATGTGAACCATGAACTTCCTGATGTTCAAGCTGGTTTTAGAAAAGGCAGAGGAACCAGAGATCAAATTGTCAACATCCACTGGATCATGGAAAAAAAAAGAGAGTTCCAGAAAAGCATCTATTTCTGCTTTATTGACTATGCCAAAGCCTTTGACTGTGTAGATCACAATAAACTGTGGAAAATTCTGAAAGAGATGGGAATACCAGACCACCTGATCTACCTCTTGAGGAATTTGTATGCAGGTCAGGAAGCAACAGTTAGAGCTGGACATGGAACAACAGACTGGTTCCAAATAGGAAAAGGAGTATGTCAAGGCTGTATATTGTCACCCTGTTTATTTAACTTCTATGCAGAGTACATCATGAGAAATGGTGGACTGGAAGAAACACAAGCTGGAATCAAGATTGCCGGGAGAAATATCAATAACCTCAGATATGCAGATGACACCACCCTTATGGCAGAAAGTGAAGAGGAACTCCAAAGCCTCTTGATGAAGGTGAAAGAGGAGAGTGAAAAAGTTGGCTTAAAGCTCAACATTCAGAAAACAAAGATCAGGGCATCCGGTCCCATCACTTCATGGCAAATAGATGGGGAAACAGTGGAAACAGTGTCAGACTTTATTTTTCTGGGCTCCAAAATCACTGCAGATGGTGACTGCAGCCATGAAATTAAAAGACGCTTACTCCTTGGAAGGAAAGTTATGACCAATCTAGATAGCATATTCAAAAGCAGAGACATTACTTTGCCAACAAAGGTTCGTCTAGTCAAGGCTATGGTTTTTCCAGTGGTCCTGTATGGATGTGAGAGTTGGACTGTGAAGAAGGCTGAGCGCCAAAGAATTGATGCCTTTGAACTGTGGTGTTGGAGAAGACTCTTGAGAGTCCCTTGGACTGCAAGGAAATCCAACCAGTCCATTCTGAAGGAGATCAGCCCTGGGATTTCTTTGGAAGGAATGATGCTAAAGCTGAAACTCCAGTACTTTGGCCACCTCATGCGAAGAGTTGTCTCACTGGAAAAGACTCTGATGCTGGGAGGGATTGGGGGCAAGAGGAGAAGGCGACGACAGAGGATGAGATGGCTGGATGGCATCACTGACTCGATGGACATGAGTCTGAGTGAACTCCAGGAGTTGGTGATGGACAGGGAGGCCTGGCATGCTGCGATTCATGGGGTTGCAAAGAGTCAGACACAAGCGACTCATCTGATCTGATCTGATCTGAAAGATTTACTTAGCATGGTCCCACCCATCAGAGCAACACCCGTTTTACCCCACAGCCAGTCCCTCCCATCAGGAAGCTTCTATAAGCCTCTTATCCTTATCCAAGAGGGCAGACAGAATGAAAACCACAATCACAGAAAACTATCAAACTTATCACATGGATCACAACCTTGTCTAACTCAATGAAATATGAGCCATGTGGTGTAGGGCCACCCAAGGGTCATGGTGGGGAGTTCTGGCAAAACGTGGTCCCCTGGAGGAAGGCGTGGCAAACCACTTCAACATTCTTGTCTTGAGAACCCCATGAACAGTATGAAAAGGCAAAATGATAGGATACTGAAACATGAACTCCCTAGGTTGGTAGGTGCCCAAAATGCTACTTGAGAAGAGCACTGACATAGCTCCAGAAGGAATGAAGAGGCCGAGCTAAAGAAGAAATAGTGCCCAAGTATGGATGTGTTTCGTGGTGAAAGTCCAATGTTGTAAAGAACAATACTGCATAGGAACCTGGAATGTTAGGTCCATGAATCAAGGTACATTAGAAGTGGTCAAACAGGAGATGGCAAGAGTGAACATCGTCATTTTAGGAATCATTGAACTAAAATGGACTAGAAAGGGTGAACTTAATTCAAATGACCATTATATCCACTACTGTGGGCAAGAATCCCTTAGAAGAAATGGAGTAGCCCTCATAGTCAACAAAAGAGTCCGAAATGCAGTACTTGGATGCAGTCTCAAAAATGACAGAGTGATCTCTGTTCGTTTCCAAGGCAAACCATTCAGTATCACAGTGATCCAAGTCTATGCCCCAACTACTGATGCCAAAGAAACTGAAGTTGAATGGTTCTATGAAGACTACATGACCTTCTAAAACCAAAAAAAGATGTCCTTTTCATCATAGGGGATTGGAATGCAAAAGTAGGAAGTTAAGAGATACCTGGAGTAGCAGGAAAGTTTGGCCTTGGAGTACAAAATGAAGCAGGGCAAAGGCTAACAGTTTTGCCAAGAGAACACACTGGTCATAGCAAACTCTCTCTTCCAACAACACAAGAGACAGCTCTACACATGGACACCACCAGATGCTCAATACCGACATCAGATAGATTATATTCTTTGCAGCCAAAGATGGAGAAGCTCTATACAGTCAGCAAAAACAAGACCAGGAGCTGATTGTGGCTCAGATCATGAAATCCTTATTGCAAAATTCAGACTTAAATTGAAGAAAGTAGGGAAAACACTAGGCCATTCAGGTATGACCTAAATCAAATCCCTTATGATTATACAGTGGAAGTGACAAATAGATTCAAGGGATTAGATTTGATAGAGTGCCTGAGGAACTATGGATGGAGGTTCATAACGTTGTACAGGAGGCAGTGATCAAAACCATCCCCAAGAAAAAGAAATGCAAAAAGGCAAAATGGTTGTCTGAGGAGGCCTTATAAATAGCTGAGAAAAGATGTGAAAGGCAAAGGAGAAAAGGAAAGATAAACCCATCTGGATGCAGAGTTCCAAAGAATAGCAAGGAGATACAAGAAAGCCTTCCTCATTGACCAACGCAAAGAAATAGAGGAAAACAATAGAATGGGAAAGACTAGAGATCTCGTCAGGAAAATTAGAGATACCAAGGGAATATTTTACACAAAGATGGGCACAGTTAAAGACAGAAATGGTATGGAACTAACAGAAGCAGAAGATATTAAGAAGAGGTGGCAAGAATACACAGAAGAACTATACAAAAGAGATCATAATGACCCAGATAACGAAGATGGTGTGGTTACCTACCTAGAGCCAGACATCCTAGAATACAAAGTCAAGTGGGTCTTAGGAAGCATCACTAGGGACAAAGCTAGTGGAGGTGATGGAATTCCCTCTGAGTTATTTCAAATCCTAAAACAGGATGCTGTGAGAGTGCTGCAATCAATAGGCCAGCAAATTTGGAAAACTCAGCAATGGCCACAGGACTGGAAAAGATCAGTTTTCATTCCAGTCCCAAAGAAGGGCAATGTCCACAAATGTTCAAACTACCACACAGTTGCACTCATTTCACATGTTAGCAAAGTAATGCTCAAAATTCTCCAAACTAGGCTTCAACAGTACATGAACTGAGAACTTCCAAGTGTACAAGTCAGTTTTAGAAAAAGCAGAGGAACCAGAGATCAAATTGCCAAGATATGTTGGATCGTAGAAAAAGCAAGATAATTCCAGAAAAACATCTACTTCTGCTTCATTGACTACGCAAGAGCCTTTGACTGTGTGGATCACAACAAAGTGTGGAAGATTCTTCAAGAGATGGGAATACCAGACCACCTTACCTGCCTCTTGAGAAATCTGTTTGCAGTTCAAGAAGCAACAGTTAGAACTGGACATGGAACAACAGACTGATCCCAAATTGGGAAGGACTACGTCAAGGCTGTATTTAACTTATATGCAGAGTACATCATGTGAAATGCTGGGCTGGATGCAGCATAATTTGGAATCAAGATTGCCAGGAGAAATATCAATAACCTCAAATATGCAGATGACACCACCCTTATGGCAGGAAGTGAAGGGGAATTAAAGAGCCTCTTGATGAGGGTGAAAAACAAGAGAGAAAAAGTTGACTTAAAACTCAACATTCAGAAAACTAAGATTATGGCCTCTGGTCCCATCACTTCATGGCAAATGGATGGGGAAACAATGGAAATAGTGAGAGACTTTGTTTTCTTGGGCTCCAAAATCACTGCAGATCATGACTGCAGCCATGAAATTAAAAGACACTTGGTCTTTGGAAGGAAAGCTATGACAAACCTAGACAGTGTACTAAAAAGCAGAGACATTACTTTGCCAACAAAGGTCCGTCTAGTCAAAGCTGTGGTTTCTCCAGTAGTCATGTGTAAATGTGAGAGTTGGACCGTAAAGAAGGCTGAGCGCTGAAGAACTGATGCTTTTAAACTATGCTGTTGGAGAAGACTCTTGAGAGTCCCTTGGACTGCAAGGAGATCCAACCAGTCTATCCTAAAGGGAATCAGTCCTGAATATCCATTGGAAGGACTGATGCTGAAGCTGAAACTCCAGTACTTTGGCCACCTGATGCCAACAACTGACTCTTTAGAAAAGACCCTGATGCTGGGAAAGATTGACGGCAGAAAGAAAAGGGGACAACAGAGTATTAGATGGTTGGATGGCATCATTGATTCAATGGAAATGAGATTGAGCAAGCTCCAGGAGTTGGTGAAGGACTCGGAAGCCTGGCGTGCTGCAGTCCATGGGGTTGCAAAGAGTCGGACACTTTGAGTGACTGAACAGCAACAACAGCAGCTATGTTCCAGGTCCTGTGCTTGGCACTGGAAAAATGAATGAACCAAACTGTCAATTGTCCTGCCTCCCAAACCTCACATTTGGTGAGGCTGGGATATCCTGGATACAGTAAGCAAGAATATGTGCATAAAAGGATGATGGCAGAAAATGTATTCATTTTTTATGTACTGCCTCCCTTTTGCCTCTAATAATGTTTTTTGATCCTTGAAAGTCAATGACAGACACTCCCTAGGATAATGAATCTTAAGTCATTAGTATCTTTGATTTTCTTCTGCTAGATTTTACTTAAAATCAAGGTGATAGATATTAACTTTATATACATTTGATGTTTCGAACAGAATCTCCTAGTATGTTATTTTTACCATCCAGATTTGGTTGGTATATAATCAGTTTTTTGGTATAGAGATATAAAGTGACTTAATTTTTCTGTTAAGGATTCCACACCTGTACATGAGGTATATATCATACATGAGATTTACTCTTGTTTAGATCTCTTTAATTATCTGTTCCTAAAGTCAGTGGACTTCGTATGTTTTCTGGCTTTTCAGTTAGTTTCCTAGAAAGAACACTTAAATTTTATTTTAAAAAACTTGTTGAGTATTGCATACATACAGAAAGGTACATAAATCACTTGTGCAGCTTAATGAATTTTCCCAAACTGAATATACCTATATAACCAGTGCCTTGATCAAGAAGGCAAATGCTGTCATCACTCCAGAGCCCATCTTATGCTTTCTCTAGGCACCCACCTCCAAGGGAGCCACTCTCCTAACTACTAATGACACAGTTTAGTTTTTTGTTTTTTTTTTAATTTTTAAAATTTATTAAAATTTTTTTTAAAGTATAAATTTATTTAATTAGAGGCTAATTACTTTACAATATTTTATTGGTTTAGCCATACATCAGCATGAATTCACCACGGGTGTACATGTGTTCCTCATCCTGAACCTCCCTCCCACCTCCTTCCCCATACCATCCCTCTGGGTCATCCCAGTGCACCAGCCCTGAGCATCCTGTATCATGCATCAAACCTGGACTGGCGATTAGTTTCACATATGATATTATACATGTTTCAATGCCATTCTCCCAAATCATCCCAGCCTCTCCCTCTCCCACAGAGTCCAAAAGACTGTTCTATACATCTGTGTCTCTTTTGCTGTCTCATATACAGGGTTATCATTACCATCTTTCTAAATTCCATATATATGCATTAGTATACTGTATTGGTGTTTTTCTTTCTGGCTTACTTCACTCTGTATAATAGGCTCCAGTTTCATCCACCTCATTAGAACTGATTCAAATGTATTCTTTTTAATGGCTGAGTAATACTCCATTGTGTATATGTACCACAGCTTTCTTATCCATTCATCTGCTGATGGACATCTAGGTTGCTTCCATGTCCTGGCTATTATAAACAGTGTTGTGATGAACATTGGGGTACACGTGTCTCTTTCAATTCTAGTTTCCTTGGTGTGTATGCCCAGCAGTGGGATTGCTGGGTCGTATGGCAGTTCTATTTCCAGTTTATTAAGGAATCTCCACACTGTTCTCCGTAGTGGCTGTACTAGTTCGCATTCTCACCAACAGTGTAAGAGGGTTCCCTTTTCTCCATACCCTCTCCAGCATTTATTGCTTGTAGACTTTTAGATAGCAGCCATTCTGAATGGCATGAAATGCTACCTCTTTGTGGTTTTGATTTGCATTTCTCTGATAATGAGTGATGTTGAGCATCTTTTCATGTGTTTGTTAGCCATCTGTACTAATGACATAGTTTAGTTTTGCTTTTTGCGAATCTTATAGTACGTATTCTCTTGTCTGGCTTCTTTCACTCAACATGTTTATGAGATTCAGCATCATTGCATACAGTTGTAGATCATTCATTCTTATTGCTGTAGAGCAGCGGTCAGTAAACTACACCACACAGGCTAAATCTGGCCCCCTGCCTCTTTTTGTGCAGCCAGTGGGCTGAGAATAGTTTCTATGTTTTCTAATGGTTAAAAAAATTTTTGTGACACGTGAAAATTATATGAAATTCAGATTTCAGGGTCCATAATAAAGTGTATGGTTGCTTTTGCTCTACAAGGGCAGAGTTAAGTAGTTGCAGTAGAGATGGGATCGTTGGCAAAGCCTAAACTATTTATTGTCTGCCCTTTACAGGAAAAATTTACGAACTTCTGCTGAATACACCACCCACTCCAGTGTTCTTGCCTGGAGAATCCCAGGGACAGGGGAGCCTGGTGGGTTACCGTCTATGGGGTCACACAGTTGGACACGACTGAAGCAACTTAGCAGCAGCACTGAATACACCAATGTTTGAATATATCACAATATGCTTATCCATTCTACTGTTGATGGGGATTTGATAAGTTTCCAGTTTTTGACTTATAATGGATAGAGAATACTACTTCCCCCCCAAAAAAATAACCATTTTTTTCCTCATGTTTCCTCCATTGAGCAAAGAAACCTTTCTTTTTATTTAAATTTTTAGGTATACAATATAATATCACTGACTGTAGGTACAGTGTTGTGTTTCAGGTCTCTAGAGGTTATTCAACTACTCAACTCAAACTTCATGTCCATTGATTAATAACTCCCCATTACCCCCCTGGCATCACCTTTCCACTCTTTGATTCTATTAATTTGACTGTTTTAGGTTACTCATTCAAGTGGACAAAGACAAGTATTTGTCTTTCTTTGACTGGCTTATATCTCTTAATAATATGTCCTCAGGGTTCATCCATGTTGTTGCATATTGACAAATTCTTTTTTAAGGGTGAATAATAATATAATAATATTGTATGAGGACCATTTTTGATCAAGTCACATACAGGTTGATTTTATAAGCTTTTATATAATTTAATTGAGCTGTATTTTATCCTGACAGATAGATTGGATGTAGGAACCTGTGCCCTCAGGTGTATTTCTTTTGAACTCCTTTATAATGGAGATATGTTCTGCTTTGAAGCTGCAAATAATTAAATATGTTTGTATATTCTTTTCTTCAGGTTTTGTATCTCTGTTATCTCTCATACATTTTAAAGCCTGCCCAATGGTTCTTTAATGGTCTTATGAATAAGTACAGCTAGTGCAGTGTTTATCTTTTCTCTTATTCTTATTTTTCCTTTATTATTAAGACATTTTTATTTCTGCAGGATCAGGACTTTGTCTTCTATTGCAAACCTATGAATTTCAGCTGGTTGTGGGGCTCTGGTTATAATGAAAGATGACCTCTAAGCAATCTGTTTCTTGAAAAGTTTTTTTATTTTTTTTACATAAATATTAATTTAGGAACTTGATTAGCACACTAATCATGTGCTCTTTCCTAGGAGAAGGCTTTATGGTCTGTCAAGAGAAAGGGAAGAATGGGTATTTTTTTTAACTTTGTAATTGCTTCTGGAGACATTCCCATAAACATACCTGAGCTGGCCACAAAATGTTCTTTTAGAAAAGGCTAAATTCTTTTTCCATGAAGTTAAAGGCTAATGTGTTGCTTGGAGTATTTAACAGGAGGAAACTTTCACTGTTCTTCATCATGGATTTTTTTTTCCCCCTTGCTGACAGAGACAGAAGTCCTATACCAAACTGGAAGAACATAGAAGATGAGTAAGTTATTTGGTAAAAGTAACTTGGCAGAATGAAAGCCAATTAATAACCATGCTGCTGCTGCTGCTGCTAAGTCGAGTCAGTCGTATCCGACTCTGTGCGACCCCATAGACGGAAGCCTGCCAGGCTCCCCCATCCCTGGGATTCTCCAGGCAAGAACACTGGAGTGGGTTGCCATTTCCTGCTCCAATGCATGAAAGTGAAAAGTGAAAGTGAAGTCGCTCAGGCATGTCCGACTCTTAGCGACCCCATGGACTGCAGCCTACCAGGCTCCTCCATCCATGGATTTTGCAGGCAAGAGTACTGGTGTGGGGTGCCATTGCCTGAGCTTCTACTAAAGAGTGTAATTTAGAAGCATCCTAAACATTAGGTTGTGACATAAATAGTCACTTAACAACAGATCCAAGTCAGTCTTTGGTTCTCCAATGAATAGAGGGAAACCTAGCCTAAAGAATTTTTACTAGAGAAAATCCTGGCTTTTACTCAGAAATATATTTTCTGTCTTTCATTATAATACTTGAGATAAACATTTGTAATTGTTTAAAACGTGTTACATTCTTGAGTTTAATCGTTTACAGAAGCATTAAAGTGTTATGTAAATATATTCTGTTGGTCATTGTTTCTGAGAATTAAACCAACCTAGCCTTATTTTCGGAGAAGGCAATGGCACCCCACTCCAGTACTCTTGCCTGGAAAATCCCATGGACGGAGGAGCCTGGTAGGCTGCATGCAGTCCATGGGGTCGCTAAGAGTCAGACACGACTGAGCGACTTCACTTTCACTTTTCACTTTCATGCATTGGAGAAGGAAATGGCAACCCGATCCAGTGTTCTTTCCTGGAGAATCCCAGGGACGAAGGAGCCTGGTGGGCTTCCGTCTATGGGGTCGCACAGAGTCGGACACGACTGAAGTGACTTAGCAGCAGCAGCAGCAGCAGCCTTATTTTGGGGGAAAAGAGTGATTGATGAGTTTGCTTTACCTTTCTTTACTTACCTGGTTTGTGTGTGTGTGCATTTTTTTTTTCTTTTATTGAATGAGAGATTCTTTAAATTCTGTAATTCTTTACAGTTTTCAAAAGTTTCACACATGATATCATGTAATCCCATAATACCCCCCTTTCTCCCACAGCAACCCTATTTTGTCTCTTCGTGTGTGTGTGTGTGTGTGTGTGTGTGTGTATGTATATACCACATCTTCTTTATCCATTCATCTGTTGATGAGTACCTAGGTTGCTTCCATACCTTGCCAATTATAAATGATGCTGCCAGGAACATTCATTTACTTACCTGTTTTGCATGAGTTTTTTTCATCTTAGTCTCTAAGAAGCAGTCCAAAATTGGCAGTGCTATTGCTTTCTTTATTTCTTTTATTAACTTACTAAGTTTCCTTCATTATATGGTCTTTGTTGTTGTTTAGTCACTAAGTTGTGTCCGATTTTTTTGCGACTTCTTGAACTGTAGCTACCTAGTTTTCTCTGTCCATTGGATTTCTCAGTCAAAAATACTGGAGTGAGTTGCCGTTTCCTTCTCCAGGGTTATATTTCTGACCAGGGTTTGAACTGGGTCTCCTGCACTGCAGGTAGATTCTTTACTACTGAGCTACCTGGGAAGCTATTATGTAGGTACAGACTGAAAAATTAGAATTTTTGAACCTTTATTTAACTTGAATATTTTTTTCTTATAATGTGTTCTGAAGAGTGTTTTGGACTTAAATTACATTTGTCAGCAGTTTAATAACAGACTGCATAAAAAGAAACATAGGAGATAGTCACGAGGTTTATAGCCAGAAAATGACCGGGTCTTGGCTTACAGTGTTTCATATTATAACATTAGAAAACTTGGTAAATTTTGGTTCTTATCAATGACATGGGATTATTTTTTTTGGAAGAATCTGGTCCAATGCAGGAGGTATCCTAAAGATTTGCCATGAAGACAGAATCTTAAATTCTTGGTCTGTTTTTTTTAGGTTCTGTTTCACTGCTGATTTTTTTTTTTTTAATAGCTTTGTGGCTATTTTATTATCTTATAAAAGTTTGTGAGTTTCAATTTTTTCCCCTTTTGCAGTTTTATGCAACTTGAATTTGATTAAAATGTGGAGTAATTTCAGAGATACTATTAGTTATAATTACTTTAAAAGATCCCTTGTAGACACCTGCCCAAAGACTGTTTATTACCTATGTAGCAGAAGCGTAAGACAGGGGTAGACATCTGATCCCCTTGGCCTGCAAGGAGATCAAACCAGTCAGTTGTAAAGAAAATCAGTCCTGAATATTCATGGGAAGGGCTGATGCTGAAGCTGAAGCTCCAGTACTTTGGCCACCTGATGCAAAGAATTGACTCATTGGAAAAGACCCTGATGCTGGGAAGGATTGAGGGCAGGAGGAGAAGGGAGTGACAGAGGATGAGATGGTTGGATGGTATCACCAGCTCAATGGACATGAGTTTGAACAAGCTCCAGGAGTTGGTTATGGACAGGGAAGCCTGGCATGCTGCATTCCATGGGATCGCAAGGAGTTGGACATGACTGAGTGACTGAACTGAACTGAACTGAGACATCTGTTTGGAGGAAAATGATTAGAATCAAATCAATAGAATCACTATTGACTTTTCATGATTTCTGATTTATCATCTAAATTTGTTCCAGAATCACAAAACTTGTAGATCTTTTTGTTGAGTAACAGTGTAATTTAATATAATCCTAATATAATGTTCTGTAATTAGACTAGGGTAATATGGAAACAGCAAATTGCTTTCAAGATATCTAACCTCAAGAGATCTTTGCTGAAGCAGATACTAGGCTATTCTTTCAGGCTTTCAGAATATGAAGATTTGAAAGCTGGCATGATTAGTAGATTTGGAAATAGAAAACAACACTCTTTCATAGAATATCTTTTAATTGAATTTTATTATTTTGTTATTCTTTCATTATTTTGTTACAATTCTTTATTAAATTGTAAGCCCTTTTAACATTCCACCAGGTTAATTTTCTTCTAACTAGGTAGGTACATTGAATGATAGATAATGCAGAATTTAAGTGGTTACTCTAATCTGATGATGAAACAGGTGTGGGGGTAGGAATCTTTCTTTCATTCCATATTCATTAAACTGTGTGCACAGTATTCTGCCAAGTATTGGGGGAAATAAGAATCATGTAAATCCCCATGGAAAAGAAATGCAAAAAAGCAAAATGGCTGTCTGGGGAGGCCTTACAAATAGCTGTGAAAAGAAGGGAGGCGAAAGGCAAAGGAGAAAAGGAAAGATATAAGCATCTGAATGCAGAGTTCCAAAGAATAGCAAGAAGAGATAAGAAAGACTTCCTCAGCGATCAATGCAAAGAAATGGAGGAAAACAACAGAATGGGAGAGACTGGAGATCTCTTCAAGAAAATTAGAGATACCAAGGGAACATTTCATGCAAGGATGGGCTCAATAAAGGACAGAAATGGTATGGACCTAACAGAAGCAGAAGACATCGAGAAGAGGTGCCAAGAATACACAGAAGAACTATACAAAAAAGATCTTCACGTCCCAGATAATCACGATGGTGTGATCACTGACCTAGAGCCCGACATCCTGGAATGTGAAGTCAAGTGGGCCTTAGAAAGCATCACTACGAACAAAGCTAGTGGAGGTGATGTAATTCCAGTTGAGCTATTCCAAATCCTGAGAGATGATTCTGTGAAAGTGCTGCACTCAATATGCCAGCAAATTTGGAAAACTCAGCAGTGGCTACAGGACTGGAAAAGGGCCGTTTTCATTCCAATCCCAAAGAAAGGCAATGCCAAAGAATGCTCAAACTACCGCACAATTGCACTCATCTCACACGCTAGTAAAGTAATGCTCAAAATTCTCCAAGCCAGGCTTCAGCAATATGTGAACCGTGAACTTCCTGATGTTCAAGCTGGTTTTAGAAAAGGCAGAGGAACCAGAGATCAAATTGTCAACATCTGCTGGATCATGGAAAAAGCAAGAGAATTCCAGAAAAACATCTATTTCTGCTTTATTGACTATGCCAAAGCCTTTGTGTGGAGCATGATAAACTGTGGAAAATTCTGAAAGAGATGGGAATACCAGACCACCTGACCTGCCTCTTGAGAAGTCTGTATGCAGGTCAGGAAGCAACAGTTAGAGCTGGACATGGAACAACAGACTGGTTCCAAATAGGAAAAGGAGTATGTCAAGGCTGTATGTTGTCACCCTGCTTATTTAACTTCTATGCAGAGTACATCATGAGAAACGCTGGACTGGAAGAAACACAAGCTGGAATCAAGATTGCTGGGAGAAATATCAATAACCTCAGATATGCAGATTTCACCACCCTTATGGCAGAGAGTGAAGAGGAACTCAAAAGCCTCTTGATGAAAGTGAAAGAGGAGAGTGAAAAAGCTGGTTTAAAGCTCAACATTCAGAAAATGAAGATCATGGTATCCAGTCCCATCACTTCATGGGAAATAGATGGGGAAACAGTGGAAACAGTGTCAGACTTTATTTTTTGGGACTCCAAAATCACTGCAGATGGTGACTGCAGCCATGAAATTAAAAGACGCTTACTCCTTGGAAGGAAAGTTATGACCAACCTAGGTAGCATATTCAAAAGCAGAGACATTACTTTGCCAACAAAGGTTCGTCTAGTCAAGGCTATGGTTTTTCCTGTGGTCATGTATGGATGTGAGAGTTGGACTGTGAAGAAGGCTGAGCGCCAAAGAATTGATGCTTTTGAACTGTGGTGTTGGAGAAGACTCTTGAGAGTCCCTTGGACTGTGAGGAGATCGAACGAGTCCATTCTGAAGGAGATCAGCCCTGGGATTTCTTTGGAAGGAATGATGCTAAAGCTGAAACTCCAGTACTTTGGCCACCTCATGCGAAGAGTTGACTCATTGGAAAAGACTCTGATGCTGGGAGGGATTGGGGGCAGGAGGAGAAGGGGACGACAGAGGATGAGATGGCTGGATGGCATCACTGACTCGATGGATGTGAGTCTGAGTGAACTCCGGGAGTTTGTGATGGACAGGGAGGCCTGGTGTGCTGTGATTCATGGGGTCGCAAAGAGTCGGATGCGACTGAGCGACTGAACTGACTTTACTGAAGACACTGTATATTTCACAAGAAGCTTGTAGTTACTAGTCTAAAATACCTGACCCACCAAATGATAAGGCTTCATTTTCATCATTAAAATTGCTTAGAAGGATCAAAATTAATCTGTTTAAATTTCACAACTTCTGTTCCTACTTACGTATCTCAGACTTGAAGTAAACAACAAAATAGTCACATGAATACAGTAGAAGGAAGCAAAGTAACCTGTATGATCCGCAAGATGGGATATAGATATGAATTATAAAGATTTTGCACAATTTGAAATACTGAATTTGATTTCCATAGTTTGCTACCATTTACTTTTATTTTCTGTTTTATAGTGAATTTGTATTCATTGAGAGTAAATTCACTTAAAAATTAATGGATATAAATCTGGAAGTCTTGGGTCTGAGTCATGGGTTTGGATCAGGCTTTAATTGGGGCAAGCCATTAGAGTTGCTTTTAGTTTCACTAACTCTTAATGTGCTTTGGCTGCCATAACAAAATATCATGAACTGGGAAGCTTAAACAACAGAAATGTATTTCTCACAATTCTGGAACCTAGGTAATCTTAAGATCAAGGTGACAATAAAGTAGGTTTCATTCTAAGTCCCCTTTTGGCTTACAGGCAACTGCCATTTCACTGTGTGCTCACATAACCTCTTTGTGCATGCGTGCAGGGAGAGAGAGGATGAACTCTCTGGTATCTGGTCTTATAAAGGCACTAATTTGATTATGAGGGCCCCACCCTCATCACCTTATCTAACTCTAATTTCCTCCCAAAGGCCCCATCTCTAGATAATCACATTGAAAGTTAGGGCTTCGACATATAAATCTGGGGGTTGGGGGTGGGGTGGAGACACAGAGTATTACTCATGTTTGAGGAGGAAATTAACTTTTGTGCTTACTCTTTAGTTTGTGTATAAACCATTTCTTTAGAATTTAACAGGCATCAGAATCTTTTAGCTAATGAGTTTGACATTTTCAGATTCATCTAATGAAAACCTGTGGAATGTTCTAATTCTAAAGTCAACCAGATCCAAGTTGTTTTTCCATGGGGAGAGTAAGCAGAGTAGGAACTGGACATCTGTTTAAGCTGAGATAGTGACTTGTTCTTATCTTATCTTTTGACTTTGCTAAAGAAGAAGGTAACAGTGTCTGCTCCTGGGAAACAACTCTGTGTCCTGTTCCCCTTAAAATACAAAGCAAGAGTATGACTTTTCTTTGGACCATGTATGTCTCCTGATATGAAAGCATGCATTTAGTGTTCTTTATAGTAGCTAAGATCCTTGAAACACAGTATTGTTGCTTTTTAAAAAATGTAAATAAGCTTAATTTTTTGGAGCAGTTTTAAGTTCACAGCAGAAAGTACAGAGAGTTCTCACATGCTTCCTGCTCCCACACAGGCACAGCCTCATCTATTCTCAACATCCCCTTCAGAATGGTACATTTGTTACAATAGATGAACCTACACTGACACGTTATTATCACCCAGAGACCATGGTTTACTTTAGGGCTCACTTGTTCATCTCTCTGTTCCCCTTCTCCTTGACAACCACTGGAGGGTTTGTTTTTGTTTTTTGTCTCCATGGTTTTGCCTTTTTTAGAATGTCTTATAATTGGAATCATAGAGCATATAGCCTTTGCAGATTGGCTTCTTTCACTTAGTAATATTCATTTAAGATTCCTCCATATCTTTTCATGGCTTGAAAGCTCATTTCTTTTGAATAACATTGAATTGTCTGGACCTGCCACAGTTTATCCACTGATGCTGAAGGATATCCTGGTTGCTTCTAAGTTTTGTCATTTATTAATACAGCTGCTATAAATACCCGTGTGCAGTTTTCTATGTGGATGTAAGTTTTCAACTCATTTGGGTGAATACCAAGGAGTGCAATTTCTGGATCATATGGTTGAGTATGTTTTCTTGTTTGTTTTTCTTTGAGTATGCTTGGTTTTGTAAGAAACTGCTTCTCTTTCAAAGAAGCTGTAGTATTTTGCATTCCCACCAGCAATCACTGAAATTTTGCATTGTTTCACATCCTTGCTAGTCTTTGTGTGTCAGAGGTCTGGATTTTGTCCATTCTAATAGATGCATTGCTATTACTTCTTGATTTGGTGATTTATTTCTGAAAATCCTAGGGACTGCTTGATTGTGTGAAAGTGTTATTAAATATCTTTCATGACAGAGAATATATTTACTCAGAATAGAATCTTATTGCAGTTGCCAAAGAATCTTAAGTGTCTAAATGTTTATGTTGCTTTAATAGATATTTATACTCTGCCTCCAACTAGGATCACAAATCATATATGCATATAAAGAAGAACTAGAAGGGAACTTTAAAAAGTGATTGTTGGCCTATCTTTTCTTTTTATTAAGAATTATGTTTGTAATAAAATAAAGGAAAGCTTGAATAGTTTACCTTTAGTATGTGTTTTAAATATTTAAGATTTGAGTTGATTTTAGTTATAATCCAGGCCTTTTGTTAACTCTTTGTGATATCTGGTTTTTTTTTAATACATTATATGGTGAAGCATATTTTTTAAAATTTTATTTATTTTTAATTGGAGTGTAGTTGTTTTATAATAGTGCGTTGGTTTCTGTCATACATCAGCATGAATCAGCCATAGGTATACCTATGTCCCCTCCCTCTTGAACCTCTCTCCCACCTTCCATCCCATCCTGTGTCTCTAGATTGTCATAGAGCACTGGGTTTGAGCTCCCTGTATTATTTGCCTTGTAAATTCCCACTGGCTATCTATTTTACATATGGTAAAGTATATGTTTCAATGCTACTGTCTCAATTCATCCCACCCTGTTCTTCCCCAGCTGTATCCACAAGTCTCCGTTGCTGTCCTACAAATAGGTTCATTAGTACCATCTTTTTAGATTCCATTTATATATGATGCTTATTTTTCTCTTTCTGACTTACTTCACTCTGTGTAATAGACTCTAGGTTCATCTTCCTCATTAGGACTGACTTCAAATGCATTCCTTTTTATGTCTGAGTAATATTCCATTGTATATATGTACCACACTTTCTTGCATTGACAGGTGGATTCTTTACCACTGGTGCCACCTGGGAAGTCCCTGTACCACAGCTACTTTATCCATTCATCTGTCGACGGGCATCTAGGTTGCTTCCATGACCTAGCTGTTGTAAATAGTGCTGCACTGAACATTGTGATACTTGTGTCTTTTTCAGTTATGGATTCCTCAGGGTATATGCCCAGTAGTGGGATTGCTGGGTCATAGGTAGATTTATTCCTAGTTTTTTAGGGAATCTCCATAGTGTTTTCCATAGTGGCTGTATCAATTTACATTCCCACCAACAGTGCAAGAGAGTTCCGTTTTCTCTACATCCTCTCCAGCATTTGTTTGTAGATTTTTTGATGATGGCCATTCTGACTGGTATGCAGTGATATTTCATTGTAGTTTTGATTTGCATTTCTCTAATAATGAGCAGTATTGAGCATCTTCTCATGTATTTATCAGCCATCTATATGTCTTCTTTGGAGAAATGTCTGTTTAGGTCTTCTGCCGACTTTTTGAATGGGTTGTTTGTTTTTCTGGTATTGAACTGCATGAGCTGCTTGTATATTTTGGAGATTAATCTTTGTGACATCTATTTTTGTTAGATACATATTTATAAAATCTTCTCTTAAACTTTGTCATTTTTTTTCTCTTTGTTTGATTATATTCCAGAA